>NC_088171.1:9145806-9452056 GCF_028769735.1 Zonotrichia leucophrys gambelii | reverse complement strand
AAGATTTGGCTGCAAAGCCCTGCCTGTGTCAGCAGCTGCAGCTTAAACTGAGCAGGGGATGCAGGTTCCTCACAAAATAGTGACATGCAGGGGTTTCTGCTTTTAGAGGCAGATTTCTTCCCTTCATCTCTTTTAAAAATATGTTTTGTAAGTAAAATTACTTATCTGGGGAGAGGGTGACAATTGAAGCTTTGCAAAAATACTGTTATTAATTTTGAAACTGCTTTTTTTGCTGTACTCTGTTGTTAGCTTGCTGAACAACCATAGTGTGTATGTCTTCCATCTCCTCAGTATTTTATTTGATCCACTTTATTAATAGCAATTACTTTTCCTGATCATTGCACTATGAAATAGGGCTGAACTGAGCTTAAGTTTCTGATGTATTGTGTTGCAGTGCATTGTATGTGCAAAATTCCAGGTAACTAAACACAGTAATAAATACAGTGAAAAGTGACCATGCTGCTTTTTTATGTATTGGTGTGTGTGAAAATTCTAATTTCTGTATTTTTCCTTACAGAAAATCTGTACTCCCAGCTTTGCTGTTTGTACCAGTAGAGCTTTGGTACAACTATAGGTGTAGACTACTGTAAAAGACATTTTACAGTGTGATGACAATGTAGGAAGCATGTTCAAAGTTAGCTTTGAAGTATTTACATTTAGAAACTTTTTCACTTCTCAAGCAGATTTCCATGGAAAGAAATTGTTCCTGTATTGCAAAACACTGGAAAATATGTGGAAGTTCTTTCCAATATGAAATTATCTCTAATTAAGATTAGTTTTTAAAATTTGCCGTGATTTTTCTGTAAAATGGATTTGGAGAGTTCAAGAATCTTGAACATTGTTTGCAAACAGTATTTGGTTGTGCTTTATGCTTACTTTTTCCTCTGACTGCAGTACCCACAGGCCACTGTGTGTATGGCTCTCCAAATAGTGTTGAGGTGCCCTGATGACAGTGGATGTTTATTTGGCATTTAAACTCATATTTATTTGTCTATAAAATCATTTAGCATGAACTGAGACTTTAGTGCTCTGATCTCTATGAAATGTTTACTGGTATGTAACTGAATTATTGTACATTATATTACAACCTATTTACTCATTCCATTAGTAATGCCAGAGACAAAAGTTGTTTAATCAGCCACATCAAAAGCAGCTGTTTGGGTTTGTATTTTTGACATAAATTAACATGTTAAGTTCAGATATGAAGTCCAGTTTTTAAACTGGAGCCCTTTAAAATGACACCACCTAAAATTTATTAGTTTGTTGTTTAGAAACGGATCCTGATAATTCTGGAATTTTGATTTGGAAAGTAGCATGATCATAGTTTTTCCATCTCCTAATTAAAATAAAAGTACACTTAGCTGACAATTGTACAAGCCCATAACATAATCTGTAGGATGTAAGGTGCAGAGTTAAGGACTGTATTTAAATGTAAATCTTGCATTAAGGATGGTGCCTATCCTGAACCTTTGTGTGATTGCTGTTTCCACCAAAGTCTCAGAAACAGCTTGTGCATGGCTAAATGTAGAATGTATTTGTAATTTGTCATGTAGAGGGTAGCCCCATCTAATACTAACAATGAGAAGAGCTTATGGAACAGCTGGGAAAGGAAAATGAGAAGGTTTATAACTTGTTAGCATGTAACATTGACAAGTGTCACACTAAACTCTGAAAACATGATAAAATTGCCGCTTTACGCTACCAAGTACTTCACTTACACTTCTGCAGAGAAAAAAAAAAATTCTTACCTTACAGGTATATATATATTAGCAAATTAGAGTCTGGTGAGTGTTTGGCCTGTTTTTGTGAATCTGTAACTCTACTGTAGATTAGTGTAAAAATGAAAATACTTTTGTAAAAGTGATGTCTGCTGTCCTTTCATAGTGGCTGTAAGAGCATGAAAATTACTACAGGTAAGTCAAAAGAGGTTGGGAATCCTAGTTGTGTTATTTTTTTTGTATTTCAAAACACTTTTTTTTTTTTTTTTGGCCTAAATGTCTGTATTTAGACATTTAGTATCAAAGGCTGTGCAGGACAGGTAAATAACAACCATGTATTTGTCAGCTTAAGGCCATACCATGTTTCACTGAGAGTGAGATAAAAAGAAATTCAAGAATCAGTGGCCAGGAGAGAGGAACTTGTTAGGTGAGGAATAATGGCTTAATGTGAATTTGGTTTTGTAGATATAAAAAATATTCTATCAGGTTTTTATAAGATTTCTTGCTTAAGTCAGTATAGACAAAAATCTGCCTTTTTTATGTTAGCATAGGAGATTGGTGGTTTGTTGAATATAAGTAACAGTTCTGTATCTGGGGACAGCTGAGGGGGAAATAAGGCAATGTTGGTTGTTGCACACATTGGATCAAGATGTGATGAGATGTGATCTGTGCTCAGTTTCATTGAAGTAGTTAAATGTCAGTTGGTTACTTCCATAAATTAGATGGTACTTCGTTTAAAGAGGCCTCATGGAAGGTACAAAAAGTAGGCTACCAGGAGATAAGCTGATGGTAAAGTTTATTTGGTGCAGCTTTTCTGCACTGGCTGCCTCACTGCCACTTCGTTATCTGGGCAGGGGTTCAGCCTTTCTGCAGCTGTGGATGGAGCTGAGATTATAATTACTTTTTTTGACCAATTTTGTAATGTAGATAGAAAATCAAAATGTGTCAGATTAGTTTGTGTTCTGGCAGTGTTTTAATATATTTGAGCTATGGAAATTCATAGTTGAGCTGATGATGTATTTTTATCCCAGTATCACTAACAGCAAGATGAACCTAGTATTGGGATAAAAATACTGCACAAAGAAAATGGTGTTATTTTGAAAAGTGGTTTTCTGACTGACTTCTCTAGCATGCTGTGAAAACTGCATTAAGTGACACATTATGAGTAGATAGAGGCATCAGTAAAATGCCTCACTTTTGGAAGCCAGCTCTGGAGCATTAGTTGTTCCACCTCACCCCAGGCAGGAATGGGCTGCATCTCTGAACTTTTGTGCTTTCCCCACGCCCACATTGCCCTGAACTTGCACGTTTGTGCTGTATGTAGCAAGTTTGTGCTTTGCAGAATTTCCACAGCTTCTGCTAACAGCCTTAACACGTAGCTGGAAGCCTGCAAATGGAATAAGAGAATATTTTCCTTTGCTGCTCTCTTACTGGATAAATTGAGGGGGTTTTTTGCAGTTTTTGTTTGGTTTTAGGATAGCCTACAGAGTTCTGCACGAGCAAAAATGTTAAAACATGTTTAAACATGTTAAATACTTCTACTACTTGTAAAGTGTACAAATGGTACAGCTACCAATGCTAAGCTTGAATCTCTTATTTTATCACTGATGTAAACTGAAGCACTGGCTTCTAAAATATTCTTCTTAAGACGCTTATTTTTAGGCAGAAATAAGTAGCTTTTAAATTTAGTTTGGATGGAACATTCTTAATACCCGCTATAGACCCTTCTCTTTGTAGTAAATGATAGCTGTGTATCAAAAATCCAGAGATGTATTTTTTAAAATTATTTTACTTATCAGTTTATAGTAAAATTCATGTAACAATTTAATTTAAAACTGAAATGTTTCATGGAAAATTTGCCATCCTTTGGGAAGGAATTATTCACACATGCAAGATCCCTGAAATAGCTGTGATCCAGACCCCTTTCTTAGTCAGTGGAAACAGGCAAAGAATTTGGCATGTCTGAGTTTGGCATATCTGAGAGGCACACTGCCTTCAAGAGGCAATGTTAGCATCTTCCCATCTCAGTGTGTTTGGATTTATTTCAATAAATGGTCAGAAACATTCAATTGATTTGCTGTTAGTTTTAGTTGGAGGATATAATTTGTTTTATATAAGTGGCTGGTTTATGCATGAGGACTGTCTTAGTAAGATTTGAATATTTAAATGTTTCCACTTTAGTCAGGGTCTTCATTTGAGCCTCCATTGAGCCTCCATCAAGTAGTGGCTGTTCAGAACAAGCAGAACTTTGTCTCTATTTTAAATCTATTTATGCACTTTTGTTGCTTTATAATAAAATTTAAAAATGCTTTACAGATTTACTATACTTGTAATTTTAATTCACAGAAGAAAATTTCCAGGGAATTTTATATTAAAAGTTGAAAGGTTTAATATAATTGTCTTAATCATTGAAAGGCAATAAATGTTTTTCTAATGGATTTTCATTTATTAAATGAAACTTTACTAGGCAGATACCACTTGTCATTCCTTCTCTGAAAGCAGTGCGTTTTTGATCCTTATAACCATGTGATATTTAGACCTGTAGTCTGTATTTTTTATTTAATATTACTAAAATTACTTCATGTTATGGATTGCTCTGTATTAGGAATCACTTATTCTGAACTGACAAGGAAGGAGCTTACACATCTGTAGTTAAAATCTGTGAGGCAGACAACAATTTTATTTACAAAGGAGGGGAGGGGGGAAAACCAAAGACTTTCTCCCATCCCTGTATTTTGTTTTTTTTGTACCTTTTTCAAGAGTTTCCCAGCTTATTAATGGGAACTTCCAGCATTCTGGTGCTTTGGCCAGTTCCTAGAAGTTCCTTTCTTCTTGGGCTTATTCACCCTCTCAGGGCATTAGTAATAGACATGACTTCAGGGGATTTACTTTTGTTTTCTTTATTTATTTTAGAACATTAAAAGTGACCTTTGTGCTTGTACATGTCATTTGCTTTTGGTAACTGTCTTCAGGGTTTCATTCTGCCAAAACACAATCACAAATTCCAAGTCTTAATGTTACTTATCTTAGTGCTCTGCCAAGCTACAAAGAAGTTGGAAAGCATCTATTTGTCTTCCTATCAGGCCAGTCTAGCAGGAAAGATTCTTTCTGATCCAAAAGTAAATGATTAGAGGGAGACTCACAGTGTCAGAAATCCCACAGATCCATGTTGTTGTTGCAGGTGGCATTGGAAAGTCTGGGAAATTTGGAAGGTGGAGGGAGTGCATCATCTCAGAGCTAATTAGTGAGAGCCGGGCTAGTGAATGGAACAACAGAACAAATTCTGAGGGAAAGGGGTAACACTGGGACAGTGACCATTTTATTGTGATTATCTTTTCATTTCTCATTTCCCTTCTCCCCAGAAGGTTTGGGTTGGATGTTCACAGCTCTGCATCCATCCCCTTTAGGGTGCACTGCAGCAGGGTAGTTGTGTGCATCTGACAGCCGTAGGTTGTGATTATTTTATTCCAGTTACTGTCTGCTTGCATTTTGGCTGCTATTCTGTCTAGCTTTTCCTCATTTTAAGAAATTGCTATGTATTTGTATTCTGGTATGTATTCTGACACAAAATCTGTAAGCAATAAGACTTCAAATGTACTATTTCTCTGTTAAGTTTACAAGAGTGATGCCTAATGTGGAAGAGCATCTTTGCTTGAGTTATTTCAATCCATATATTTGAAACAGTGCCTTAACTGCTAGACAATAAAGAATCCCACCTTATCATTCTCACTGGAGTCCATCTTGCATTGGATAATTAAATAGATCCTAGGGAAAAAAGTGAGAAACAACTGGTTTTTATTCTGGTCCCAAGGACTCAGATCTTCAAGGAGTCCTTGGTTCTTAGGTTATTTCACGGAGTTATTTGTGTGCAGTGGTGTCATCAGGATCGTTTGGACCCCAAACTATGTTATAACATTGTGGTTTGGATGCTCCTCTGAGACACTGAAGAAGGGAGCATCAGTTTTTTTGGCAGAGGAGTCACTGCAGAGAGTGTACTGGATCCTGAATAGGTGGCCTCCTCCCCAGGCTGTTTAGTAAAGACATCTTTTTCTTGAACTTGAGGGATTTTTGGTCCTTCACTTCCAACATGTCTTTAGCCAGTACCCAAAGAGATAATTTTGGTTTTTTTTCCAACAAAACTTTAATTTTTCTGGGTTTTCAGAATTATCTGGATTTTGTTACTTATCTTGTGTGGCTGTTAAGTTTGATAAGTTCAGTGTTTTGGCTGCCTACTCTTGCTCGCATGGTAACAACTGTGAAACCATTAGAGAAAGGATACTAACAGAAAAATCAGCTGAAAGTTGCTGGGAATGTTTTATGACTGAATTTTTCATGCTTGTATTGTGTAGAAAATAAATATAAGCTTTAAAATACACTTGTGATGAAAAGTGCTCATTTTAATCTTAAAATCCCTGTAGGCTGTGAAGATTCTGTGAGGGAAGAGGAGGTGTGGGGGAAGACACAGTCAGTGATATAGTCTGAAGTATTTGGTTCTTGTATGGGCAAGGAAATGTTGGTTTTCTTTTTCCCCTACTTGAATCTGATACCTGGATATATTACTTCTTGATTAAAATTTCTTACCTTGCTTCATGAAGGTTCTGAGTCATTAGCAGCTACATTTTTAAAATGAACTGATTTTTCTTAAAACTACAGCATGTGTTTTTGACTTAATTTGTGCAGTCTCAGGAGGTAGTGACCCCTTGACCAAATATCAGTGTGCTAAATGTGGGATGTGTTTAATGCTTCCTGATGCAAAGTTGTTCTCCTTCACTTATTAAAAACTTGTTTGTGGACTGCCTTGACTAGGTCACAGCAAGGATGGCTCCAAGTCTGGTGTCAAACCATAGAAAGGGGTGAAATGCTTGACACTCATCTCTTCACTAATGCTAACAAATTGAGAAAGAGGGGGTGTCTCATGCTAAAAGTGTAATTGGGGTTAATATATAACATCCCCAACCTCATACCCAGTGAAATCCTCCCTTCTTTAGTGCCTCCACTTCTCCTGCAGATGTTATCATGTGTGTTTGTTGCCATCAGCCCCTCACTGAACAAATCTGGAGGTTACTAAGGCTCCTTTCTGTCACGTGAGAACAATGGGCCTCATGTGTACTTTAAATGTGCCACGATTGCAGAAATGTCTCCCAGGCTTTCCCCATGGGTCAGGGCATGGTGGAAAAAGTGATGTTTACCTACCTTGCAAGAGGTCAAGATGTCCAAGCAGAACTGTGTTCACATATTCAGCACCATAGAAACGATGTTAGAACTCTCTGGTTTTGTGTGTAACATGTAATTTTTATTTCATTGATGATAGGGTGTTTTATTACTTTTTTCTTGCACAATTTGCAACCTGATTAAAATGTGGAATTAATAAAAGGCATTCCGTGTCCTGAATTAGCAATGTAGATCCAAAAATGTCCATTTTATAGGGGCTAATAATATGTTCATCAAAATCTCTATAATCAGGTAATGTACCAACAAAGAAATGCTTTTTCTTAAATTAAGGATGGAGCTGTAGTTCTTTCACTTTACCAGGAATTTTGCCTCTTGCAAAAAGATTATATACTGAAAGGTTTTCTGATCATTCATCAGCATTAAAACAACAGAACTCTTGGTAAATGTCTCAATGTATATGTTAAAATCCATATAGCATTAGACAGCATTAAAAACTATGCTTAAAATTAGAATAATATTTTTAGAAGAAGAATATTTTTCCTCACCATATGTGTCTCCTCACAGCTGGCAGAGTAAAAAATCAGCAACAAATGGCTCGATTGTTTTCATTTATTTAATAATTCTTTAATGAAAAATAACATCTTGTGATTTTCTGGCCCAAGTTGTGCCACATTACCTTCCACAGTGTCTCTCCTGGAATATGGTGCATGTCTTAGCAATACTTAGCATTGCTAGAATGGCAGTTTTCAGAGATTTCCTTTTAAACTTTTCAGAGTTTTCATGTGGCTCTTAATGGGGAGAGGAGCAGGCAGGAGGTTTCTTGTGCTGTCCTTGTGAGTCAGGAGAGATCCCTGTGCCCTGCTGGTCTTGTGAGGGGCCTGAACCTGATCGGCAGTGAGCAGGGCAAGGTCTTCACTTGTTACTGGTGCCAGATTAATGGCAAAGCATTTTGTGTTGTTACATTTGTATAATTAAAAGTAATTACAGAATTTTAAATGGAGGAAAAAACCACCCAACACTTTTGCCTCCCATTATCAAGAATTTTTCCTTTTCTTTGTTGAAAAGCTCTAAGGACCTATCACCACACATGTTCTCTTCTAAAGTGAAACCAGTCTCTAGGTGTTGTGTTGACACATATATCTGGAAAAGTCTTTAATGTTTTGTAAGTGGCATAATAATCATCCCTCAACACAATTGTACTGCAGGGAGAGGTGGTTTCCTTGGTAATTATGCTGAGTTGCTTGTATGACATCTGTTATTCCTTCAGGACTGTTGTTGCCATTTGTACTTCATTGGGTTTTTCAGATGAAGGATTACCTTTTTTGGCCATGTGCTGTTTTTTAATATCTCTTGGCTATTTGTCATCTGGGATGAGTTATCTGTGTTAATCATAATAGAAAAGAAGCATGGTATGATTTTGATGATACAGATTAGCAATTAAAAATTTGTCAGGACACTTCTAAAACAATTAAAATCTTTCCTGCTAAAATTAGACTTTTCTGGAAACATGAACCTTAGGCCTGGTGCTCCAGGCAGCATAAGTAGTTCAGGATTAAGCTATAAAAACTTCTGATTGTCTTGACAATTGAATTTTAAAGAATTAGAAGTCTGAGAGTCAGGTATCTCTAAGGCTGTACAAACCACAAGATCCTTAGAATGTGTTTGTAGGACAGCTTTTATTTGTAGGCAGGCCTTGAGAGCTTCAAATGCTCTCTTTTTCCCACTCCCCCCATTAGAGAAGAGAGAAGATGACAGATATTACTGAACTCCTGGCAAGTTGCAGTCTGCTGGGATTGATGTGTTAAATATCTTTCCTTTAATAAAATACTTCACTTGGTTAAGTGCTCATGTTAAAGAACTTGGTGGATTTTAAAAATATACTGTGAGTGAAAGTGTAGGTGAGCTGTGTGGACCCATAAGCTGTGAAACTTTGAAGTTTAAAAAAATAATTTGCGGGGTTTGAGGGTATAATCTGTCAGTCCTTTTCCCCCAATTTTCTTGATAAATAGCTAAATTACAGTTTCTCTTGGATTAGAGTAATTTGCTTCCAAAAGTTTTTATCGTATTTTTTTTTTAATCTTCCACAAGAGACTCCTTTAATATGTCAGCCTGGAAGGTGTCTGACTTCTGCTTAGGGACAGCAGGGAGCCACTCAGGGCATTGATCTGCAGGAGTGGCTTTTGCTTTATGGATAATCTGAAAATCAGCTGGTAGAATTTGTAAGGTGTTGAGTGTGTTTTGTTTTCCTGTTCAGAATTACCAGAGATGTTATAGGCTTGTAGTGCAATGATAGTTGATGCTTTATTCTAGACACTTTCATGTAAAAAGACATCAAAGTGGAGAGCTACTAAAACCAAAATCACTGTTGAGAAAGAGAAGTACTGCCTTCCTTCAAACTGTCAAGGTGTTCTTGCTTCCTAAACACTGATCCTGAGTCCATTTTGGGAATGTGTCCCTCTCCTTTACTGATACGCAGGGAAGTTGATGTATGAACTGAAGACCAAAGATCAGAATCTTTCCAACACTTCTGCCTTTCTTTTTAGCATGCATTAGTTTTTTTATAATTTTGTTCTTTGTGGTCCAGGTCATCTCTCTCTCCCTCTTGGTGTACACAGCCTTCACTCTTCTCTGCATGTCCCTGGAGAGTAGGAGTAACCCCAGTGTGTACAAAAGTGAGGGTGCTTTCTGAAACTCTTCTCTCTGTTCATGTCACTCTTCATTTTTTTTTTCCCTCTGATACCTTCAGGGAGTGTTTGAAGAACCAACCATGCTTTATATTACTTCATCTGTTTCCATTGATGAAAATGTGTCCTGGTTACAGATTCAAATTTTCTGATCTTAGAGTGATGAATAGTCTTTCTAATAGTAGGCTTTGTTTAGACAAGATTTTTTTAAAAAGGATTGTATTTTTCCAGGTCTTCTTACTTCTCTTATTTCTTTCCCACTCTTTTCCTCTCATGCACAGAAATGTAACCTGAAGTTGTAGCAGTATTCTTAGTGTACAGCAGGGGGTGTGTGAAAGCCCACCACCTTAAGATGCATTTCCATTGACCACTTAATTTTATAATGTCGAGCTTAATTACATTTTGTGTATTTTGTGATTTTTTTTTTTAACTCCTCTAACTTAATCAGGATCCCAGCATTATTTGACCAATGAAAAATAAATGTCAAATGAAAATTTGACTGCCTTAAAATAGAAGTACTCCAGGGGGCAGCTTGTATTACTGAAAATGAAGCCAGAGGTTGTCCAGAGAGGTTTTGGAGTCTCCAAGCTTGGAGGACTCGAAAGATTCCTGGGCAACCAGGTTTTGGTATCTCTGCTTGAGCTGGGGGTGGACCAGGTGACCTCTGAAGGCCCTTGCCAACCTTAATCATCCTGTGATTCTCCAGAGGTTTTCTCCATTTGCATGGGGGAAATTTCAGTACCTTTCATTCCTTTCAAATAGCAGCTATTTGGCAAGTACTCTAATGTATGTAAGTATGAACTAATGTGCCTGGAACATTAATGTTTTCACAGGGCACAGCCTTATGGGTGCCTAATTGAGATTAAGTATTTACCTATGTGCTTTAAGTGTCTTAATTTCTTTTTTTATCCTGGACCATTACCAAGTATTCATTAGTGTCTATGACAGAATATTTCTATTTATCACTTACTAAGTTCTTTTAAAGTATTATGATTTCACTATATTTAAATGAGTGTGAATCCTAGTTTGTGTGTGCTGTGCAATATAAAAATTCTTCTGCCCTGAGCAGAATGGAGAGAGTTATCAGTGGTAATCTTCCTGTTCTGCAGAGGACTGGTGGAGGGGAAGAACTGGGGTGCTACAAGAGATCAGTGCTCATGGTTAGGATGCCTGGGGTCCTCATTCATGGTTGGATATCAGTGATTATGTAGAGAGCATAATTTTTAGGGTAAATGTCATATAAAGATTACCCTTAAGTAAATGCCTAGTTAAGCAGTGAGGGAAGATGTGATAAAAATAGAAACAATAATAAAGTAAAACAAATTTTCTGCTTTTAACTATCAAGTAGTCCTTGCAATGAAATATCCCCAAGTTGGGGTGAACCTGTATGAAAAACAAGTTGGATTTGCTGGTGGAGATGTACAAAGAAAAGTAAAATTGTTATTTAAATATCAGTCTGGTAGTTCCTTAATGGCATGGATGCTTGAAGAAAGCACCCCAATCACTGTTGCTCAAAATTAGTTAAATTAGTGATATCATTAAAAAGTAAATCTGATTTTTTGGTGTTATTTGGTGTTATTTTTTGGTTATTTGGTATATTGTATATACGCACGCCTATATACGCACGCCTATATACGCACGCCTATATACGCACGCCTATATACGCACGCCTATATACGCACGCCTATATACGCACGCCTATATACGCACGCCTATATACGCACGTCTATATACGCACGCCTATATACGCACGCCTATATACGCACGCCTATATACGCACGCCTATATACGCACGCCTATATACGCACGCCTATATACGCACGCCTATATACGCACGCCTATATACGCACGCCTATATACGCACGCCTATATACGCACGCCTATATACGCACGTCTATATACATGTGTATATGTATATATATGTGTATATATATATACATACACACACACACACATATATATATGTATCTGCGAATGTAGCATCAGCTGTCCGAGCGTTGTTCCCTTTTTCGGAGGTGAGCCCTGCGTGTGCCCGGCGGGGCCGTGCGGGAGCGGCAGTTCCTCCGCCGAGCGCTGGAGGGCTCCGCAGACTGACGGCTGCCCAGCGATTTCAGGGGAATCGCTGCATTGTACCTGCGCGGGGTTTAATGCTTGCCGGGCTATTTGGCTATTTGCCATAATTGGCTTTCCATTCCCTTGATTGGGATCATAGATAAAAATTTGCTAATCCACTTTCTTTGCTGAAAGTATTAGAAAAGTAATCCATCTTTTAAAAATGCTCGAACAAAATCATATGGTATAAAGAGTACTTTATGGAATAATGAGATTAATGAGAACTGTAAGGCATATGCAATTTAAAACGTTTTTCTTTGGGTTTAAGGGGAAAAATGCAATCTGGGCACTATAAAGCCATAAGTACTTCCTTTTTTTATGCACTACCTTTTAAATGTGCATTACATGTTTTGCTTTTGTCTGTGATAAAATGTGAGTATGTATTTAGGAAGAAGGATCTGCTATTTACTTGTAATTTTAAGAAGGTTTGAAAATACCTGATTCAAACATCTTGGCTGTGTTTTTTTCCTCCCTCTCCCCTCTTCTGCCCATAGGGCATCAGAGCAAGGATTTTGGAAACCCTTGTAATGCTCATTCTTCTTGCACTGCTTATCCTTGGAATCGTATGGGTGGCTTCAGCACTCATAGACAATGATGCTGCCAGTATGGAGTCTTTATATGGTATGGAGTGCAAAAGAATCTTCACTCTGTTTTATTGTAAATACAGAAATGCAGGATTACGGTTAAATGTATTTCTATTATATGCTATGTGAGTATTGCCCAGGTTGTGAAGGAGGTGTCTTAATTCAGTCAGCACCATTTTGATGTTAAATTCTGTGACATAAGTAGCCTCTTGGTAATTAGCTAACGCTGTGCTCAATGTTTTCTTTACAGACCTCTGGGAATTCTACCTCCCATATTTATATTCCTGTATATCACTGATGGGATGCTTGTTACTTCTGTGTAAGTATTTTCCTCATTATTCCAAAAGATGAATGGTGTTATGGTGGGAGATTTTTTTGTGTATTGTGTTCAATTTTTTTATGGTTAAAAAACCAGTTTTGATTGTGAAAGTTAAGTGGGATTTTCTTTTTTTTTGATTAAATTTAAATTTAGGTGTGAATTTGTTAGGTTTGAGTTCTGAAGTTTAAATAAATGGTACCTTAGATTTTCAATTTTTGAGAAACTTTCCAACTCACCCAATTTTGACTAATAACTTGTTAAAGCAGGTAGTTGAAAAATAGGGGCTCTATTCTGCAAAGAAAAGCACAATTTTTAAATGTAATGTCTGCAGGAGGCTGGTAGTATGGTGAGAAAATGATTTTGGAACATTTTGTCCTATATTCAGTAAACTACCATTCTTCCTTTTGTAACTGAAAATGTTGCTGTAGAGGCAGGAGTTGGAAGACTGCAGCCAGCTTTCATAATCACACAGCTGGGCTCTGGCCAGTCTGCAGGGCAGTTACACAATTGCATCTGAAACAAATGCTGTGAAAACCCAACTTTACACTGACTGCTCCTAGCCAGAGTTCAGTCATCCATGTTCAGGGGAATAAGAAGCATGATGGAAGGCTCCAAATTCTACTTATAATCTCTGCCCCTTCCTTGAATAATTTCTAGAAAATTGCTGAGAGGAACAGAACATCTCCCTTTCTAGATTACTGTGGTTTCATCCCTTCTCCAAGCTTGACAGGTTCAAAGCTTACATGGGGCTGTCACTGTGGAGAAAGGGTGGGGAATGATAATTTATGATATCCTTTAAACAGATCTATGAAAGAGACCTCAGTGAGTCTCCTTAGGTTCTCTGTATGTGCAGGTTCTCAAATCCACTTTGGAGGAGGGTGGGAGGATTAAACAATGGGATTCTCAACATCTTGTGCAGGCTGTTCCAGAGTGGCATTCACAGAGGTGCTTAACACTTTAATGGGAAGTTGGTTTAGCAAACTTCCAATCTGCCCTGCAGTTTGCTTCAGCAGAGCTGAAACTCAGCCTCTTTTCTGGGGCTGTTGTAAACCAGTTCAGTGTAATTATTGTGACTAAATGCCAGATTTTGGAGATGTGTAATTTAAGCAAATCCCAAATGCTCTTCTTCCCTTGCAGTGTGCACGCCAGTGGGGCTCTCGAGGATGTTTACAGTAATGGGTCAGTTGCTGGTGAAACCAACAGTAAGTGCTCCCCAGTTCTGTCCTCCTGTGCTCCCCAGTTCTGTCCTCCTGTGCTACACAATTCTGTCCTGCTGTGCTACCTATGAGAAGGTGGAATGGTATTTGGGTACTTTCATCTAGAATGCTTACACTTCTACAGAACTCTTCGGTTCATCACTTTCTAGAACCACTATTTAAGTACTCATCTCACATTTTTCATATAGCACAAAAGCCTGTTTTTTCCCCAAAGCTTTTCTTATAATAATACAGACTTCCTCTGATTTTTCGATTTATGTCAATGCTACTAATATTTATTAGCAGTATTTCCTGCTGTGTTTTACCAGTGCCTGAAAAATGTGGGCATATTCTGAGTTCAGTAGCAAAGAACACAAGAGCAAACAAAGTCTGGATAACAAAAAGGGTACCTGGGGTATACACAGATAGGTGAAATGTGGGTAGTTGTCATCTTTAGGAGCTTGTTACACAGAGATGCTCTTTGGTTCATGGTCTGAATGCTGTGAGGGAAGGGAGAAGTTTGTACCACATACAGATGCTCTAGTGACTTCAGTGTTGCATGTCCTAGTTTGTAGTTACTAAAATTTGGGTGCACTTAGATCTTGCTTTCCTTTTCATTAATCGGTTCAACCCTGTAAATACAAAGAAAATACCTACTGTTTTTATCTCTAGTCTCAAAGCACCTGGTAGCAGAGATAGACTGACTTCATTTATTTGGTTTTAGCTTATAGCAATTTATATTTTCATGAAATACTGGCTTATGTGAAAAGTTTCTTTTTAATACAATTTTTCAAAATCTTTAGTAATTTTTGTTTAAATTGTATGTGAAGTTTGATATGGTTTGAATGTAGATCAGACATACTGTTCTGTCTCTTTAGATTGAAACTGAACATAAAAGCCTTAACTCAAAATCAAAACTTTAACTTTGCTTACAGTAAAGATACAGTTGTGTAACAGAATGGAATAATCTGTGAAGTTCTCATTTGTGTCACTATTGTAAAGTTGTAGACTGTGTATTTAAAGTACAGGTTACAGGAGCAAAGTCAATCTGATTGTGAGTGCAGTCAGGAAAACAAGTGTCTCTGATACTCAGTTCATGTTTCTGTTTGCAAATACAGATCCTGGAAGACCTAGATGAGCAGATGTATATCATCACTTTAGAGGAAGAAGCAATTCAGAGGAAGCTTAATGGTATGTATGCTATACCTGTAATGGTACTGCATCAGATACAGTATTAGAGTGGTTCTGGTCAGGAGTCTCTGTTGGTCAGCCTCTTCTCTCAAACCAGAAAATTTCAACATCTTAGCCTGTAGCAGTTGTTACAGGTGTACATTTCCTCACCAGGTTTTCCAAGATTGGTTCTTGTCTGTGTGTGGTTTGCTTTGGTTTTGTTTTTGAGTTGTTCATCAGCTCTCTAATGTGGGAATCTTCTGAGCCTGAGAAAGCAATTGAGTCATTGTCCAGACCCACCCACCTTTCTGCAAAATAGGTTGGATTGGTAAATTACTCTATTTCAGCCTTGTTTGAAGGACAATGAGCTTAGCAAGAGGCTTGACTTCCTATTATACGAGTTTTTGTTTCTAATTTGGAGGATTTTTTGTGTTTTGGTTGATTGTTATTTAAAATCATAGGTAGTAATCCATTAAAAATCAGAGCACTCCATTATATTCTAGGAGTTATTTGGTGAATTTAATAAATAAAAACATTCTGTTAATAAGTAATGAAAATTAATAATTAGAAGAATGTTTTTAGACTTACTGTATTTAGTCTTAAAATTTTGCATTTCTTGATAAGGTTTTTGTTATGAAGTGTTTAAAAACATGAAGTATGAAGCAAAGTATGAAGTTTTGACTTAGAATAGAAAGGAGTGTTTCAACAGGTAGGCACCACTTATGGAAAATTTATTGGTTCTATAAACCTGGAAATCGTGTTGTACAAATCTTCTGACTTGCTTTTAACTGTATGGATAAGCCATCCATCCATAATTTATGCAATTACTGCAGTTTTAAAAACAAAGGAATTTTCATGTAAAGACAGCACAACAATGTATGGGTCATGATGACTTATTGTAGCCTCAATTTTTAAAATTTCCTGGTTTTTCTCTCCTGCTTTTCAGTCTTCTGTCATATATCTTAAGCTTTCCTTCTCTTAGGTCTCATTAAGTCTCCTTTCAAAGTTGCTTGGTCAGGGGAAGTACCTTTGACAGCAGAGATCATGATGGTCATCTTTACTCCAGGGCTTAAAATTCCTGGAGGAGTAGTGATTTCCTCGTGCTGAAATCAGTCATAACTTCAGTTTAAAAGTAACATTCACCTTTTCAGGTGTTTATAGTGACACACTATGTGTGCATTTACACACAGACACACAAAAAGGTGCAGGCAGTGAGTGTCTTTGAAGCTGTGATGGGGTGATGATAATCATTCTGTGTGTTTGATGTTAGCTGGGAACTGTAAAATATTTGTTACTGAATATTTTATGTTGTCATGGTGATTCTACTTGTGTACAACACAGAGCAGTGACCCAGTAGTTATTCAGGAATCTGTTGGAAGCAGTGTTCAGATGGGGAATGTGATTATTTAGGTGATGCTTGGCTGCTCTTTTTCTTGCAGAAATCTCTCAAGAGTTGCTTATATTGCAGTTTGATATCACTTGTAGAGTGGACCTGGGCTATTTGTAGGTGCCTACTAACTGGGTATGGATTTAGGATGTGTGCCAAGAGACTGGATTTGCTTTCAGCACGTGCCTTGGTATTCAGAGAGAAGTGGAGCTGAGCCCACCCATATTCCATGGAGCACTCACCAGCCTGCTCTTGAGCAGTGAAAGACTCAAGAGCAGGGTTTAAAGTCCTGAGACAGGAGAGGAACTGGATTTCCTCTCTTTCAGTGCTGAGGGAATGACATTGACACCCCCAAAAGGAATGCTTGAAAACCCGTAGGTTGGTGTACAGAGAAAATGAATGGAGTTAAGATAAAAAGTAAATGAAAATCTAAACTTGCATATAGCATGTAGTTGGGGCAGGATGTTATATGTGCAGGAAGATACTTTGCAGGATTTTTGTAGTAGTTACTTTAGCAAATTTAAGCACAGTTCTCATTATGGTGAGCATGGAAATCTTCATCTTCTCTTCCAGAAGCCTTTCTAATACATACAAATTATGTCAGTAGCATTGACATCATTATAGCCAGAACTATGAAGGGTCATGTTTACCATGTTTATTGCATTTTAAAAAGGGTATAAATGGGGGTGGTGCTAATTACATCAGTACAAGGTGTCTGTGATGCTAGAGGCCATAATCTGTGTTTTAGCACACAGATTGTCACTGTTGCTGCATCACACTGGATATATTCAGCTACACATTTCCTCTGCCATAGCTGTTACAACTCTCCCACCATGTTGGTGGTGGAATCCATGGTGCTTAAGTAACCCTGTTGGGCAGGTTTCCAGTAAAGTGCTCTGAAATTAAATACTTTATTTATATGTATAACTAAAGAGTTGAATTTTGATTAAAATGAAGAGGACCAGAGCAGAGGCTTAAGTGATACCTGATGATTGTAAAGCTTTTCATATTTGAAAATAAATCTATCTGTGAAACTGTAGATCTTCTTTGTGGGAACTAATTTTCTTCCTCCTCAGGTGTCTGCAGTGTCTAACTGAAAATCAGAGGAGGAGGGAGGGGAAAGTTTGATTGTGTTATCTACCCCAGTATTTTTATCTATTGAAGAGATACTGGGCTTTGGGAAAATGTTTGTTTCCAGTGTATTATATTTCAGTACCCACATCACTCCTACAGTTGAAAAATAAAGCTGGGACTTTTTTATATTAAAAGAAAAAAGTTGCCTTGAGCTATTAGTTTTCCTGAATCCAAAGAGATGGGTGGGGTAGGATCAAAAATACTTACTTGATCAAAGTTATTGGCTCTGAAGGTATCCTTACCTATGTAAGAAAGATGAAAGGTGTTGTTTTTATTGCACACTAGTAACAGTGTAATTTTGAACTAATTGGTGGTGAACTGCCAATCACCTTGGGGGAATGCAAATAGATACTCTTACAATTTCCTTTGAGGTACTGAAATCTTATGTCGGGGCTGGAAGAAAAACAGAATAATACCGTTAAATTGACCTTAAATGAGCTGCTTTGTGGCTTTCTTGGAGAATCCCTTCTAACTTTTCATTGCTAGTCCAAACAAGTCTCGTCTACCAATTTGATTTATTGGCTAGACAGCGCTGACATTGAACTTTGTGCGTGTTTGAAATAAAGCTAATGTTAGAGAGCTTTTAAGAATTTAGCTGCATCCTTTCCAAATACTCTTTTGACTGATCTGAAACCTTGCCTCTCTCATAAAATATCCTTTTGTATAGCAACCTGTTGTTTGCAACTGTTTTTAAGGAGGAACTACAACAGCACTTAGATATGATTCAGAATTTCTACTGACCTGTGTCTTAGGGACCTTCTGTGATGATGCTGATTTGTTGGATAGACTCCCATGAAATCAGTGTTTTCAACTCTGGATTTTTATGTTGACGGGAGAAAAAAACATATATATTGAACTGAGCTTTTCCTCAGAGACTCATAAATCAGTTACAGAAAAGAAGAAAACATCAGATGCTGACTTGAGTTTTCCTTCTTGTGCAGCCACTTCCATAAAAGTTCTTTTCCCACTGAGCTCTATTGCTGTTCTTTTTCCCACCTAACAATAATTAGTCATTCCATAAAACAGATGTTTCAGAGTTTTCTGGGGGAAATGCATCATTACAAAAGCTTATTTTTATAGTGATAATTAGCTTGGGTTTTTTAAAGACTTTTTCTGAAAACCTGTGTATTATGATTAATTTTTGAAAAACCAGAGAAATGGAACTGACATTTGTATTTCAGGCACTTCAACTGATCAGATGTAATAGAACAGTGTCTGTAGGTCTTACTGAATAGTCCTGAGATTAGAGATATTTATGTATTTGAAGCCCTGCAAATATTATCCCATACTCATTATGTCACTGATATCCAAGATAAATGTTTAGAGAAAGCACAGAAGTTACTTGTGATATGCAAAAATGTGTGTGAAAGAAACATTCAGTAATTTCAGTGAAACATTTAAAATTTTAAACCGTTGGATGTTTCATTGGTGATTTAACTGCATTGAACAAAATCAGTATTTCATAGTCTGCAATAAGAAGAGTCACCTTTTTTCTTGTATTGAGGTTGCTGGATGGATGAGGAGACAACAGAAAATAAGGAAATAATGAGACTGGACTACGAAGTAGTGTTGCTGTGCCAGCAGCCTAAGTGCTGTTTAGATTTTGTAGGAAAGTGATCAAGATATCAAATAAAAGCCTGGACAAGAATATTAATCTGCTATAAATTTATTAGAGACTGTTTAAAAAACGTCAATGGAGCATGGTGCTCTTGCAGGTTAGCCCATGGCCAGAGGTGGGGCTGAGGGTAGGGAATGGCCAGCAGGTGAAAGGTGTGAATGTAAATCAGCAAAACAACAACAGAGAAGACTTTGAACCAAAGACCTTGAACTGTCACTGCCGTGGTGTATTATTGCAGAGTGAAATTGGCCTGGAATAGACAGGGAAAATATGAGCCCTTAACTTATTTTCAGGTGAGATTGCCCCACTTTCATCCCTTTTACTTCTGAACAAAGGCGAGTGGAGAGTTTTTAACTTATCCCAGGCAGAATATTTCCAGGTTGTGATTGCAGAGTGAAAGCTAAAGCAGAAATAATGGGATGGGAAGTGAAACAGCAGATTTGTAGTCAGCATTGCAGAGCTGTGTCAGTGCCTGAACACTGTGCAGGGTTTGTAGAGGAACTGGCATCAGTGAAGGAAACCCCATTGTGCTTGCACTGGAAAAGAGGAGTGGTTGGAAGAGAATGGAAGAGAAAAACGATGTAGAGAGAAAATGGGCTGAGTTTCCTCAAGGCTGCATAAGGATAGGAAGAAAAGTTGATGAGCAACTTTTAGGCAGAAAATTAGTAGGAGAAAAAGGATTACTATTATGGTTGCCAGGGCTAAGCTGATGTACGTGAGAAGGTATGAGGAGTTGCACAACATGACACATGTATGTTGTGAACTGGAAAGCATGGAGAGACAGAGCAGGCACTGGTATGAGCAGAAGATCCATCAGCAAGCAGGTTAACAGTGTGGAAACTTACTGAGGAGTGTGGAGCTTCCTGAGGAAAGGAAGGGAAGGAGGGATGGGCAGAAGCTGATTCTGGAGCTCTGGC
The DNA here is from genome assembly GCF_028769735.1 of Zonotrichia leucophrys gambelii. Taxonomy (NCBI): domain Eukaryota; kingdom Metazoa; phylum Chordata; class Aves; order Passeriformes; family Passerellidae; genus Zonotrichia; species Zonotrichia leucophrys. Next base: position 9,432,045 of record NC_088171.1, on the reverse strand, counting down.
TATTTTAAAGGCAAAGGTCCACTTCTGCTAAATAATAATGCTCCTGAAGGGCATCTGGGGATTCTTTACATCTTGATACCAGAATCCTGTGGGGATTTAAGAATGAGGCATTTGAGACATCTTGTCTGCCACACTATGGCTGATCATTGGACTTGTGTGAAAGTTCAGCATCAACAAACAGACTGGGATCACAGGAGATGATGCTGAAACCTCTGTGCTGAACTCTTCTGGGTTGACTCTGCTGTTTTTGAAAAGTATTTGAAGAGTCTCAAAGAAACACCTGCAGTTTAAAGTCACAAGTGCTTAATGTGATATTTCCTAAGTCCAGATTGTCACTGTGTGCCTTGCAGTCACATCCAAAAGAAAATCATGTCTTTTGTTTTAAAAGGTGTCTCTTCCACAGTGGAATACCAGACAGTAGAGTTGGAACGTGAGCTTGAAAAAGTGAGAAGCAAGAAAACAAATCTAGGTAATGAACTTTCTAGTGTTTCATGTAGATTGTAGTTTACTAAATGACATTAAGGTGCTGTGTTTAGTTTGGAGCCGTTGCTTGATTGATTCCAGTTTGTTCTTAAGTAAATTTGTGCATTTGCAAATATGTTAGATGAAATCATTGCACCCCTCCAACAAAAAAAAAAAAATTAAATAAGGAGTCTGATTTGGATCTTATTTTAACATTATTTTAGAGAAATTGTAACACCTCTTTGCATGTAGCTTTTCATGTATAATATGCTTACAAATATTTGTGCTAATTGATGACATTACTTTCCTTTTTGTGTTTGAATTATTTCTGTAAAATTCAAACAATCTTTTCTTGCACATGCTAATGATGTCCAGTGAAGTTAATTCTGTCTCTCCTGCCTTACAAGAGGAAAATACTATTTAAATATCTGAAATTCTGACCTTTAGGTCATGCTAAAATATACATGTAAACAGTGTATTTGTAAATTCATCAGATTTTAAACTTTGTGGAACTGCTGTGTGCTAGGGGAAGAAAAAGGTTAAGGGGAAACATGCCTCAAAGAAAAATCTGCTTGTCTGTCTCCCCAGCCTTTCTCTAGAGAAGTTTCATATTTTTGCCATTGCGTTGTAGAGCTGTGCAGGTGGATGTTCTTATCAACTGGTTGATCTTTGTTCCAGATCAGGATACTGTTGTTACTTATATTTATAGTGAGCTTATGGGTAGCTGAATGATTCTTCCTTGTTTTATTCTGAGGTGATCTATGGTATTAGGCTTATGTTTTTTCTCTTGTGAATAGAACGGAGGAAAAAGGCTTCTGCTTGGGAGAGGAATTTAGTTTATCCAGCTGTCATGATATTGCTCCTGACTGAGACAGTAAGAATTTTCTTTTTTTTTTTCTCCAGCTAAAAGTATAGAGTTCTTTGGTTATTTGAGAAAATAGTTTTAAATTTTTTGAGTGAAGATTGTTTAAGCAGCAATCTTGATATTCTTTTCTTGACTATTTAACAAAAACTTGATATTATGGAGTCTGGGTGAGGATGAATGTGAAGACTTTAAAAATGTGAAATACTTTTCAATAACAAGACTGTTTCCTCTTTTTTATAGTCCTTTTCAGTTCTTTTAGTCGCTCTCAACATTCTTTACCTGTTGGTTGATGAGACTGCAATGCCAAAGGGATCAGGGGTAAAGTAATCTTCTCTTACAATTTTTATTATTTTAGTAAAACTTTGGATGCCTTGCAGAAGTGCAAGTAAGAGATTTTGCTTTAATAACATGGAAACCAATGAGCCTTGACCTTGACTTTGCTTCTAGGTTTCATTCCTGTGCCCACACAAACATTTATTACATGTCATCTAGTGAGTGCTTACTAAAATAGTGCAGAAGCTTTATGTAGATCCAGTGATGCACTACAGCAGATCAGTAATCTGGAGTTTGCAGTTCTGGCTTTGCAATGCATTTCACTGCAGTTTGAAAGCTGCTGGTGCCATTGCATGGGGTGGGGGGACTTGGAATGTGGGACATCAGAACCCCCCTGAAACACTGAATTGAGAGAAGGCTGTATCGCCTATAAGATGTTACATGTTGTGTTCTGGGTAGAAATTAACTTTATGAACTCTTGCTTGTATCTTATTTAATTATGCAAAGTATCTTTTTCCTTGTAGGGACCTGGAATAGGAAATGCCTCCTTATCCACCTTTGGCTTCGTGGGAGCAGCACTTGAAATCATTTTGATTTTGTATCCTTTCTGAAAGAATTCAGTCTGTTAACAAGTATTCTGTCTGATTTTCTGGGACACTGATAATACACTAAGACACTAGCCTGGAAAGAAGAAAGATAGGTCAGTCCTTCTCAAACACTTGTTTTTGTTTCTTTTTTCTTTAGTTCTTAAGACTTTTAGGAGACTGCTGAGAACTTGAGTGCAACTTGCATTCCTTGGGGGTTCCTTTTTTTCCTTGATTCTCACAGCTATCTTATGGTATCTTCTGTCGTCGGCTTCTACAGTCTTCGTTTTTTTGAGAATTTCACTCCCAGGAAGGATGACACAACTATGACAAAGGTGAGGTACAATCTGGGATGGGCATGGCCCCCTCCTGTCTTTCTTGCCACCCAAGACAAACTGACTCTCTTAGTAATTGCCCTGAATGGCTCATTTGCCGTGATCAGTATTTGTTTGTAAGCTTCGTAAACACAAACTGGAAGATTGTCAAAATGCTGAATGAGTGGGAAAAAGGATGTGCTCTGTTTAGTTTGGATGGCATCCATTCACTTGTAAAAAGCCAGGAATGGCAGAGCTTGTTAACTGGCTATAGAAAAGCAAGTGAAAGAACTTCCTTCAAAGGGAACTTATTGCTAATGAGTAACTTTGATTGTGTTAACTGTACTTCAGGGACCTTGTTTGAGATCTGAACAACGTGGTTGCTAGAAGTAATACAGACAAAGTAATTCAAATTTGAATAATGAAACTGAGACTGACGACAGCTATTCAGCAACATTTTGCAATCTGAAGCTAATTTGACTTTCTACAATTTAGCACTGGCTTTAGCATAACCAATGCTGTTACCTAATTGGGAGGAACATGCCTAGGTTTCTGGGGAAATATTCCCCCAGTTGACATGGGGAAGTGATCAGTAACCAAGAAACAGATGTTGAATTTAATTATTTTTTCAATATGTTTCATTGTTTCTATGTTTTGTTTTTTGTTAATTTAAGTAATGGAATAAGATACTTTTACTACAAATTGTTGGAAGTGAGAGAGTGGGTATGTACACAGAATGATTAGAGTAATAAGTAGAAGAGAGTTGGATTGTTCTTAATATTTCCTGTTGATTGTTTACAGTACACCAGGAATAGTGTGGAGATAAATAGTGAATGTATAAATGTCTACCTACTTTCAAGTTTACTTTTTTTTCCTTTTGGCTTCTGATAGAACTAGACCTGAAGAAAATGATCCCTTGTGAAAGAAAGTTTCAATTACTCTTTTTAAAGGCTTTACAAGAACAAGAAGAAATCTAACAGCTGTGAATTTTTTCGTATTATTTAAAGTAGACAACAGGCATTGAATTGAAAGGAAGCTCTTTGTTGTAATTTTTTAAATAGTGCTAATCCTGCAAGCAGTTACATCCAAGGCTTAAGCTGATGTATCAGTCATCCATTCTAAGCCCATGGAATTGTTCTTTTATAAAACATTCACAGGAAGTAAGTAAACAGTTGATGCTTTGCAACATGGTTGTTTTGAATAATTTTGGGTTTGAGCATACATAACACTTTGATTAAAAGCACATGAATACATATTTGATTTTTTTTTTTTGGAATCATTTTTGTCTTGTGTAACACCATGTGGAAAGGAGTGACAGAAGTCAGCAAGACTAACAATATGTTACAGTAAATTGCTTTAGGTTCAATTTGAAGAATGTGCCTTTTAAGAATTATTCTTTTTCATCTTGACTGCTGTTTTTCTTTGTGTTCCCTTCAGCAATCTCGTTTATCATTTAAATGCTGTGTCATTTTCAAACAGATAATTGGAAACTGTGTCTCAATCTTGGTGCTGAGCTCTGCTTTGCCAGTGATGTCAAGGACACTGGGTAAGTGTAATGGAAGTAACGTCATAATAAAGGATGTTTAATTAAAAAAAAATACAAGAAAAAAGAAGAGCCTGTAGCTGTATTTTCCACAGTATGTAATTTGCCATCACTTTCAGATGGGGCTTGTATCTGTGGCTTCATTTCTACATGAACTGCTGAACATACATCTATGCACGAGAACTGCAGGACATACTTTCTAAAAAGTAAAGGATGCTAAGCATTTTTTAGGGAATAGATTATTTTAAGAAGGTCAGATTTGAAACTTCTTAAAACAGGAGATTGTCAGATGAAAAGATAGGAAAACTGATTGTCCAGAGCAGCCTGAAACAGTTTCATGTTCACTGTGAAATTAGTGCTTAGTTCCTGTCAAGAAATGCATTTGGGATTTGGTGTCTGAAATTTGAGGTAACACTGAGTGCAAATGGCTTTTTAAAAAGAGTTAATAATGACTCTTCATCTATTAAGTTTTTTAATCAGCAGTGATACCAGGCTACTTTAATTTCCCCTACAATAACATGCTTGTATTTTTTCTTAACTTCTTTTTTCAAATTTAACAATTTGGAGTCTACCATAGCAGAACTGAACAACTCCTGATTTTATTGCTAAGGATTGGCAGTAGCATTTGAAGTAGTTAATCTGTTATAACCAGTTGGAAAAATGTGTTGTATCTTCACTTTAATTAGGTAATCTTCAGCTTGAATTCTTGGAGCTAAATTGCAAGGCTATTACATGTTTTAAGTAGTGCAGAATCCTTGTAACTAATGTGAATTTCATTGGGAACATTAAATAGAACAAAACAAAAATCTTCACCTCAGGCTGTACAAGTCTTAAGTACAAGCTTAGAAGTTTGAGCTCAGGCCCACAGACCAGCGGTGTGTGCTCTGTAGTTCTCTAGCTGCTCTTCCTTTCAGGGAAAATACTCTTGAATCAAGAGTAGTTCATGGTTTTCCAGTATTATACTGGATATTCTCATGCTATGTATGAGGGGATATTTTAATAAATTAGAAATAATTTTTATAGCAAATAAAAAACCTACTGCAGTGCATTTTGGAGAGTTGAATCTTAAAATAAGCATTCCAGAACTTAAAAAAATCTGTTGTAAAACTTCACAAAAATGCAAAAGGGTAATTCAAGTACTTAAAGCAGTGCAATTTTAAAATATGACCAGTATAATAAAGGTCTGAGAAGTGAAATGATTTTAGCATATGGAGCCATGGAAAAATCACTGTTTTAGAATAGAATTGTAACATAAGTTTGTGTCCACTAAATTACTGCATTCAAGACTTGTTTAAAAGAAAATAAAACTAATTGTTAATGATCCATGAGATTACCATTTGATAATAACCAGATTCTGTGGGAGTAAGTGTACACGCTGGGTCCATTGTTGTCTCATAGGAAACAGATTAATGGTAAAACTCACTTAAAAACCAGACTAACAAGTGAAATTCCTGAATAGTTTGCCATAGAGATAAATAAAAGAAGAAAAAAGATGGAACAATTAACACACAGCTAACAAATGCACAGTCACAGCTGTCCAAACAGGATTAATAGAGTGTATTAGAGTACAGTGAGTCATGTGGTGCTTTTGCAGAAATATCAATGTGTGTTGCACTACATGCCACCTCCCTGTGGCACTGAATAGATGAAAAGAAATAAATATGTTAAGCAGATTCATAGTCTTTTCAGTTTATTAAAAAAGCGAGATTCTAGGCTATAGAGAAAAGACTAGACTTTATCCTTATGGGAAAGGTGAAAAAGCAAAAGTTATCTAATGCATGCACTGACCTTTTTCAACTTCTAGAAATGGAAATAGTTTCTTCTTACATGTTTCATAGCATTCTAATTAGATATGTAGGTGGTGGATATGTCTAATCTGTCATTCTTCTAGAACTCCAGGAAAGTTTTAAACTAAAATAAGTTAACTCATATTTTCCCAGAAGTTTTCAGACTTTTAGTAGCCCTTCAGAAATGTTTCCCACCAGCACCGTATTGCTAATCACAGAGAAACAAATTAGGAACAAGGCTCTTAAAGTCAAGAATACAAAAAAGAAAGAATTCCAGAGAAAATTGATCTTTCTGGTGTATGGAAGTTTTCCTAGAATTCTACACTCGAGTATTATGTACAAGTAAATGGGGATTCTAAATTTATTTGTGTGTGCTGTCTAAAACCTACCATTTGTTTTTTGTTTAATAGTTTATTTGGTAAAATTTCACCAGCTTTTGTTTGTATATGTTTGTGCCCCTAGATATACAAGTTTTTGTTCAATTACTGAAGAGTTATTAAAAGTCTTGGGTTTTTTTTCTTTGTGGGCTGAGTGGGTACTGCTTTCTCTAAGAAAGACATTAAAACCTTTTTAACCTTTTTCTCCCTTGAGTTTACCGACTGTTACTGTGTCACTTTTCTGATGAGCAGTGACTTTTCCTGTTTGTAAGAAGAAATTGAATGTAATTTATGGACAATAATTTTCCCACCTACTCTAAAAGAAGTGTCAGAGTTCATTTGTGTTTGTCCTGGTAACACTTTCCATGGCTCACTGTTCTTCTGGACCTCTGTCAGTCCAGGAATGTTTTTCCTTTCCCAGAGAACTCCAGTGCTCTGCCTGTTTTGTTCCTTTTCCTTTAAAGTTTTGGGAACCTGTACATGAAAACCTGACTTTCTTAATTTTCATGTGGCTTCACAATCTGGCTAAAACACTGCTGCTTTGGAAGTGCCAAGGGCTCTCTTTGCCTTCAAGTGGGAAAGCAGCTCTGTGTTATTGTCCTTCATCTCTTTACCAGTTACTTCAGTTGTTTTTTTCTTTCTGTGCTAAGACCTTCTGTGCTTTTTTAGTATTTCTCCCTGCCTCTTTTGCTGTTTTGATCAGTGATTGTTTTGTTTCATCCTTTGAAACTTCTTTTCATTTCAGTATTTTTTCATTAGGTACCAAAATCAATTCCCATGTTTTAATTTAAATGACTGATGCTGAGTATAAGAAGTGTCTATTTTTTAACATTGTGATAACTGACTTCCTGGTCTTGGGTATGTAGATACAGTGAGATTCCTAAGTGTCAGGTTTACCCTTGGAAGAAGTGCAGCTGACCCTTAATTCTGTCTCTTTGTTTATTATCACTTTTGAAGTCAGTTTTTAAAAGCCCAAAAACACTTTCAAAATAAGATGATAGAAAATCAGGAGCTTCCAGGAGTTTCAGAGCCAAGGCTACTTTGTGATTTCCTCATTTGCTGCTGCCATTTTAGTTCTGGGACAGAGTCAGCTTCCTGCTTTTGCACTGGTGTGAGGGCACACTTCCCTCTGACATCATCTGTGCCTAAGGTTTTTTGGGAACAGCTTTTGAATCCTAGACAATGATCATGTAGCTGTCATCTCAATGTTCTGCCGTGTGTTCAGTGCAGTATTCCATGACACCTGACAAAGGAACAACCTGTGGTTCTTCCTCTTCTGCCTTCTGCCATGGGCCCTGCTCCTTGTGGATGTTTCCATGTTTCAGAAAAATGTTGATCTCTTAATTAGTGATTGACAGACCTTTGATAGCACAAGGCCCAAGTGTCAGGGTTGGAGGTGCCCTGTGAAGGAGACCTGTCAGCACCACCTTTCAGCCTCTTTTCCTTCTGTGCAAATGCTCCGTGGCTGTAGTGGTGGGCGGATCCAGGAGAAAAACTGCACTTGGAAAGATGTTTTTAAACTTTGGTTTCAAAAGCAGTGCTCTGGAAGAACACTTTAGAGCTTAGTGTTTACCATAAGATGTTGTGGCTCTCACAGAAAGGCTGTTTGCTACCTGTATTTTTTTAAAAAAAAGCTCAAGGTGCATTTCATTATTTTCTGGAATCATTGGAGATTTTATAGAAACTGAGGTTTCAAGCAATTTTCGTACTAAAGCTGATTTTTTCCTAGTTACATTTACTGATATTATAAAAAGAGTTCTTACCTAGAATAGACAATTCATTTCAACTCCCATTATTCAAGCATTTCACTATGAAATTTAAAAAACATTTTGATAAAGGTGTCTTACAGTTTTATAGTGACCAACAAACATTGCCTTGTGTGTTTAACCATGTGTCTTCTGGTGTGCTATCTGTAAGAATTTTGCATCCAAATGTAAATGTAATAGAAGGAAATTTTTGTGTTTCCTAAAAAAATGTTATGATTATTTTGATCTAAATCTTGTATGCAATTTAACAGGAATCACCAGATTTGATCTCCTTGGAGACTTTGGAAGGTTCAACTGGCTGGGGAACTTCTACATTGTGTTATCTTACAACTTGCTCTTTGCTATCATGACAACGTTGTGTCTGGTCAGAAAGTTCACGTCTGCTGTGCGAGAGGAGCTCCTGAAGGCATTAGGTAACACAGCCCTGAAAATTCACTCTGTGCTTCACCATCCCTTTCTCCACCACTGACACCATGATGTGCTACTGCTAAAGTTCTGTCCCAGCTCACAGAATCCTTTTTTTTGGGTGGAAATTTCTCTAAGTTAAAGTGTGAGGATGAATAATGTTATGAGGAGTCCAGAGCTGAGGTACAGTGTTGATTTCAATGATATTCCTGTGGCACCTATTGGCCTCCAGTTGGATTTCGGTGTTTGGAGAGCACAGAAGCATTCTCATTGCTAGGAGCAATTATTCCACATTAAACTTCAGCTTGTCTATGGGTTGTCTTTCTTTTTTGTCTAAATCAACTTAGTAGTTCCCTATAAATAGTTAGCAGAGATCTCAGCTTTGTTGTCATACTATTTTTTTGATCATCTATTCAGAAAATCATTGTACGGAATGTACAGAACCTTAGTAATTGGATGAGTAGAACCTGTACTTGATATAATCAAAAATTTGATCAAATTTTGCATTGATGTTTCTTGACCATAGATGAAAGGATTGAAGCACATTTGATACTAAGAGGATACATTTTTTTATTGTATTGTTATTGCCTCTTCTTATCTTTACTAATTAACAAATCTCCTCTCTCTTTAGATTCCTAGAGTAGTATTTGCTTAAATTGAGAGGATTAATGGTGAAATTTAGTGTTTCTTTGTAGCTGAGGATCTGGTTAGCATCATCTAGAAGTTACTGATGTTAGTTTTCACTCCTTTGAGTTGTGGTGCTGAAACAAAATCCCAGAATCCCAGCCACTTCCCAGAATCCTCGTGGAAGATTAATTTAAAATTGTTGTAAAATAATTAGAAATAAAGCGTTTAATAAAAAATTACAGATGTTGAAGGCAGATTAGGAAACATAAAAATGCAGGCATAGTAGGGTAATGATCACTGGATTTGCCACAAATAGGGAGTCACAAACCCTGAAATGTGCAGGTTCCTGGCACACACTGGATTTGTTTTCAGTGCTGTACATCACAAACTGTGTCTGTTAAAAACTGTCCCATGGAATTCAAAGAATGAGAACCAAAACTGGCTTATGACCAAAAAATTCACATATTAGGACTACAAATAAGGCAGTATTAAGGAGATTTTTGTTTTTGAGTAATGCAGTCAGTTTTGGAATTCCAGTTCTAACAATGCAAGAAGTTAAACTTTGTACATCGTGGCACTTCAGTGTAGTCTACACAAATAAGAAACTCTTCCCAGGTCTGATCCTTAACTTTAGAGACTTGATAGGAGACTTCAGAGAGAAACTGTACCAAGCAAGGAAGGACTGACATCATGCATCTTTTGAATAAAATATGACTAAATTTGCCATCTTTCCTCCTGTCCCTCCCCCTCAAAAAGGGTGATTTAACTGCTTGCCTGGGGCAGGATGTGAGACTTGAATTAGCACTCACAATAGAGAATTGTGCAATAAGAACAAATGGCTGGAAACAGAGATAAATCAGTAATAGTGTGGTATAAAAATGTAATTTGACATATAAATAGTTTAGAGACATGATCTGGTCATCACAAACGACATTAAGATCAGCAGTGGATGATTTATAAAAAGATGTTCTAGTTTAAAATAATGAATTAATAATTAATTATCAAAGTAATACAATTAATAATTTTAGGTAATTATTTAGGTATTTTTAGGCAACAGGGTAAATTATTGCCAGTCTTTTCTTGGTTCTTAATATCTGAGTCTGTGATTTAAGCAATGGAAAGTTAGGGTTCTCTGTCTGCCATGCTTGTCCACTGCAATGGATTTTCTCACTTAACACTGAGGGAATTTCCCAGAAGCAATTCTTACAGGAGGTAGAACATCAGTTCTGGTCTTCAGCAAATGTGAAGTCTGCAATCACAAAATAGGATTTGGGTTCTCTGTGTTCTTTTGAATGCCTGTGTGCATGAAACAAGGGGGAGTCTAAGTTTTTCCTTATTCTGTAATGTTTTGCAGGATTAGATAAACTTCACCTATCAAACAATCCAAGAGACTCGGAGACAAAGCCTTCTGCAAATGGCCATCAGAAAACACTGTGATAACAATCACCTGCAATCAGCAGAGCTGAAAACACCAACCTCATGGCATTCCTGTCATCTCATCAGCATTTTTATATTGCTTTTAGTTGTTAGTTTGGGTTGAGCCTTGTCTCATTTTGATGTTGTGTGCTTCGGAGGAAGTTAGGTGTATCGAATTCTTCTCTTTCCAGTGAACTTTTGGTCTGCTTGTTTATTTCCCAGGAAGTTAATGCAGGAGGTGCCTTGAAGACTGGAAGCTGAAGAGAAAAATGCATTCCTTTTTATTTGTTGACAGTTTCACATCTTTATTTTTAGACTTGCTACCATTTGAATGCACAGTACCTCCTGTGTTATACAAACACAGCTATAAAGAATAACTTTGGGACTTGATTAAAATAAAAGAAAAAGAAGAAAACATACACTTGAAGGCCAATATGACCCTCACTGGAAATGTAAAGTAGCTGGAGTAGGTACCCATGACAGGAGATGAACAGCTCTACTGAGAGTGAGTTAAAAAGGACAGGAGAGATCCCCGTGCTGGATGCAGTAGGCTGTGTCATGGTGCCTTCTCAGCAGGCCAGTGTGTTTTCAGCTCTCTGTCCTTAGCTCCAGATGCCAGCTTGCTTTACTGGTGGTCAAACAATGTCTTACAGAAGTCCAAGATGAAGATTAACTTCAGTGTTCAATCTGAGCCTAGTATGCTTTGTAAAAAGCTGTGTAGATCCTCTGTCTCAGCTCTCAGTTCTGTGAGCTGTTGTGCCCTGGAGGTCCCTTCCCCTACCCAAGACCCTTGTGAAATTTTTGATGAGCTACTGTGTGTAAGCAGTACCTGGAATCAATGCAAGGAGCACAGGCCTAGGAGGCTGCAGTTGCAGTTTTCTACAATCTTTAATTTGAAGTAAATTTCTCTGAGTTTATACTTCAGTTACCAGGATTTCTGTTCAGTGGCATAACCCAGTTATCTGTCGCTAGCCTGTTTTTTAATGTACACGTGTTCATGTATATAGACCTATATGTGTAGATATCATAAATTGAGTTCTAAGGTTGTAGAGATGACAGTAGGTGGTTTGGTAAGTAAAACGTGTGTGCAGTCTTGGTAGTTTGAATTGCTGAAGTGTTGAACTGCTCAGAGGCCTTAGATTCAAGATGGCATCAGTGGGTGATAATGTCCTTTCTTGTAGCATTTCCTTGCAGCCTTAGGAATCCTTTAAGCAGTTTATAGTAAAGAAAAATACCAAGTAAGTATTCAAAAATCTGGTTGCACTTTTGTCCTGCTCAGCCACAAGTAATCTCCAAACAGACTGGAATGGGGACACCTCAGTGAGTGCCCCTTCACGTGGGGAACCAGAAAATTTTCCTGTTCAGTTCCTATTTCTGTGAAACAAGTCCGCCTGTCTGTAGTTTGAGGTCTTATATTAATTGGTGACAACTTGGTTTCCAGTGTGGTTCCAAACTAAGGTAAACCTTGCGTCAGAAACTCTTTGGCTTTTCTCTTGAGATGACTGCTCTGGGCTGTACACCTTATTGCTGTATGTGTGAATGTCTGCTTGGTTTTTTTTCCCCTGAAGTGCTTCAAAAGTCATGCTCCAGTGCACATGAGGATTTATCATTTTTCAGCTGCCTTTTCTGACTTGAACTGGGGCATGATGTAAATATTTCTGTAGTAAATATGATGCTAGAGGATTACTTTTTTTTGTGTGTGTGTGATCAGTATTAATTTAAGGTTTATTGAACTGACTATTGATGTGTTGTGTCAAGTCTTGGAAGAAAAAGTAAAATTATTTGATTTCACTAAGATTTACAAGCATCTTTTCTCTTGTTTAGTGCTGACACTTTAGTGAGAAATCTTTATCTGAGTCAAAGTTCTGCAACCAATAACAGAGAGCTATAATTCAAAGTTGTTCTAAAATGAGTTTATATTTAAAATATTGGGAGATATATTATTAGGGGCATCAGCCAGGTATTCTCAGAGCTTATAGCCTTATGTATTGGCATCATAGTTAAAACCCAGTGAAATATGTCCCCTTTTCCATGCAAGTCATTGTATGACCAAATTTGTCCTCATGTCTTAATGGGGTGGTGAACTGTGGTGTGTGAGGCCAGTTAGCTTTTAGATAATAAATATTTCTGTTACAATGCTAAGACAGTTAATACACTCCGAAGAAATTAATATTAGGAATAAACCTAGGAGTATGAACCAGCATAGGTCTTGCTCGTTGTGCCTTTGGAGAGATGTTTGTCATGGCATCAGTGACCCAAGAACACAGAAAAAGGTGGATTATAATGTGTATGTGGCTTCTGCAAGTGAGTTGGGCAATTACTTCAACTGAGCAGAGGCAGTTCCTGCTGAGAAGCACCCAAGCTTCAGGCAAGACTTTAAAATTCTTTTTCAAAACAAATGTTAGGGCCTTGACTGTGCCCACCCCTTCTGCTGGATTCTGCAGGCAGATGTGTGGGCTAAGGCTACCTTAGGGAAAACTTGACACTGGACTCTGTGGGATGGTTGAGCTGCTGTGTGGTTTCCAAGACGGATGAGAAATTCAGAATTACTCTGGCAGTGTTGTGTTTTAAAATCAACTGCTGATATTGTGACATTAAGATATGCCTTTGGCCTTGAAGATGACGTGCTTATGCAAAGCTTTGTCACTGCATGCAAGGTACAGGTCACTGTATACTTCTCACAGAATCATATGGCCACTTAAATACAAGCAACTGGTAATTCATTAATGGATATTGACAATACATTCCTCTATTTGACTCATGTAGAGTCAGGTGGTCTATACCTTCAAGGTATATACAGCTGATCTTAGTAACATTAACATCTGCCTCACTTCTTAGGAGGCAAAAAGCACATCAATGCTTCCATCTTCAACTAGATACCACACAAGACCAAAAAATAGGTGTAAACTGAGTGTTTTAAGTTAGCTGTTTTTTGGCTTTTTTTCTGTGTTGGTAGCACAATATTAAATGCAATTGCAGAACTGTAATATTTGTGGGATTTCTAAGCATGAAGCACACATGCTTACCACTTTAAGCTAAAAAATAGTAGTGTTGGTTACTGTACAAGTAACAGTTTTGCATTCATAAGGAGCTTTGTTTACTGTCTGTAATGTGCTGTTTATCTTTGGCCCTGTTCCTCTGATCCCTTTGACCCTGTTGGCTGTTTTAGTGTCATAGAAATTAAAAGATTTGACAAGTGGTTTCCCTTGCCTGGTTCCCAAGTACCACCTGGAACACCAGTGGAGGGAGGGCTGGGCTGCCCACACAGGCAGGGAGGAGCTCCTGCAGCAGGGACATGGGGAGAGATCCTGTGGACACGACCTCCCCGGTGTCACCAGGAGTGTCACATCCTCCTCCCCGGTGTCACCAGGAGTGTCACATCCTCCTCCCCGGTGTCACCAGGAGTGTCACATCTCCCCGGTGTCACCAGGAGTGATGGGTACCAAGGCCCTGCAGCCCCTGTCCCTCCCACCATGCCACTCACCCCTGAGGCTGTGCAGCAGCTGTTGCTGCTTGAGGTGCCCACATGTGCCCAGTGCTGTGTACTGAAGACATGATGGGCCTTTTCTCAAAGAATTTACAGTCTAAATTAGAAAGGAGTAAGGTAGAAACAGAAAGCAGTTGGCCTCTTCCTGCATGTGGCTTTCCTTGATTTCTTGTAGCATGCTCTAGGTTATTTCCTATGTCTTCTCCCTCTCCCAGAAGTGGGGTGGTGGTGTATGTACAGCAACTGAGCCTTACTCTTAGTGGACTGGCATCTAAAATTTTGAAGTAACAAATACAGGAAAACAGCTAAATCCTGTTTAATGTATTCTCTGATCTTGAAAATAGCATTTTTTTTAAACCAAGGTGAAATAATCTAAGCAGAGACAGGACATTAAGGCCACATAAATAACCTCTTCAAAAAGAAATATGCTTAGTTTTGTTTTAAAAGGTGTTGATGTGAACTGTGAAGCTTTAATTGCTGTAATGAAATAAGATTCCCTACCTCCTAGTATTAGGATTTTTGTTTTTCTTTTAGTGCTGAGTTGGGACAATATTGCCTACACTGACTTCCCTCTCCAACCCATGAACACTGAATTTGCTATTGGTAAGCTGGCAGGTTATTTCAGTCATATTGTCAGATTTGAACTTTACAAAAATGCTACTTTTGAATTTATCCCATTCAGCAAGAGCAAACTAAGGCCACAGCCACCAGCCACACAGTGATACAATATCTACCCCCTTTTCTACCTTGCCTCCTTGAGATAGACAAAACATGAAACAGCAGAAGAATCCACATATATTTGATTTATGCACTGTAAAAAACCATACCAGAAGGCAACTTTAATGGAAGGCTTTTGAAATATTTCACAATTGAAGCCCCTAGAACTCTTCAGAGATAAAAAAATGTGTATCATTAGTATACAAATGTCAATTGTATGTTCTCTAAATAAGCCAGTAATTCACGGACACGAAAAAAAAATTAATCGCTTCTTAAAATCTCCTTTGTGATTCACAGTGAAACAGTATCTTGGACTTTAATAGAAGCCTGTGGACTTGTGAAGGTATCTCTGGCTTGGCAACAGAAACCTTAGGATGCTTGCTAGTTTTGTGTTAACTGCCATATTTTATCAGTAACTTTTTAGCTTCATTTACTGCTCATGATTTTTTTTTAATATACATAGCATATGTTTTGACAAATACAGAAGGTGACTCCAAACAGTCAAAGAGATAGTGTGAGAAATATCCTGTAAATGCTGATATTCTTGACACACTGAATTCCAAGCTATTTAGAAACTATCTGTATGAAGGCCTTACATCAAATAGAAGTTAGGAAATCCTAATTCTTAAAGGCTTTTAGGTATCTGAATGTTGATATGTATGTACTTGAGCACTTTGGAATGCTGCTTCTGGATGGTTGTTGATCACTAACCTCAAGCACTGCTGTTGCTTTTCTCCCTACCCCCATAACATTGTTTTATAGTCAGCATCACTGGATGAAGCTCCTTTCCTGGTAAGGGCTTTATTTTGCATTCCTCCTCTATTCCCTGCTTCCATAGATACCAGCTATTGAAGTATTAGGGCACCTGCTTTGATTTTCATGTATTTCTTTTCCCACATAGATATTCCCTAGTTAGAACATTTTTTCCACTACAAAAATGTTCACATTTATGAATTTTTTTAACCACTAGATTCCATTTAAGCAATCTTGTCACTAGAGGGTCCTCTAACAAATTACCAAGAGCTCAAATCAGTTTGGATCATGAGTTGAGAGGGTTTAGTCACGGCATATATTTGTGCTTTGAGCTTGCAGTGGTGTGAGGGTACAGCCCCACTTGTCAGTGAGGGGAAGGAGCTGGTGTGGCCACGGGGAGCCCTGGGGTGGTGTCACTGCAGGGTGGCTCCTGCTGTGCTCCTGCTCTGCTCTGGGGTGTGCAGAGACACCTCCATCAGTGGGAGGTGGGCACACCTTGTGTCAGCTCTCAGCAGGGTCAGCCTGTGAGAGGTGCTGAGCTCAGGCTCTTCACCTTTCTCTGGATTTTTGTATTTCATGTGTATGAGCATGTTTTGGGCCTTCTCTCCCCATGTGAGTTGGTCATTCAGAGAAGTGGCATGATGGTGATACCTGTGCAGTGGATTCAGTGGGTGTGTTTAAATGTTTAAGAAGAAAATTGGCTGGTGCATGATTTCCTGTTTCCCTCTGACCGTGAGTTTTTTCCAGTCTGAACCAAAATTCTTAAGAGTCACAAAATTTCTCTGAGTACTTTCTCCTCCTTGGCTTTATATAACAAAAAATTTCAGTCACTTTTAGTTTCTTAAAGGTAGCTTTCAAAGTATTTTTGCCTTATTTGGTGTGATGTCTGTTGCTTTAAGGAGAAGTGGATAGAAGATACATTTAGGTATGTGATTTGAAATACTGGTGTGTGTGTATGAAACACATGTACACAAAATATTTCCTTTCCTGTGGGGTTTGGGCCCAACCCCACATTACCTAAATAGAGATCATGTGTTGCTCTTGTCTCCACTAATTTTTGTATTTAAAATTCCCAGTGAGGATGCTGAGGATGTTCTCAGGGTGCTGCTGGTACCCTGATCCCTGTCACATGGAATTGGCTTCATGTGTGCTTAGGTGGCATGACCTTAAAACCACAATTCTGAGCTGGCCTTTCCTTGGCTGTTGATGCTTCTGGCTGGGCTGTGATGATGGCAGCAGGTACCTTCACTGTGCACATTCAGGGTTTCACTGCAGTGTTTCTGGTTAATATCACAGTTTACAAAAACAAAAAGATAAATTACGCACAATCTCTGAACTGTGTGAGGCGGGGAGGTGCTGAATGGAGCTGGTGGTCCCCTCTTGGTCTGATTTGTGCTTCAGGTTTTGTAAACTCCACAGTCTTGAGCAGCTGACTTTCACTTGGATGTATCTGACCAAGGTATTACACAGCTGAAAAATTGTGCTTTGAGTGTTACTTTAATCCCAACAGTTTGGTGTAGATACCTTCTCCCCATCAAACCCTTCCTGGTTCATTTTAGGTCATCCAGAATTATGGTTTATAATGTTCTCTGTTGTGGGTATTTTGTTGTGTTACCAAAAAAAAAATCTGCTGCCTTAGCTAGGCTGATATTTTTGTTTTGTTTTGTTTTGTGGAAAGCAGTGGTAATGTTTTTTTCCTTTTGTTTGAAATGTTACACTGAATGTTTTGTAGGAAAATTTTTTTTTACTGTGTTTTCAATAAAGGTAAAGTGTGATTTATATCAGAGTTTTGTCCCTTTTTTATTATAAGCAATGAAAAAATAATCTCTGTTGTGTTCTTCTCTCTTCTTCTTTCTCCCAGTTTAACCTGCTTTTGAAATTCTCAAATGGTTGCATTTCTAAAATAGCTGAGGTAGGGAATGTGATGGAGATTCCTCTACATTCAGAGGCATCACAGCCCTGTGTTTTAAGACAGGTGTGCAATTAATTGGAACTCTCTGCTTTAGGCCAGTGGGGATTGTTTATAGCAAAGTATGCTCGTTATGTAATTTGTAAGTAATTTGCAATTCCTTAATAGTTTGACTGAAGGGCAATTTTTACATGTTAAACTGCTGACCACCATGCTTCCTAAACTGTCTGTAACTTAAATAGCTTCAGACTTTAAATTCCATTTCACAGGAGAGTTTAGGCTGTTTTTAAAGTTCAAGGATCACGTGGCTGGAAGGGACCTGGAGATGTTTGATCCATCCAGCTGCAGAGGATCAAACATTGCTGCATTATTGCTGGTATTTAACCAGCCTGTGATGAGAGTGCTGGGCTGTCTCTAGGCAGTATATTCCACTGTTTAATTGTCCAAGATTTCATAAATGTCAAATGTGAAGGGCCCTGGCCAGGCTTTAAGCTTTAATTTTGTTCTCAAACATCCATAGTAAAACAAGTCTTTCTGCTTGCACCTGCTTTTTCCACACCTGAAAGGTTACATTTACCTTTATTTTCTACACCTGAAAGGTTACATTTCCCTTAATTTTCTATATAAGAAGTGACCCCCAATTCTCTTAACAGTTTTATGGAGGCCTCTTATCCTTTTTGCTGCCTGTGGGGATGCTTATGTATTTTTGGAAATGCAGAGCTCAAGTGGAGACAGAAACCTCCAAGCTTGAGCTCTGGCACTACATCATATCTTCAGTACTTGTTTCTTTGCATTTTTTGGGCTTGGTTGGTTTGGTTTTTTTTTTGACAGTGGGAGAAGAAGCATCTCAGGTGTTGTCCTCAGTATAGATTTTTATGCCTTTTTACTGCCTTGAGTGTGTTTCTGCATATTGTGTATAGTCCTGGGCAATCTCATCTTTATATCTGAAGATGCTCCCACAGGGCTCAACAAAATAAATACCTAAAAGGGTTGCTTTTCTTGAATTTAATCATCTTGAGTGCAATCCCAGCTCACTGTAGCCATTTCCTCCTAATGTAGCCCTGTGTCTGAAAGCTCTGCAGGGTTTCACACAAGTCTTAGTCTTGTCTGTGTGGCTGCCCATAAATGTGTGCAGCAGTTTTAAGGGACATTTTGGCATCTGTATCATGACCAGGCAATGTGAGCCTTTCTCTCCATGCATTTCCTGTGACAGGAAACCTGCTAGGAAAAGAAGGAGCCATTTTTTCAGGGAGTGTGGGTTGGGAAGTGGGAGGTGAGGTGGCAGAAGGATTGAGCTCAAGGTCAGACAGCCTCATGGCACCTGAACACTTTCCTATTGTTTCATTTAACTTCTTTTTCTTTTGGTAGCTTTTCTCTACTAGCACATCTGTTCCCTTCCAGCTGTGAAAGTGACCCTCCATAGCATATATCAGAGTATTTAAAATGAACTTTTCTAGACCCAAAGAAATCGAGAGCCCATATCTCACAAAAATCCTTCAGAAATGATGTAAAAAACTCACTAAGATTTTATATAAACTTTGGGTTTCCTAAATTTTCTGCTAACACGATCTCATATTCTTTTTATTCTATGGGCTGATTCATTGCTGATAACTGTTCTGTGTTCCCAAATGACCCCTAACAGAACAGGATATTGAAAGGATGTATCCATTTGTCAGTAGAAATAGGATTAATTTCCTTGTTAGTAAATGCTGATTTAGCAATGTACCATAAAAGCTCCCAGAGAGCCTTTGTATTGTGGATGTATTTAAATCCCAAAATGATGGGAAAAGCAGCAGCCCCTCCTGTACTCTCTGAGAGAATTCCGTGTAGCACAGAGCAGGTGGGGAATCTGGTGCTTCCCCTCAGCACTGCTCAGTGCCCAGAAAGAAACGTCCCAGTCTCTCGTGCACACTGACCTTCAGTGGTATGTGTAAAACAAAAAACAAACAAACAACAGTCCCACCACAGGCCTCCTCCAATATTTACACTTTGTGGTCTCCAAACAGTCCTGACTGGTGACACCATGTGCTCTCTGAATGAGAAAGCATTGAAACCTTGCTTGTATCTTTAATATTTTAATGTGATTATGTATTTAATTAATAACAGCCCTGGTAAGTTTTACCTGACCATTGTTAGCTGGATTCTAGAACTGGATCTCTGCATTGCAATTTGAACTGCTCTTACTGATTTCATGTTAAAATCTGGCTTCAGGAAGAACAAGGGAAGATTACACCCAACTCTTATGTAATTTGGGGTTTCTGTTCCCCATCAAGTAAAGGTTGATCACTTTAAAACACTTATGAGTCATGCTTGGTCTAAATTTATAGTGGTATCAGATGTGACCAGACCTGACCTGGTGGTGTAATAAAGTGAGCATCCCTGAGCTGGAAGTGTAAAAAACAAAAGAGGAAAACTCTTTTCCTGCATGAGACAGGGATCTATGAAGTTCCTCTGCTGCTAAGATACTATCTTTGAGCTACTCCTGGATTTTCTGTAGTGTGGTCTGACCCAATTCATATCCATCAATCAGTAAATAAAGTCTAAGGTTGGGAAGAAAAAGAAGTGTAACTAAAATTTAACCCAGAATTTTTGTTAACTGGTAAATCAGTGTGAACTATCAATGTGAATGGAAAGGAAATCAGCATTTTAAATAATTTGTTATTGGTGTGTTCTAGGATGTAAAAATGAAATTTTAATACATAATACCGAATAACTTTTTTTTAGCCTTGAATAACTGAAACAGAGCAATTGAATTTATTTCTGAAAACACCATACCCTGTCCATTTTATGTGTGAGACTTCCTGAAGCTGGGACAGAGTGGCAGAGTGACTGTGCAATCCCCCATCGGTATGCAGAGCTGCATCAGTCATCTGTACAGCAGCCCAGGACTATGATAAAATGAAACCATGAAACAAAGCACCGAGGTGAACTTTGTCCATGGGGAAGCCTTTTTAAGTGATCCAATGTCAGCAAATTGCTTACTAATGTGTTGACTTATGGCAACCCTCAAAAGTAAAATGAAAAGGCTGGAATTTACAGCATATCAATGAATCAGTTGATAAGCTTTTACTGGTTTAATATCCTCCTAGTTTTGCTGCTTGGAGCCACTTCAGGTTAGCAACAGAATGTTTACCATCTCTGTGTGATAAAGGAAGTCAAATGACTAAACAAATTCCAGGACCATTATACTGTTTGGTGAGATTTAAATTAAAATCGTTGGGAGAAATCATGTGGAGGGGGGAGGAAGAAACTAAAGTCAACTGCATCATTTCCCAATGACTTACCTCCTGCTTCCTAAACAATGGCAGGATTTTAGCAGAGCTGGAGATAATGTAATGCATTAGAAAAGATTTAATTGCACCAATAAAAGGCTATACCACAATTAAATGACATACAGAGTGACATTTATAGGGAGGATCAAAGAAATTCACTACCTAACATGCTGAAGCAACACCCTGCTCTCTGTGTATGGGAGTGCTAAAAAGTAGCCTACTTTGGTTTCAGTGACCTTTCTTATCTCCTTTGATCTAGATTATTAAAAATTTTAATGCCAGGTGTAATAAGGGCTACTGTAGCACCCTGAAACAAGCAATATGTGTCTTTCCTAGTACTAATATTTCAGACCTTGTTTTTTATTTTCTGATATTTATTTAAGCATATGAAACTTGACATTTAACCTTTGTGATCCTTCCAAAGGTGGCAGGGTTATTAAAAAAATAATTGGGTTTTTTTTTTTGCTATTGTGATGCCATTTGATTATGCTAATGTTTAGGGAGTGACATTTTAAAAACACAGTTCAATTTTGAGAAGTAAATTCTATTTTAGAAGAGCTTTTTAGTGCCTGGAAACGGATAGCTCCTTGTGAAAACTTTCTTTAATGTTTTAATTAACCAACATTTTAAGTATAAGAGTGAACAGCAGGAAAACTCATCTACAGTTCCCACTTGAAAGCCACTAAGGAAAATAAGTGCAGGTCCTTTAATCATGACTTGCACTGAATTTATTCAAACCTAATAATTATGAGAAGACTTTATAAATTTATTCTTAATAGAAGGTGGAAAAGCAGTCCCCATTTTGTTCCCTGTTGGATGAAGATCCTTCTGTGGCTTTTGAAATGTGGGCAGCCAGGTGCCAAGGGCAGGGACCCTAAAGCCCAGGGCAGGTGGCTTGGAGGGATTCTGCTGTAGCCATCTGAATTTCAGTGAGAGAAATTGTGACCAATGATATTCAGCTGCAGATTTCACCACATTTAGGAGCCTTCTCCAACCTCCTGTAGCCGAGACCTTGTTTCATGGCTTTGTATGGTGTCTTGGGCCCGTGGGATACTGGCAGCCTTCTTGGGAAAAATGCCTGTATCTGCTTCCCTGCCTTTCAAACAGCAGGAAAATCCAAGGGTTGTCTGTTCTAGTGTTGCTTCTTGAGGACAGTCACAATCCACTGGCAGGTTCATTTATTCCAAATTAAGGTCTTGAGCACTTTTGAGAGCAACATCAGCGTTCTTCCGTCACCTTCATATTCAGTGTTCTTCAGTCACCTTGATATTCTTTTTCTCTTTTCCAGGGAAGGATTTTGCACTGGTTCTAAAGAGGATGGAATGAGCAGACTGACAGAACAACAGTGCTGCCTGTGCAGTGTGAATGAGAAGAAATGAGTAAAAAGGGAGGGAGGAAACTCCTGATATTCAGGAGTTCTGGTTTAAGGAAGCTGAATTGCCCCAAGGAACAAGACCAAGGAAGCAAATATAGCAAAGCATTTTTTCAAACAGTTGCTTTCTTAATTTTCTATCCTTAGGAGGCACTGCTTCCCTTAAGTCTTTAGACTCTTTTCCAATAATATATCCCCTCCAGGAAGCTTAAATTCTGTAAGACACAATTCTGCTCAAGGAGAGGAAACTCAAATTTTTATAATTTAGTTATTTATATGAAACAATGATTTGTTACATTTTTTTGAACTTTAGCTTTTCTAGTGCATGCATTCTGTCTAGTTTCTTACTAAAAGTATAATGCACTTGGAACATTATTAAGAAATAAATATTGTCTGGTGACACACCTGTATCAGAAGTAAAGCTTACCTAATTAATTCAATTTAACTAAGCATGCCCCATCATGTATTACTCTGGTCTGATCCTGCTCTTTTCTACACATGGGACAACTTTCTACCTGTAAATTTTTCAAAGGTTTTCAGGCATCACTGAAAAAATAATTATAATTACAATGACTTGCAATATATTTCATCTTGTTGGTACAGATGAAGCAGACTAGATTACAGAATGTAAAAACAGTTAATTAATCAATCCATGAACACTCTACAACATGCATGTTTTTAAAATTAAAACGTTAAGAGAATTTTGTAAGTCTCCACCTATTCACATGAAATTTCATGGATTAAATTATTCCAGGTTAGAATACTTCTGTATGGCTCAGTTACAAATTATGTTCTTCCCATCTGCTTTTAAAAAGGTTATAAAAAAGAATAAAGTGCTTCATCATAAAATAGCTTTAAATTATATTTCTTACCATAAAAATCTGGAATCAAAATTCCTTTTCAAGATGATTACATTTAATTCATTAAGATATTCACTTAGGTAGTTTAATTAAAAGACTCATGTATTATGTGCTTGAATAGTTATACAAAAATGTACTCCCTTAATGGACTACATGGGAACATCAATGCAGCACCT
Source organism: Zonotrichia leucophrys gambelii (assembly GCF_028769735.1). Lineage (NCBI taxonomy): Eukaryota > Metazoa > Chordata > Aves > Passeriformes > Passerellidae > Zonotrichia > Zonotrichia leucophrys. Next base: position 9,409,080 of record NC_088171.1, on the reverse strand, counting down.
GTTTTTTCAAAGGAAAGAAAACAACCCCAGAACCAAACCTGACTTTAAAGCATTCTAACAGCTGAAAAGGAAAAAATGCTGACAAGAAAAATTCTGAAAGGTCATCAGTTTGCTTCTGTGATTACTGCAGTCTTTTGAGTGAAAACAAAATTACTTTGTGAAATTGTGAATTTTGTGTAACAGCACATGGGGTGGCAGAAAGGAAGAAATGGCAATTGCTGCTGGCTGGAGGAAAAAATGATAAACCAAACATTTAAAATGAAATCTGATTAATTTTCCTCCTCTTTCCCAACAGAGACATTACATTTCAAGAGGTGATGCACATCAGATGCAGCGTTTCTCACGTGCAGTAAAACAAAAGAGAAAGAAAGTTGACAGGCTACAAGAAAAATTCACCTTTATCTGACCTACACTCCCACCAAATGCTGATGATCTCTGTCCTGACAAAAGATACAGAGTTGGACAAAAAAGCAGTTGGCTCTTAGGGGAAGCTGGGGAAGGAGTGAAGCCCAGAAGAAGCCCAGAGAAGCTGGAGGGAGAGCTTTCACATAGAGTGGCTTTTCCCTTGAAAAAAAGCTAAGGAAACACCAAGGACAAAAAGAATTCCAGAGGCATTTGCCTTTTTGTGCCAAATCTAAAGTAACCTTCGTAATGAGTGCTGTCTTTTGCTCCTTCTTGTGAAGTTTCAGACTTTGAGGGTAGCCAGGAATTGGCAGATCTTTCCAGACCTGTCCCATCTGTCTGTGGACAGTTGTTCACCTCCACCTAATGTTGGTGTAAAAAGAAGCAACAGCCCTGCTTCTGTTATTCAAAGACTTGATTCACAACACACACTTGGCTGTAAAAAGTCTTCTAAACATTTTAAAAGGGGAACAAGCAGACAAACTGTCTTAAAATACACTGTGGAAAGGAAATTTTAAGCAATTGGGATAATTCTTCTAATTACCATCATCACCTCTCTGAAGCAGCTCTCTGTTCCATCAGTCACTTGTCTCTTTTGCTTAATATTTTCAAGATGATGGATTAGAGAATGTAATAAAGCAGGATGTGTTTATGCCCATGCTACACATGGGCATTGAGCAGGCCATCAAGGTAAAATGCAGGCATTTCATCAAATAACCTGGGGAAGTGACTCTCTGGCATTGGGTGCACACCTGCTTTGTTTCCCAAATAGAAATAACTGTTGTACGCATCTGAAATTAACAAAGCTTTTGAGAAGACAAAATTCAATCTTGAATTGTACAAACAGCAAATGTTTCCCTGATGAATGAAGGCCGGAATCATATCTATCAGGAGTTTATTTGAAACAGAAAATAGCCTATACCTGCTTTGCAAGAACAGATAAAAAGGCTTCTCTACTGTCATAACACCAGAAGTGCACAAATGCTACCAATCTTCCTCTACCATATCGTGTTCAAAATAATATCAGAGCTGGCCACTGAGTTGGTCCGCTTACTAAAACTAGAATTAAATTTAAAGTGTTATAAAGAATTAAAAGGAAAATCTTTCCTTCATTTCTTCCTCCAGCTGATGACTTTCAGCAGTACCTCAAGAAAATAAGTAAATACAATTGTGAGTCCACACACTTATTCAGTTATATTTGTACCCTGGGTCGAATTGCAAATTCCTTCCTGAATATTGGACAGCACTGTATGGATTTTCCATGCTGTGTGGAGCTCTTTCTTTTTACCCATTCTTCAGCAGGAAATGACAAGGAAGGATGCTCAACTACTCTGTTGTGTTTTTTTTTTTTTTTTTTTTTTTTTGTTCAGAATGAGCCAAAGAAAAAACCCAGAGAAGCTGTGGCTGTTCCATCCCTGGAAGTGTTCAAGGCCAGGCTGGATGGAGCTCTGAGCACCCTGGGGTAGTGGAAAATGTCCCTGTCCACTTCAGGAAATTGGAACTGGATGATCTCTAAGGTCCCTTCCAATCTAAACCATGAATGGATTAGCTATCCAGTAATTACCAGAACCTCTTTTACATACAGGATTTAGACAGGATTTTTTAAATGTAAATTTTTATTTGCTGAGGAGTAATTTGAATTTATTTTGATACTTTTCAGAGCCATTAAAATGGGATTAACTAAGGAATGTGACAACATAATTTCAAAAAGATCAGTACAAATAAAATCTCAGAATTGTGATTTTTTTCTCAGCATTGCATTTATGCATTCTTAAAAATAAAAATTAATCAAGTAGTATAATAAAGAACTGTGACTGCTGCTGAAAAAATTGTGAAGTTTAAGGAGGCTGTGACATAAGAAAGAAAAATAAAAAGCATGAAGAGACAAAGAGATGGTCACAAGAGGCCAGTGATGCTGTCACTGTTACAGCTGATCTTGTCCATCTCCAGCAATGAATGTGAGGTGCCTGCTGCATGTAGATGTGAAATCTCTGCTTTCTTAAAGAAGGAATCATTGAACTTCCTTACATGTGAAATACTTACAGCATTCCTGCCTGCCCCCACAAGTGCCAGATAAAGTCCAGTGTCAGTACCTCAGCAGTAAAATCCATGTGCTAGCAGAATATAGAAATTGATCACCTTTGAAGAGCAGCAGAAGCTGCTTGTGCTGGTTGACCAGAATCCATGGAGAAGTGTCCAAGGTTTGTGTAACAAGCCAGTAATTTGTGTAACTTGAGTCCATGGTGAGGCTTTACTGGTGTTTGACCAAACAAGAAAGAGTGACATACGATAATTGCAATAATTACAATGCAAGGTGATGACACCTAGATGAGAGCTCAGTCCTAGATGGGAAGGAAAGGGTAAACTCCTTCATTCATACCAGAATCTGTGCACAAATCTGACAGTACTATGCAGCACATATTTGTTCTGTGTAAGCTTTCAAACCCCCATCAGGCAGCTTGTGCATCCAAACCCATTTCTCATGAAGAAAAAAGGAATCCCAGCAAGTCATGGGGTTTTGGTGATCCCCTTGCTGAAGTGTCTCATTATTCTAGGGCAGGATTTGTTAATTTTTGAGGCTAAAATTCTCCTTCTGAGCTCATCCATCTACAGATGTATATCGTTAATCATCTGAAATTTGCACAAACTGCCTTTGATCTTTTAAAAGAACTTTTGAGAGGTACTAAAGGATCTATCAGGAATACTGCCTTCCCTTTAGTTGAACTATCTGCCTAACCCACTGCCTTGTGAGGTCATGACATCCTTCAAACATAAATCAAAGTCAATCTGTGTTTTAGAGCAACGGCTTTGAGGTTTCAACTGGGTCAGTTTATGCTTTTGGAACAATGTGGGGAGGGATTTCCCTGCATGTGGTTTGGTTCACCCAGACCCCACCTGGTTACTTTTGTTCTCCCATTTTGGTGGCTCAATCTATGGAGTGATGGCCTCTGCGATGAGAAAATCTGGGTACAGGAGGAGTGAACAAGAAAGCAAAGCAGGGACAGCATTAAAGACACCATCACAACCTAAAAAATGCCTGATCTTGATTTCTTTCCAAGCATTGTGGTCAGAGAATGTTTTAAGGAAGAAAATGAGATGGCTTTGTGGAAAGCGTTCTGTATACCCCCAGGGTAATAGAAAATTCTTATTTAAAGCCTTCAGAAATGGATTATTTAAACTGCCAAACAAGAAGAGATTGGCAGCAAAACTGAACTTCTAAATAATACAGAGCAGATGGGACACTTGTGAGAGACAGGTTCTACAGGTGTTTTGAGGGAAATCTTTTATACAGCAGAGTTTCTGAAGGAAGTCTGGTGGCAGGACACACAAGGAGGGACATGTGGTCAAAGCAAAAGGCTCTGTGGAGATATTCTCAAAGCAGCACTTTGAAAAGATACAAGCAATGAAAAACTACATTTATCACAGCTCAGGACATCCAAGAATTTTCATCCTTATGCATCAAGTTTAAAAGCCCAACCCATTTACTGACACACCCATTTACAACCAATAAAATAAACGTTATTGAAGCATTTACATAAATTAACCTTTAAACTATTACTGCTGGATTTTAGGAATCAAACCCCTATTGAAAAAAATGAATGACACAGACCTCTTAAACTTTCTTTTATTACCCATAAACTCAAGAAGAAAATGTTCCATTAAATTACATTTTCAATGTTGTTTTGCAGTTTTAATGTTTAAACCACACAATCCTTATTAAGGAAGAGAAAGTTTGACAGATGCATTTTGAGATAATAATATAAGAATATAATATTATTATTATAATTATGTGAGATATTATATATATATATATAATATTGGTGAAATAATATGAGAATATTGGTGGAAATACTACAAAGTATCTCAGCACAATCCTTTGAATCCCTTTTACCAATATCTGTGTGGGAAAACTCAGTCAGTGCTGTGATTTAAAGAGAAAACACTCAGTCTTTCTAATAACAGCAGAAAACATGCTCACACCTGGGCTGCATTTTTTCACCTCAGCCTTTAGCTTCCATAATCATTCATCATTGATGTTCATTTTAACCCCAATACCTCTTCTCTGTTTTTCCCCCTGCTATCCTCTCTTCAGAATGAACCAAAGAAAAAACCCTGCCCTCTTTAGAGCTATAACCATGTAAATATAGTGCTAATTACCTCATCTGATTACCTTTGTCCTGTCACTGGTTACACTCCCTTGTTGTGCACAATCTGAATTTCCCTCTGAATTTACAGCTATTTCCAAAGGCAGATGTGCTTGGATGGAGCATCCCTGGTTTAATGGGTTCCCTCTGGAGCTGGGACGGCTGTGACAGTTCCTGTGGCAAAGCCAACCTGATCTTCAGGGAGGCCAAAGGGTGTTTGCATGAAAAAGATTAAATAAACTAGCTATTGACAATGATGAAAGTTTATTATACTCAAAACTGCAAATTTTTGAGCCAGAAGGTTCTTTGAGTAGTGCTTAATCAAGGCAACAGAAAGGATGGACACAAGAAGATCTTCATGGCAAAAATAGTGTTGAAATCCTTAGAAAAGGGAAATACAGAGAGGCAAGAAGCACATTTGATCTCCTGGTCCCTTAAGATGCTCCCTGGTTTTGTTTTTCTAAGCAATATCGTCTGTCGCTGCTCCACAACTGTATTATTATAACACTATTTAAAAGTGAATTTTCTCGCCAGGCATCATTCCAAACCCTCACATCTGTGACTTTTATCTTGCTGCATGTTTGCTTCTAAATTTGAAAAAGGTATTTAGCTACAGGTGTTAATTCTTCCCTGGTTTAGCCCCAGGACCATTGTATAAACAAACCTTTTTAACTTTGGGCAAAGCTGCGTATATATTAACAAAGAATACATTTCATGCAGCTTTATTAAATGTCTTTTTACAGAATAAGGAATAAACCAGACCATTTCAAATAGACCTTAAAAAAAGCTTAATGCTAGAACCTGTCCCCAACTAAATGTAGTTAGAAAATCACTGATGCTTTCTTAAAATAAGATGTAAAGAATGTTACGACATTCAATAGACGTTAAAAGTACTTATTGCTTCTAATGAAGAATATGTCTTCATCAAGATGACCCAGTTTCACCTTTTTACATTCATTGTCACAAAAATAATGTTATAAATGCATTTCAGATATGAAAAGACACATTTAAGGCAGTGATGGCAATCCCATTTTCTACCTAATGGCTTAAACTGCTGAATTTTGGTAAATTTTAAAAGAAGATACCATGCTGTTGAGAATTAAATAATCTTCTGAACTCAAAGCTTAACCTCCACATTTTAGTTTATTTTAAATGATAACAAAAGTTACAAATCAGAATGGTTTACCTAATGTCAGCTGTGGAGCACTGGGGTCAAGAAGATTCTCCTTTTCTGCATCTTCCTTGCTTTTGTGCTCTTTTTTCTTAGTCCAGTATGTGCTATTGCACTGACTATTTCTTTTATTCATGGGATTTGTAAAAGTTGTTGGTATTCCTTGTCCTTGACTTAGAATGTTAAAGGATCCTGCAGCTGATGATTGTGTATTATATGATCCTGTAGAGCAACTGCAGAAACTGCTGTTGTCTCTTGTTTGGAGAGGCAGCCCTATAAAGCAAAAAAACCTCCAACCAATCTTGAATAATTATTGTTATAAATTATTTAAAACCATACATATTATAGTAAATTAAATGAAACTCTGCACTTAGCCAATATTTTTGAATTGTTAAAAGCTTTTATGCACATACAGCTCCAGTAGTTGAAGCCTAACGTGCAATTACTGTAATATGAAATTTAAGATTGATGTTTCTGACACATCCTAGTTTTAACTTATAAAAAGTCAAATGAAATCTTTGCTTTATCATTTATATTAAATAAAATAACAGTAATTTTAAAGTTTTAATTACTGAGCTCATAATTATTATATTCAATAAACTCATTATGAGCTATAAAAGTTTGGCATGCTCAAACACATTTTAATTTCATATAATTAAAAACAATCCCAAAGGCTAATTTTGCCTTCCAGTCCCCTGAATATAAACAAGAATGTATTATTTTTACACAGGGAATGGGCTTATCTACCTGTTCCTCCATTTCTCCCCATGCTTATGCTTTATTTTAGGAGATGTAGAATAGAACCCTGTAAAATCATGATGTTCCATTGCTAATCTTTAGCTGGTTTGACAAGAATAGTGTTCCTTTACATGCAGATATGTACAAGGACTTCAATAATATTTCTCAGGAGAAGCAGCCTCCTCAATAGCAGATAAGAAGCAACAATTTCTGTTGTTTTCTCCTCAGGATCCCATGGGAAAGAGCTTAACATCTGTTCCAGGCACTGAAGTTAACTTTGGATCCATAAATCACCGCGTCTGTTCCCCTCCTGGCAACCTCATTTCATCCTCAGTGGGCTGCCTGCAGTGTGCAGGGAATGGACTCAGAACTAATGGCAACAATCACAAATTTCAGGCTGAACTGACAAAGATGTGGCTGCAGCAATAAACCCCAGAAGTGTTCTGCAGGATTGGCTTGTTGTAGAGAGGGAAGGCAGTGATACACAGGGCAGGGATGATGCTGGCAGCCCCTTTGGGCTGGAGCTGCTCCTCTGAGGTCCCAATATCCCCCAGTACAGCAGAGGGATGTGACTTGGTGCCAGGGTGGAGGTGCAGGGATGAGTGAGACCCCTCAGCTGTGACAAACAGCAGCCACTGCCCACAGGGCTTCTCTGGTTCACACCCACAGCAAGGTTCAGTTTGGAAAGGGCCTTAAAGGTCACCTTGTTCTACCTCCCCTGCCATGGCTGGGGACACTTCCCACTACCCCAGCGTGCTCAGAGCCCCATCCAGCCTGGCGTTGAACACTGCCAGGGATGGGGAAGCCACAGCTTCTCTGGGCAACCTGTGCCAGGCCTCGCCACCCTCCCAGGGAAGAATTTCTTCCTAATATCTAAATTAAATTCCACCCTTTCTCAGTTTAAAGCCATTTAACTCCTTGTCCTATCACTCTGTTCCCTCTCCTGCTGTCCCTTAAGGCACTTGAAGCTGCTCTAAGGTGTCACTGGAGCCTTCCTATCTCTAGGCCAAACAGCTCCAACTCCCAGCCTGTTTCCATGGCAGAGGTGCTCCAGCCTCCTGACCATCTCTGTGGCATCCTCTGCACTCACTCCTCCAGGTCCATGTTCCTCCTGCAGTTGGGAGCCCAGATCTGGATGTTTCAGTGTGTGGTTTTTCCACAGCCAGCCCTGCTCTTCTCCACTCACAGGTCAAGATGGGCTGACCAGAGGGACTCTGTGCTGCAGGAAAGCTGTGGGTGTGACACTGGGGGACATGGCTTTGTGGTGGATCCAGCAATGGTTAATGGGTTGATGGTTGGACTCATTGGTCTTACAGATCTTTTCCAGACATGATGATTCTTGTTAACCTTTTGTCCCTTTTCCCCCAGCCCCACAGGCTCTGAGGGAAGGGTAGCAGTGGGAGATTTTGCTTCCTTCTCCTCAGAGGGTGCAGTGGATCCTCTCCTGGCTTGATACCAGCCACTGTCCACAGGGAAGCCCCTGGGAATGATCCTTTCTGGTTTTCCCTACCACTCAGTGCACCCCACTGCCTCTAGGCAGTGTTTTCCCATTTAGCTCTATGTATGTGGGGTAATGGGGAGGTTAGTGAGCATTAGTTGTGTTCCTCCTTGTGCATTTGGATTTGAAGATATTTTTGTTGTGCTTTTCAATTTTTAATGTGTATTTTTAATCTGGTAGGTAGTAAGATGGAAGGCAGGCCCTATGATTATCACTGATGTATAGAACGGTTTACGTTTGAAACAACTTGAAAAGTCTAGCTATTAACCCAGCCCTGCCAATCCACCACTGAACTGTGTCTCTAACTGCCACATCTACACATTTTTAAAAACACTTCCAGGGATGGTGATTCCACCACTTCCCTGAACAGTCTGTTGCAGTGCTAGACAACCCTTTCAGTAAAGACATTTCTCTCAATTCTCAATCTAAACCTCCCTTGACCCAACTTAGGGCCATTTTCTCTCATCCATACTGCTTGTTACCTGGAAGAAGAGACTAACCCTCACCTGGCTACAGCCTCCTTTCAGGTGGAGAGCAGCAAGGTCCCCCCTGAGCCTTCTCTTCTCCAAGCTCTCCATCCTCAGCTGCTCCTCCCAGGACTTGTGCTCCGGAGCCTTCAGCAGCTTCCTCACTGCCATTTTGGGTGATCTGTGTCTTTGGCTACTCTATAATGGAATCATGACTGAAAAAAGAAGAAATCTTTAAAAAGAGGATAGATTAACAGTATCCATATGGATCAAACAAAGGTATTTGTCCTGATGTATTCTATTTTCTTCCTTGCAAGGAAAATGGCTCAGGGACATGGTAAGGATGTGTTTAGTACAGCATCAGCTCCTTCAGGGACTTCCCACATTTTAAAATGTGGCTTCCTGAGCCAAAGCACTGCCCATGTCTTTGGTTAGCACTGATGTGTTTCTTTCAGAAGCAGAATTGTGTGGAATCCATCTAGAAGGAGTGTGGGCTTTCTCTGGCCATTTCCCTGGTTATTCTCACTTGGTGGCCCTTTATTTTTCATGAGGAGAACAGGCACAGATGGTGCCTCAAATCCAGGTGTGCAATTTCTTTGATTTTTTGGGTTTAAATACTTGTCAGAGTCCTTCTCAGCTGCTGCTGACTTGAGAGATTTGTTTTCCTGTGGAAGTGACATTTTCTGAGCAAATGCAGTTAGGCTGTCCTGAGAGTAATCCTTTGAGCAGCATATAAATGGAGTGATTAATCCACTGGATGCACTTCTCTGTAATTACAAGTAATTACTTTAAAGTCAAATCTGCAAATGAGTATACCTCTCTGTACGGTAGGGGAAGATGGAAAAAGCAGCTGAAGTGGCTATCTTTAAAATTACATTAAATCACTGATTGTTTCCAAAGGCAGGAATTAAATGATAAAATAGCAGTTTTTAAAGGAAACTTACACGTTATCCTGACACCAAATGTGATGAAGGGATATTTTACAGTATAAACTTTTAAAGATTTTCAGTAATAAATTTAATTAGGAAATAAAGTAGAAAACTCGATTTTCTGCTGTCTAAAATTTAAATGAAAGGGTAAATGCTGAAATATTTTCCAAAGCCAACCCACTGATGCGTAGAAAAATCACTGACATTATGGATATAAAGATACTGAAAATTATTATTAAGTTACTGAAAATTCTCTTGTGCCTGTTTCAGTTTCAGTTTTATGCTTGAACATGATTCAGCACTCTTGTGTCTTTTCAGTATTGCATTCAATTTTTTTGTTAGAATCTATGACTGACTTTCCTAAAGTGGCTAATAAGCTTCTTTTCAAATAATGCTTGCCATCTCTTCTATTTCTGTCATACCTCATTAAGGTGATCCTATACACATGTATACTTAATTAAGGCTTTTCGTTAAAATAAGCCTTTAATCCAGAGGTGCTGGGCCTTAATTGAAACTCAGAGAAGATTAGTGTCCTCTCTCATTTTGGTTTTCACTTTTACTGTACTTCCTACTCCTTCTAAAGTAAAATGCCTGCGTTAGCCTTAGCTGATACATGGCCAAGAAGAAATTAAAATTCATACTGCAGTCTTCTGGAGAGTAACATGCCTTAGTAATTGTCATTTCTTATTAAGTGCCACCTTTTACCAAGAGACTCCACTTCAAATGCAAAAGGTTGCTTTAAACACTCCAAGGACATTAACATAACGAACACGCTGCCTGTTTTGAAGGTGACTAATAAGTTACTAATGATACCTGGTTTTATCCATCTGTATAATTTTTAAATGTTAATTGTATGTTTAAATACTGCTGAAATCTCAGATCTGTCTCGAATGACTGACTTTTACAGAAGATTTAGGAAAAATGAGGAGTTTTAGCTGCACTCAGGTGAGGTACTGTACATTGCAGTAAATTTTAAAACCTTTTTGGAGGAGTGAGACACAGATTCAACATCTTCTGGTCTTCTAGAATGAAATGCATCAGCCAGAGAGCCAATCTATTTTCTTCTTGCAGAGCTGCAACTGGGCATGGCACTGCTCATTAGCAGAGGCAGGTGGCCTGCTGTCATCAATGGCAGGGGAACAACTTTTCAGGAAGAGCTATTAAATTGTGTGGGCTGAATAAATCTGATACAGAAACAGCAATGTTGGGGAAAAGGTTTGAAGCAAACTTTTTAGTGTAGCAACTGCAATGGGCTTCAGTGATATTGTGTCTTTACATCATGAAACTTGCTGCCTGTAATGTGTTTTTACACTTAGTTATGTGAAAAAAGTGTGATAAAAATAAGACTATAAGTGAAAGGAAAACAGTACTATTGTGCAGGTTGGTGGTTTCTAAAAGAATGCGTTATAAAAGTGTGTATTGACACAATAAGTAAAGCCTGTGTAGAGAGCAGTGAGCCTGGTGAGGGCTCTACCTGCCCTGGGCTTATCCCTAAATGGTTTTGTTAGGTAGGATGGTGCCAGGGATGGTCCCAGGGATGCTGGGCTGTGTCCCTCCCTCCCAGCCAGGCTCCAGGGTGTAATCATTGAGCAGGATGAATAAACCTTTGCCTGTGTGAACACAAAAATTCTTTTCTCCCACTGGAAATCAGGACATTTATTCTCCTGGAAGCCTACAAGCCAGGATTTCTTCTGAGAACCAAGTGCACTGCTGTCATAAACAATGAGAGCCGAGGCTGAACGCATTAAAGAGGAATTCCAGCTTGAAATACTTCTGCTGGCTGAGGAGGGCAGGTTTTGGCAAATCTGCACATGTGAGCCCTGCCTTTGACTCAGCAAGGAACACTGTGTCACAGACCTTTGTAGTTGCCCTGTTAAAGGTTGTTTTAAGAGATCTGAGTCAGACATCCTTAATTACAAAAATACAGTGTCTGCCCTTTCTTCTCAGGAGTTTGAAAATGTTTTACTTCATTTGCTCTTTGTTCACATATATTAAATACATATTTGTTTGTACACGGGCATACTCTGTCATTGTTGCGTTATTTTCTTAGTGTTTGCATTTTCTGTGAATTTCTGTTAACTTTCAGACATGTGCTTCCAACTCAGTAGGAAAGCTGAGCAATTTTAGTTTGTAAGGGTAGTAGAGATGTTATTAGGTCTCATTTAAAGCCCTTACAAGCCAGTGAAAAGGTTGTCACTTGTTCCTAGCTGAATTAAAAATCTGCTCTGTTAAGTAAATATTGCTTCCTCCTCAGGGAGAAAAAGTTTAATTTAAGGGTAAATTTGTACACATACACTATTGGATCTAATTCGATTCCAACCAAAACGTGATTTCACATATGACCATTGATTTTTATTGAGCATTTATCTTATTGAAAATCTTTTTTACTCCAATAGTGCACATTTAGTAAGGATTTATAGATCTAATGTGCTTTATAGTTTTGAAAACGTTGAAGTATTTGATAAGAGTACAATGGCAATTGCTTAGGTAATGTTGTTATTAAAAGAACAAAACATCTTGTTTGCAGTATTTCTGATGCCTGAGCATTAACCATGTGTGGTACAAAGCTGTGTAATGTGGTAGATGTAGGAATGTTTAGTTTTGGATCTGTTTATGAAGTGCTGAGAATGTTCTAATCTGTAATTTCCAGTCAGATTAATATTTGCTTAATGGAGACATTTTTCACTTTGTGGGATATCTGTTTAATTGTGTAAATGGGGAATGCAAATGTGTAGAGTGCAAGCCTCAAATTCATACCATTGTCAGCATTTAATGCACTGAAATTGTTTCTTCCTTTCTGTTTGTCTTTGGAGAGGTCCTCATTCCTTGGGGATGAAGTAAAGCTCTGGTTCCATCACTGCAGCCTTCAGAATTAGCACTGAAAACACAGGATTCTTTCCCTGGATTGATGAAAGTAATTTCTTGTTTGCTGTGTCAAACAAAGCATGCTATTTGTCACATTGTGGTTTGTGTATCTTTTAAGAAGCTTTCAACTTTGATCTGAGCCAAGGTACACTCAGTGGCACAGATGACAGAAGTAACAAACCAGTGATGTGCATTGTCATTCATACAAACTCTTTAAGTCAACAAATACTGAGACTTAGATGTAGAAAACCATACTCTGCTTTTGAGGGGGCTTGTGCATTCTTGTGAGAAAATGAAGACCTTTGCTTTTCTTGTTTCAGACAAAGGTGTGGAACAATTTATTAGTTGAGGATTCAGTTCAGTGTCTGCAATCAAAAGGTGCCTCATCTAGTCCAGATTCTGGCCCTTGCTGATATTTTCTGGGTAAACAGCTGCATTTAAAAGACATTGTGGAGATGGGCTCAGTAGCACATAAAAGCTGCTTTCTTCAAACTGTCATCACAGAGGTTTTCAGAGCATGCTTTTAATACTTCCAGAGCTGCTGTTTGTGTCTTTTTCTCCCTCTTCCCCCTCTCTCTCTTTATGTTAAATGCTATTTGAAACAGGAGTGTTTTTTTTAAATACAACTTTCACCTGCTTTTTACCTGATACGTCTGAAGGGAAATTAACCTTTTGTGGAACAAGATTGAGGGCTAGAAAACTGTTTCACAAACATATCATTTTAATAAAATTAAAAAAGGGAAAATGATAAGAAGCCAGAAGTAGTTATGAATGGTTGTATGGTTCTGGAAGCTGCCACATATTAAAACTTTCAGGTTTGAGGCACTGTTTGATCACCCACTTTGGTCTTCTAAGATTGTGCAAGGAATTTTATGCAGTTGTTTAGAACTTAAACCGTTTGTTTAAATTATGTATTTCAGAAAGACATCCACTTTTCATCTAAAAATTTCATAATGTGGAGGAGGTTGTTTGTTCAAGTGATTAATCATCATGGCTGTTACTCTTTATTATATCTCATTTGAATTTGTCTGGCATCAGCTTCTCACCATTTGCTCTTTTTATGCCTCTCTCATCTAGGCTGAAGAGCTCTTTATTAACTGGTATTATTTGCTCCTTGAAAAGATACATTAACGATGTCATCAAGTCATCCCTCAATTTCTGTTGTTAATCTGAATAGATTGGGTTTGTCAGACCACTTGAGACATTTGCCTAGGCCTAGAATATTTTACTGTCTTTTTGCACCCTGTGCATTTCACAAATTTTCAACTTAAAAAAATTAAGATACTTGAAAATATAGTATTCTGTTCTTTGTTTCATCAACCTATACAAAGCAAAAATATTTCTTATTCTTGCTTAGTGTTACACATTTCCTCATAGAGCAAAAGCGTATGCAGCTAAAGCAAATCTTTACAAGAAAGGATACTTTCCTATAATTTTGCTTTTCTTCTCTTGTATTTGCAGATTAAAATGTTCCATTTCTTAAAGGCTGCTCAGACCTCTCATCTTTGCAAAATACACCCAAGAACAGAAGACATGATAAACAACTGCATCTGTGGTGCAGCAAGGGGCAAAAAACACCTCTAAAGAGGAACATTTCAGTAAAATAATAAAACTTGCAAATACTGATATAAGGAGCTTAAAGGAAACTGTGAGTAGGGCTTAATGTCTGGCATCAGGATAATATAGGTACAATTTATCACTTGTGAAATATGGTACTAAGTTAAAAAATCAATGAGGTGCAATAATTCATTTCTCTGTACTGAGCAGGAAAGAGATTGGGATGTGGAAGTGGGAGGCTGCTCCATAAATCCCATAGGTTTTCTTTAGACAAGAAAAGTGAAGAGTTAATAGGACCAGGAGAAAATACATGGGCTAAATCCTACCTTGAATAGGTTATGAGTGACAGTAAAGAGCACAAAGTAAAGAATATTTTCTTCTCTGACGGGGTTTTAAGGCAAATATGAATAAAGATAGATCACAACATTGGTGTGCATTGTTAAAAAATAGGGGTTTATTATTTCAGAGCCATTTGCTTGTAATACCAGTGTAATTAAACTCAAATACTTTAGAGGAAATTTGAAGAATGTTTGTAGCCATAACGTGCTGAAAATACACGAGGAGTCACCAAGGCACAGAGGGAACAAACTAAGAAGACAAAGAGCTTATGCAGAAACAAAATGTTTTGGTGGCTTAGAACTTCAGCAGAGCAGATCATAAGGAACCACTTGCCTTAGAATTTGCTATTTACAAAGAGCAAGTGTTGCCAAAAGCAGTGATGTATATACAGGGTTTGCAACAACCCATGGAATTAAATGACAGTGAAAGTCAGAACTTGTGGCATTCGTCCAAGGAATCTGAAGGAGCTAAAGAATTGCTAACTGAATTCCTATTAAAACTTAGGTAATTAATCAGGAAAATGTGATACAATAGAGGAACACTGGAGGTAGCCAGCTTCATACAAAACCCTGTTGGGATAAGTGGTTCTGAGAATGCTTCCAGGAATTACAATGGTGAACTTTTTTGGTGTCAGGAAACTTAATTGATAAAGTCATTAAAGATAAAAGACCCAAATCTACAAAGAGCCTGGATGGAGTATAGTTCTAAGGAAAAATAACCCTGATTGTTGCAACAGTGTGTCTTGCTGCTCCAGCCTTATAGTATATTTCAAAGATGAACAATTTAATGGAGAAGTTTACAAGTATATATATAGTTTTATCAAAAAGACATGAGTTCTACAAAAAATACTAGACAAAGTTTTTCTAGAGAAGCTGGTAGCATAGCTCAGCATAAAAATAAAAACTTAATAGTTAAGGTGAGACAAATAAACCACATGAGGGGGAAAACTAGGTTGATGATAGAAAACAAAAGATTTCCTTAGGAAAATACATCAGTGGGATATCCAAGGATCATTGTAGATGTGTTTAAACTGCCACAGGGACAGAGTAAGTGCCGCCTCCTTTTCTGACACAGCAGGTCCAGCTCCTGAGCTGCCCTGTGTGTGTCCATTCCTGCACCTTCCCAAACCATGGAGGTGTCACAGACCTTTCTGTGCTGCACCCTATTGTGAACCTGATTTTGGAGGAGAGGCCAGAAGTGGTGAGTAACGACATCCCAGTTTGCTGATGAAACAAAATAAAGCATTTTCTCACCATGTTTCTAGGATAAAAACCCAACCTCAAACACAGGAAGGGTCAAGGGGGAAAATGGAAATGATTAGAGGCATGTGGGGAGCTTCTTTACAAGTAAATTAGCAAGAATGGTCCAGATTTGCAGCTGATGAAAATTGGCACAGTTCCACGAGAATCAGGGCACGTTGCCAGTTTACACCAGCAGAGAACCTACCCCAATATGTTTTTAATATGAAAACAGGGTGATTATAGCAGAGACCTAGAGCAAAAGACTGACATGATTATGAAAGCAAGGCTGTGCAAAGGGTGTGTATTTAGAGGTATGGGGTTTTCTGAGTGCTGGTTAGGATCAGTTTTTGCAGTCAATGCAAAGTTGCTTTCTAATTTTTGCTGTAGGATGCAGATTTCTTCTGTCATATCCCAGTCTGCTCCAGTCTAGTCCTTTCTCCTACCTTTTCCCAGTTGCAGTTCTGGCATCAGGGAGGGTGTTTAAACTATGCTACATAGGCACCACAGAGCAAAAGGGGAGCACTGAGAGTGCAGTAGGCAGTTCAAAAGTCCATCCAGCTGTCAGAGCATTTCTGCTCCTCTGCCATCTGCCCAAATTGCCTTCAAGGTGGGGGACTTGCCTTCTGCCTCTACCTCTGCATCACACAGATGTAGTGGGAGCTAGAAAATCCTTCTGGAAAACCAAGTTAACCCTTCTGTGGGTGGCCCACACTGAGCTCAAGGCAGGCTTGGTGATGTGGGTAAGCTGCCCAGGCTGTGCCACCAAGCTGTGGATGCACAGGGCTCAGGCTGTGTAAGAGCCACAGTTTCTCTAACCTAGGTGCCTACGTCCTCCTACACTGGTGCAGAAAATATTCTGTGTAGACTACTAGGATAGAGGCAGGTCAACTTCTGAGGCTAAAATATGGTCAAAGTGGTTCCATTTTCAGAGCTCTGAGAAGATGGAACATATTATCCGAAGGCAGAGGCTTTAAATCTGCCAACTCCACCAAGACTCCCTTGAGCACATGTAGAAGGACATGCCCCAGTTTTATCTCTTTTTCTGCAATTACCACACCAGCAATATCTGAGAAAGGAGTAACTGTCTTGAATGTAGACAAAACAGTTTTTCCACTCACATGGAAGGTTTTCACAGAAATTTTCCAGAAAAGTTTCTTCCCGAGACAGAAACCTGGCATGGAAAACAAGTCAAGTTTGGCAAGGTTATGAGCAACTGAAAATATGTAATAAAGTGGTGTTAAACCACTTAATTATAAACACAGTTACCAGCTAAATAATTTGTGGAGTGAAGATGTGCTTGATGCAGCTAATTGCACTTCCTGATACTACCTGAAATAAAAGGTGAATTAATGAGAGGGAAACACAAAGTTAATGAGAGTTAATGAGGCAAAAACCCCGTGCAAAAAGTTCCATCCACATGGGGGAGAGAGAGATCCAATCCCTGTTGGATCTGTAGGGCAAGCCACTGCATGGAACAGTAATTCCTTCTAGAATTTTGGGATTGGTGTTACAAAGCAAAATTTCAGACGACATCATTAATATCCAAAATTATTTGCTCCAAGTCATGGTGACTACTGTTCCATCCAACTTCAGATAAACCCAAGGCTTTCTCCTAACACACAATAATAGATCTTTAAAGGGATTATTTCTTCTTCTAAATCAGAAGTCACTTAATATTTTAGATACTGGTCACTGGGCTATTTGTGCATGTTGATTCCCCAGTATTTATCATTTAAAAATAATTTTTCTCCCTAATTTTTTTATTTTAAATGCCTGTTTAAATGTGTATGTATTTTCCAGTTTAATTTTTCATTTACAGAGAGTAAAATTTCCTAATAACCCTCATATTTCTAATTAGAATTCATCTCAGAGGTGAAAGAACCAGCTTAATATTTGTTGAATAGGAGACTCAAATGCTGTTGCTAATGTGATGGAGCTATTGTGCCTGTGTGAGGCTTATGTGCAGAAGGGAAAATAAATATTTATTCCAAGAATATCTGTTAATTTAACAAATATTATTAAATCTCTTTACATACATCATCTCTCCTAAATAGAGCTTTGCATATTTTTTTTCTAAAATTATACTTTGGATTTGGAAGAATGAGTAAAATCAGACATTCTGTCAAAAATATGCTAAATTTTATGGTAGTCCATACAATTAAAAAAGTAAATTGCCACTCAGGTTTAGTGTTGTCAATACTGATGGAAAGGTTGCTGAGTAGTTCTTGTTGAATGAGATTTTCTCTAATGTTTAAGCCACCAATAAAACCTCCAGTTAAGCCCTTCACAGGAAACTTAAGAATTGACTGATGGGAGTCACATGGTTAAATCAGTGCTTGTTATTCATAATTTATTCAATGGTTGATGGAAAAAAATTGTCCAATTATTTGACAAATACTGCTTGGCAAGATGATTTACAGAGAATAATGCAAGTATTTGTTGAAGAATTTAAAGTGACAAAAACTGCTAAAATTACGGCCTTTATTCTCAATGCAGTGATTAGAGCTGATTGAATGATATTCAGACAGTTTGACTAATTTTGAATAGTCCTTACACAGGCAATATTCCCATTGACTTCAGCTGGAATTTTGCCAGAGGAAGGACTGCAGGATTGGACCTTTGAGTGTAATGTCTTGAAAGGGTCCCTTTATAAAGCAGCAGCTTAAATTGTGAACTGCAATGAAAACCCATTTTCACTTTCCTCTGCTGCTTTGCCTGTTCTGTGGAATTGCTCTGTATGA
This sequence comes from Zonotrichia leucophrys gambelii, assembly GCF_028769735.1. NCBI lineage: Eukaryota > Metazoa > Chordata > Aves > Passeriformes > Passerellidae > Zonotrichia > Zonotrichia leucophrys. The sequence continues at coordinate 9,390,987 of NC_088171.1, read as the reverse complement.
ATGTTAATCCCATTCCCTCTTTATCAGCAGAGGGTGCTATGGGAGTTTTGTGCTCTCCAGTAGCCTTTTGTTTATGCACAGTTCAATCTAATTTAAGTTGAACTGACCATTTCAATGGGAGTCAAGTGTGTATTTAAATTGTGTGTGGGAGAGCCATAGTTTAATGGCAAGCCATTTCCCTAATTGATCCAAGTTAAAGAAGGGAGACATTTTAAAGTGGATATTTTCAGATTCCTGGCCTCTACCCCCATACCCTCCTAAATGGGTCACTGAACATGGTCTTACACCTTTGCTTGATAAATGATAGCATTTGCATGTGTTTTTGAAAGGCAGGTTCAGTAATCCAAATTACCAAAATGTATAATAAACTAATATTTTTGAATATAAGATTTTGTGACTTTTAAAAGTTCTCAATTTTTTAAAATGTTAGTAGGACTTCAATACAAAACAACAGTGTTTACAAATCCCTGATACGGAAGTGCCCAAAAGTGGGAAAATGTTTTTTTGCTAAGTCAGTTTATCATATGCCTTGTTACAAGAGTGTTAAGGTTGTAAAGTCAAGTGTAGAGAAAACAGAAAATACTTATGCAATCTTCTTTCTGGTTATTTTTTCAATCGTTCACCATCATCCTGACAGGGATATTAAATTACATGATTGCATAGCTACTTTTTTGTATGAGATGTCTGTGCCTTTAACATATACAAAAGAGATGGCTGAATAGGAGCTTTATGAAATGCTTCTTTTTATCTGAATTGCACAGAGTTATTGCCACTGAGTTATTTGCTGCACACCATTCTGTCCAGCTTTGAATGCATGATTATCAACTTCCTCAAGTATCTTTCTATATAGTGCTACCATAAGAGGGTAGTTTATTAATCACTGATTAAATGGTTTTTGGACTTTGGTTAATCACTCTTTAAATGTTTTTTTGCTATTTAGTGCTTGGGGACAGAAAAAAAAGGAAAATACATGGTAAGACTGATCAATTTTTTGAATTCGAGATGCCTTAAACCTCTGGCATTTCAGAATACACTTCTTGTAGGGAAAGCAGGTCTGTGGCCAACTTCTGCAGTTCTGGATTCCCAGCTCTTTCATAAATCAGAACTGTGATTTCAGGCAATCTGGATTTTCAGAAAGTCAGGGCCAGACAGTCAGAGTTCAGCAGCGCAAAGTTGGGGGTGATCTTTTTGGCGTCGCATGGGTTGTGGCCAAAACTGACCTGACTGCAATGCTTGAGGATTATATCCTTTTATTTAATGACCTCGTTTTTAACTTTCCTCATGCACTACCCATCTTTCATCTCCTGCTGTAAGTGAGAGTGGGTGCTAAAGATGGCATTCTTATTTCCAATGCACTCCCAGCCTGTTGGCCTTTTGGTATACAGAATGAAATGGCTTAATGTAGATGAAAATGTATTCATCCTCCCAAAACGACTGAGGTGCTGGAGCAAGTTATGGAGGGATTCCAGACTGCTGGGTTTTTTCATAATGTCATCCTGTGGAAGGAAGTGAGACTTCAAACTGGTTGGGAAGTTGATTGTAAATCTGCACATCTTGATTGCTTGAGACACTGGCAAAGACAAAATCCTTGGAGGCACAAATCTGCTGCCATTTGTTGTTCTCCACCATGTGGCCCAGTTTCCACCCTAAACTTTGTAATTGAACTTCTTTACCCAATCACGCTTAAACTTTTCTGCCTGATTCTCATTCTACTGGGATAATTTGCAGTGTTCCTTTCTAACCATGACCAAGGAAAGGGGGGATAGGACAGAGGCAATAAAAGGGAAAAGAAGGAGAAAATGTACAGCTTTCATTGCTGGTGGGCCAGGTGGGTGCACACAAAGGCTCACCAAGCCCTGCAAGGGGATGGTCCTGTGATTCAAAAGGAGAAGGTACACACACACACACTCTGCCCCAACAGGTTTCAGTGGGTCCAGCTGTTCTTATTTTCTCTACAGTCAAATTTTCCTCTCGGTCTGTGTGGGCAGATGTGCAGAAACTCATCACTTGGCTGAATTTGTGGACATTTTCACAAGAACAACAGAATATTGATGCTATGGCAACCGCTGTGCCATGTTTCCAAATCCTGATCTGAGTCATGGAGGGAGCAGTAGCATCTCCACCAAGCAGCTGTTAAAAGGTATTTTTTGCTTAAAATGTAAAAGGTGGGGGAAGGAGGGAACAGGGAAAGAAGTGTATTCATCTTCCCAGCCCTGAGAAAGGGCAGAATACTTCTAGGTCAACATTTCCCAAAATTTTCAGCCTTAGCAATTTTCAAATCTCTCGGCCCAAATCATTACAGTTTGGGGAAGATGAGAACTCCTGTAAAATGGTATTTTAGTGGGAAGTCTGAGACAGCCTTGTCTGAGAGCACTGCCCACTGTAGATAGCATCTCCTCTGCCAAAATCTATGGTCTTCTGCTGATGAGAAAGTTTTGTTCATTGTTTTTGTCGTGCCTCCTAACCACCTTAGAAATACCTGTTTTGATAAACTCCAGTCCTTGCACAGATTAATTCTGCTTCCTCTGGCATTGTCAAAATAATTTTTATGCTTGTTTTTTGGTTTTAAATAGTGCTTTGAAATCCAAAGGGGATGCCTGTATTTTTTGAGGCTGTTGCTAGAACAGGTGTAAGATGATGAGTTCCCTGAAAATGGTTCTAATAATAGAAACGAAGGTTGAATTTCTAAATTAAAGACTGCCCATTTTTCTTTTGTTCTTGTTTGACACTGTAACTAACCAGGGAGCTTCACTTCCAAATTTTGCTTATTGCTTATATTCACAGTTGTGCTCTTAGGATTTCCAGTAGTAGAATTTTCTTGTAGGTCAAATTAATGTAATTCCTCCATACTGATCTCTAGAAGGTGGTCTTGCTCTCTAACTGCTAAGGAATAAGGATTTTACTGTTAAGGATATTTTTACTGTGGCATGTCTCTTAAGTAAAAAAAAAGATTTTTTTTTTGTATTCAGGTGTCTATTTATGAAGTAATATAATACTCTTCTTAAACCTAGTGCTAGAGGAAAATATTTGACTTGCTGTTAATTTGTTAATTCTGTCATTGAAAGAGTATTTTAAGTAGAGGTCTGTACTAGAACAAAACAGATGCAGAAAAAGGTTTTCTTATATCCACTTAGAGGGTTAAGTGTAGCTGGAGATTTGTCTTTGTATGTAAATATTGGGATGTGTATGTGCTTTTTCTACTGCTCCTATTCTCTTATAAAGAGTGCTGCTGAACACTGAGACCTAAGTAGCCAGGAGAGACTAAACAGATGAAATGTACTTCTTCATCAGGAGGAGCTTTCTTGCCAAGTTTTCCAGCTCATAATGTGTTTTGTTTTTTTAGTTTTTTCTTTTGTAAAAGTCTCTTTAACCTGCTTTTATGCTGATTACAATAAGGACTCTAAATGCTTTCCTAGTTCAGATCACTTGTAAAATTATTGGTGCCAAACTTAATATGGCTCCAATTTTTCTTTATTTTAATTACTGCTAAGCTCTTCTGCCATGCTGCATACTCTTATTTTATGTTACATCCAGTTTGAGTGAAACTGTCCTTGTATTGATTCTTGTGGTGACCTGCCAATCACTTCACTTTGCCTGCACTTCTCCATATGGAAGGGCCTCCTTTCTTTGATATCCACAATCAACAGCTCTTCCCAGTTCCTGGAATGTTTAACTTTTAGATTAGGCTATCAAAAGCCTTTAAATCTCAGGCAAATTACATGCAAGTATGTTTAGTATAGATGTTTATCAAATTCACACTTTTTTCCATTCTGTGTCTCAATTATTTCTGATTGCATCCCACAGATTTTGTTTCTTCTTCAGGCCACAAGTAAAGAAGATTCCCTATTTTCAAGAACTTTCATTATTTTTATATGGTGTTCTTGTGTTGAAAGCATATGAGCACTCTTTCCAAGAGGGATGAAAAAGGGGACATTACAGAAGGAAAGACTTACGTGAGAGAAGAAACCTGAAGGATGAAGGAAGAAAAGAGAAAACAAAGAAATCTATTGATCTTCCATAGAAATAAGATTTATAACTAGAAGAGCTCCACATGAGTATTTGGTCTTTCACTACATAGTAAATGCAATGTAATATCCTTTTTCCAGGTCAGGATACAATATCTAAAGTATACCTGTAAAGTATTTGTTTATTAGGTATCTGCATTTGGATTCAGGCTTAATCACCAAAGTGACCTAGAATATTTTGTTCATGATGATCCAAAACCTGAAGGAGGGCAAATCTTCCCAGTCTGAGTCACTTAGATAATACAAGAAAATCAAAAGCCTGGGGTGTTCAGAGGGCAGAGAGCACCTACAGGGCGAATTGGAACAGTGCAAAAGTGAGTGTTCCCCTTCTGGAAAATTTTTTTGAGGAAACGTTTTTCAAATGAAACAAAACAAATTGGAAAAATATTTTGGCAAAAAAAAAAATTTGGAAAAACTTGTGTTTCTTCAGATGGTTTAGTGTGTTCATTAGTTACCTTGCCATGTTCAGTCAGGAGGAACCAGGAGACATATGCAAGTGTGATTGATCCTTATTTGCAATAAAGAACCAGACTTAAAATTCCAGATTTCACTGATCTGCTGTTTCTTTTAGGCAGATTGACTGGAAACTCCTAAAATATGCCCCATTCAGTATAAAGTATAGGAAATTCCAGTTCCTCCTGCTTAGGAAGCTTAGTCCTGGTCTAAAGACCACCAGAGGTCATTCTGTATTGCATTATCTCTCAGTGCCTTTATCCAGGGAATTCCAGGAAGTAATTTATCTCATGGTACAATAGCCTTTGGTCAACAGCTTGTACCCTTTGTGCAAAAAGCAGATAATGGCCAGTACCAATGATAATGTCCTGGGAGTATGGGCAGTAAATCCCTTCCAGGAAGTCTGGAAAATACTTGGGTATTTGGCATGAAGAGAACCTGAGCAAACTTCATTCAGGTTGTGGATGGCTTTGTGCATGGCAGTGACAATGTGTAAATCCTGTGGTAATGTACATTATTTTGAGCAGCAACCTCCATCCGTTTGCCAGCATAAACTCCGCTCATTTTGGTTACTGACCATGTTTCTCTGGTGTGCAGAAGTGTGGTGGAGAAGATTTTCCATGGAAAGATGGAATTTCCATTAGCAATTCCATCACAATACTTGAATGGTGATCAAGGACAGCTGACACCTTGTCTTTGTGAATATAATTTCATAATGCTGATGTTATCAGATGGCTGCTTAATTCCTCATCTGTCACCTTCAGCCTTATCCTACTGCTGGCAGATTAAATACAAATACACACCCTCCCTTAGGAAGCATTTTTGGAGCAGTCAAAGAATTTTATTTTCCAATTTTCTTTGCCCACTATAATTCTTTAAAGAGCTTGTTGATGTCATGGTGGTATCATCCATGTGAGCGAAAGAACACAGCTGAGATTTGATGTTCAAAAGTATGGAGTGTTTTTATGATCACTTTTCCTTGTTCTTACTTTATCTAAACCCCCAAACCAGCTCAGTTTCTGTTACTTTTTATTTATGCTTGTAGACCCGTTGGGAATGACTTTCCTGGAGGTGTCACTCTCAGCTGAAGGAGTTGGGGAGGAAAATGCTCCAGAGGGAAGGGATGGTGTGCTGTGCTGCACTATCCCTTCTCTCTTCCTCCAAGGCTTTATGCTAAAAAAACCCTGGAGAGACACAGTATGGATCTGGACATGGAGAACCTTGATTCACACAGCCTAATCTGCACTTATTTGATGCTTTCTGTTGCTTGAGATTCCTTGGAAGCCCAAAGGCAACATACAGTTGCAGTTCAACTTCAGATGGAGTTTGGGCTGTAAGAATCTGGACCATGAGACCTCAGGAGCTGAAGAATGACCACCAGAGTGTTTCCTAAACATGTTGGTACGAATAGTTGGGAGTAGAGAAGCTGTGGGGTTTTTTTGTTAATAACCTGAGGCATGTAAAATACTTGAATAGTAAGACAGTAACAGCACTTTATAGCATCTTGTGCCTTACTTTAGATTGGAATGGCCACCTTAGAAGAAAAGCTCTGTATTTCTTCAGACTTGGGGATGTTACAAGTATATCCTGCTAACACAGTCTGCTCTTTATCAGATCTTTGCCACTATGTTCCTGTTCATCTGCTGTAATGAAACTCTTAAATGAATTGAATGAACTGGAAGGAACCTCTGAATAACATACCGGTTTTTCTTAAGTGTCCAAATCTAAGACTCCATGGGTGAGAAATGCTTTTTTATGTTGTCACTAGGACTTTACATGGATTTTTTTTGGGTAATGAATATTTTCTATATGCAACCTTGAAGCAATGACATGATATTACATTACATTTTATGTACATTACATATAACATTTTATTAGCAGCCCTAAAATTTTCTGTTCTGGGAAGAAACTTCCCAGACCATATTCCCACAAGAAGTAAGTTTTAATATGTATCTCCCTGATCCTTTTTTTCTTCTGTTCAAAGAAAATGTCAGCTCTCTTTACAATTGGCCAGGAAGCATTTGCAAGAGGTTAAGTGATACTACAAATATTCCTTAATTGAGTTTAGATGCATTCCATGCATTTTTACACCAGCATCAAAGAAAACATCTTCCCAAAGATAGGCAGCTTCTCCTCATATTTCAAAAAATCATCACGTATTTTCATCAAGCTTTCAGGAATGAAAGCTGCTGGACTGCAGTGTTGTCATAATAAAAAAGAAAGGTGCACACAGAGGTTCTGTGATCCAGAGGTGACAAGTGCTGAGCAAACAGCCCGTGAAGGCATCTTCCTACCTGACAGCATCCATCTCCATCCCTTATTGCTCTTGTATGGGCTCAGATATGTTTGATCAACTTTCAGATGATTGTCCTGGCAGCAGCAGGTGAAAGCAGCCAGGATACTTTGATTCAGAGTAAAGTACAAGGCAATCTGAAGGAACCTTTCATGAGCAGTTGATGCTCTGCTGACAGTGAGATTTGTATGGGGAAGCTGGGATGAAAACAGTTTCCATTTCCCTCCTTTCTGAGAGAGGCTTGGTGAGGATATTGTGTGTGTAAGAAATTTCTGCTCTCTGACTTGGCTATTAACACATCTGGTATTCAGATTTATTGCTGCAAGATATGAGTCTGGTTTGCCTGCACCTGATATTTCCAATTAAGTGACTGAGTTATTCTTTCACTTTAGTTTTTTAAAAGCTGTTTTGAAACACACCCATTACTGTGGCACAACCAGTGCAATTCTCTGTGAGAAATATGAAATCACTCCAATTTGAAGCAGCTCAAACTGAAACCTGACCTGAACTTGTCCAACAAGGAGTTGGTTATATTTGTAGCCTATATTGGTACTTTGGGATTGGGTTACCTGATGATGGTTTTGCTCTCTAAATAGACTACATTGAATTGTTGATGCACATCCCAGGGTGTTCTCATCAAGAGTGACTCTTTGAAATATTATCTATTTATGCAGCTGAAAATGAGTTCAAGTAAATATGCAAGAATGAAGAATAAAAAGTCAGAAATCTAGTTAGTCTGAATAGATTTTGGAATATGAATGCTACTTTTTTTTTCCTTTTCTGTATTTAACCAGTTCTAGTGTTAAATAATTTAATTTTATTGAACAATAAGATTTAAATTCTTGTCAGCACTGAAGCAGATGAAGTCATGCTAGTAAGTCCAGTGAGGTTATGGATTTTTAATTTTCTTTCATTCAAAGCCACATTAAATAAACAGAGAGGCAAAAAGACTCCATAATACAAATGAGAATCAGGCCAGTGATGTATTTTCATATTCCTAATATCTGTGCCTCTTTTCAGCATTCTTGTACCTCACATCCTACCATTTTTGTCTTTTAATCTGTACCTATATCCTCATCACCTCTGATAATTAATAACATTATTTGACCTTAAACTTTGAGTGCCATGACCTGGCTTAATCAGACATTAATTAAACATTAGCTACTAATATTATCTGCTGACAGTTTTTATCCTGTACACATTTGATAAAAGAAATGCCTTTTGGATTATAGGTGTTTGCATTTCACTTTAGCATTTTATCAAATACTCATATTTTGCCACTAATATAACCTATTAAAATTCTCTCCTCTGCTACAAGGAATTGTGATTTTTAAAAATAAACAGATGCTTATGCAGGCTTTAGCGATTGCAATCCTTGCATTTCTTCCTCCCAATTTCCTCCATGAGGAAAACTCCTCAGTTAAATCTTCACTGAGCCCTGAATGGTGCAGGGTGAGGTAGGATGGAACTGTGATGGTGCATCATGAGAGGTGAAGGCTGGTTGGAGAAACTGAGCTGTGAAACAGAGTAGGAAGGGTACAAATGGCAACCAAAACAGTTGAATGGATTTTTTTCTTGTGCCAGATTTACAGAGTTGCATCATAATATGATTAGCTCCTCACATGAATAAAAGATCATGACATAATGAAGTAAGATTCTGCATGTCTAGATTCTACAGGTCCTCTTCAGCATTTTTATAATAAAATCAGGAACTCACATGAATAATTTACCTTTTCTGCAATACCTTCTCAGCTCTTACTGCAACTGAGCAAAACTTACCATAAATCAATGTTTAATTACTTATAAAATTGTAAAAGGATTCCATACCTAATTCTGGATGCCTTGGCATCACATTGTTTGATAGGCCTGTGAAAGTGGAGTTCTCTCTGGCAGCAATAGATAGTTACAGTGAGCTCAATTAACTAAAATGTTCTCCTGCACACAACACCTTCAACCAACCATTCCCTCAGAGACAGAATCAGGAGCTGAAAGGTCTCAGGATCCTTGGGACTGTTTTGGGCCTGCTCACCCAGGTTCACTGTGAATGTCTGACTGTGAGCCCTGATGTTTATTTTCTTTGGCATCCATTTTTATGGTCTTTGTTCAGTGCACTTGTAAACACCCTCCTATGTCCTGACAGACTCCTTTAGCAAAAAGAGAAGTGAACAAGAAAAAGTCTTAAGTAATTTGTCTTTTATTTGCTGTAATAACAAGCTGCATTTTTGACTTTCTTTCATTTTTAAGTGAAGAAATTTTGTTCGTACATTGCCTGGTTCTGCTGTGGTGCTCAGGCCAGCTGCTGTAAATTAAGCATACAGCATTTGCCTCATAGGGGATACCTGGTTCTTGATGCAAAGGGCATGAAGAAATGAATAATCTTTACCCTAACTCTTGATGCTGATAATTTCTGACTACACTGACAATGATTTTGAAAATAATGAAAAGCTTCTTAAAATAAGAAGAATGTTTGAAGCACATTTTGTGAGGATATTTTGAATGTGAAATAGATTTAGACACAAGAAAGTATGCACTGAAACTGGAAATTTTCAAATTCCAAATGCCTAATCCTTTTTACATGTCACAGGCTTGGGTTGGTTAATTTTTCTTACATGGACACATTACATAGAAATTGAGAGTCTTTGATCCATCAATTTTCCATATTCACTCTCAATGCTAAAGAAAGAAATAATAAAAAGTCCAAAGGCAACAAAAAATGCATCCATAAAACTTCCAACCTTTAAAAGGCTGAAGAAGATGGGGTGTTCCCAAAGAAGCAGAATTTTTAATTCCCACAATGGATTTACTGGTTGTCTTGCAGGTTGAATAATTTCAGATTAAACTGAAGGAGCAACAGCAAAATGCATCACAGATTTGGGGGCCCTGGCTGTAAGCGGAGTTTTCCTTAAGGTGACATTATTTCTTATTCCTTATCCATTATTCCTTATCCATGATCCCATCCTTATTCCTGCCATGTAGAAACCTGTCCAGTTTCAGCTGATTTTGGGTATTGGTGAGACATTCCAGTGAGAGTGCAGTCATTAAAGATTCTTGCACTAAAAATTAGTAGCACAAAGCTGTTTTCTTTCACCTGCACTTGCTTCTGGCATATTCTTTTGCCTGCACAGCTGAAGTGATTGCTCTTAATTAAAACCCAGTAAAACATGTCCCATTTCTCAGTGTGACATCCAGCATTCCCTGGCTTTGGGAGAGGTCATGTTTGGAAAATGCCTGGTTGCTCCTCTGCCTTTGGGATAGTTACATACAGTAGAATTCTACATGTTTAACCTCGTTTTTTAAAAAAATTATGTCTATTTTCCTTAATTGAATTTGCATCCAAGGAACTTTTTTGGCCTTCCTCATCTCTTCTTACTGTTTAGATGCATGAAAGTGCGAAAAGAAATAAGGCAGAAAATTTAAATGCCACCACTTGCATAGTCTAAAACCATAAATCTCCACAAAGTAAGGTTAATTAAAATCCCTGTCTTCACCAACAGACTATTCATACTCTACCTTACTCCAAAAATGCCATGTTCCTGGGGGATTAGTGAGTGTCTGCATTATCGGATATCTGGCATCAAGTAACCAGGCAAGATGTCCAAACTGCTGAGATTCACTGGAGCTGTTTCTATTTTTGCAGCTGGAGTTAGGCACTCATCAGCTCTGGGAAAGCAGGGAGGGAAGCACACCACACCTCCAAATCCCGTTTACTTTCTCCTTTCCCACAGGAGGGAACCACTTTGTTGAGAGACAAGGTGGTTAGGAGTTAATTGCAATCTAATTGCCCCCTGTGTATACTTTTGCAGCTAAAGAGAAAGACAGCCTCTCAGTTAGTATCCTCATGCTTTCAAAAACAGCCCAGTGAGGATTTCACAAGAGCTCTGCAAAGCTGGGCTGCACATTTTACACCTACAGCCAAGTGGATCCCTCGGTCCTGCTCTCACAAATGCCTTGAGGCAGCAGGTTTTGGTTTATTTTTTAAGGATGTTGTCTCTGATTAAAATAGTAGGACTTCTGAGACCAAGCTAGAGGTGTCCATCAATCAATGAGCACAATATTAATGAAAATATTGCCGGGATTTTTTTTTCATTATTTCTAGGATTTTGACAGATAGGATACAGTGCTATAAAAACATGAAATAAAAAGACAACCTTCCTCCAAAACCATGTAAAATCTTAAATAATAACTTAAGGGGAAATTTTCAGATAAAATTCTGAAAATCTAACCTATTCTGTGGCTATATCTGCTATATCTTTTTAAAATATTGCATAATTACTAGGCTGATAAAGATACCTTCTAGCAGCTCTTTATTTTGCCAGTAACGTGAAATTACAATTATTTTCATATGGTTTTTATTATTGCTATCAAATATTGTTTTTACAGAACAGGGTGTAATTGGGTTTTATAGAAGCCTCCACAGTGAAATTCAAATATTTGTCTGATTTCAAAAGCATGCATGTTGGTATAAAACTGCAGTTTACTCAGCAACCTGATACAGAGGCAGAGTGAAAATACAAAGTGTAACAAAGCAAATGTTAAACCCAACATTTTCTGGAGAAGATTGATGTGTGGTAGATACAGCAGAAGTCTGAGGTTCAGGAATCAAGTGCTGCTTTTTTTGTTGTTGTTGTTTTCTTTTTAAAATGTTTTAAATTCTTGTGTGAAAAGGCCTATGTAAATGCTTAGTATTGGCTTGTTCCCATTTCTTCCATGAGCTCCTTGTTTAACCAGGACTAATAATCACTTAGCTTTTGTGTGCCTGCATTTACTCATGAGTGTAGTCACCATGAGTATTTTGACAGAGGTGTCTTTATGTTACATTCCTTTTTGAATCTGAAGATAAAAGGCTTTATTTTAATAACTGTCTAATTCCTGAAGCAGCACTGATGTATTAAGTAAAACAGTACACAACTTTTATACTGACTCTTAAAAAATGCTAAATCCTGAATGCATTTTACAAATGTATGTTTTCTCCTTCATATTTAAAGAAGAGGAAAGATGGATGCTGCTAGAATTTTTGAAATACAAAGAGAGCTGGGGGTAACATGGTACATCTACAGTGTTCTGCAAGGCTCTGAAATCTGTGGACTAATAATTTTAAATGTAAACTACAAAATTTAATCTTTGTCACCTTACAGGATAGTTTGACATTACCTGAACAAAGTTCTCAGGCAAAGTGACAAGAATATTACTTAGTATTTGCAATTCCTTTTTGCTGGAATTGCTCTTAGTGCATTTTGCAGATGGAGAAATTGAAATGCAGAGGAAAGGCAAGGCTTCAGTGCAATGAGACAATAAAGTGCACCTTTATGATGAATGATTTTTCTTAAATATATGGCCACATGTTATGCTGGCTTGGGGCTGAATTGTTTATTTGAGCTGCTATAGCAGGCAGTTCCAGAATTGAGACTGTTGGAATCTGTAGATTCTCATTACTCTTTTTTTTCCCCCACTGGATTGTGATTAAAATCAACAGCAAAGATGAGAAAATGCAATCAGAAAAGAATAAACCTGACCAGCAGGTGGTTAACACTTCTACAGAATAAGACATTTTCCATCTTTATTAGCATTAAACAACCAAGTGACACCAGTGGTGATGGAAGAGAATATGCAAGAAAAAGAGGCATTCCATATGCAGTTCAAGCCTATATGTGCTTCGAAAAAAGAGCATTGAACTCTCCTGAGTAGTTTTTAGAAATAGTGTGATGTTGAGAGATATTGTGGTGATTATGCTCTTTGACATTAATCCTCATGAATGCTAACTCAAGTTTTGTGCATGCAGCTCTGTGAAATAAATATGTGCATTTGCCATAGAATTTCTGCAGATCAACAGCATTTTTTTCCAAAAAAAGCTTATAGTGTTCAACAGACACTTTTAAAATAACATATTTCTCCTGCTTTTATAAAGAAGATTTAAATTGTTCAGTGTGTTTGTACAGCTAAAATATTTTATTGATATTGCATTCCACAATGTCCGGCTTTGGGCTTTGGAGGGGACCAAATGGTTTCTGAAGGTTTGTTTTGGTTTTTTTCTTATTTTTTTGGACAAGATTAAAGAATGTAAAAGACTGTTTGTATTAAACAGATTAAGCTGTTAGTAAACATGTCCCCTTTAAATTAAGCGGTGGTGAAGACAAAGAAAGTGCTTTGTTGTTGTCACATGGATTTGTCTTAAGTCAAATGGGCAAACAAGTTAAACATCAGTCCTCTTTAAATCCCTAATGGCTGTGCAGATTAAATCTCTAAAGGTCTGTAAAATGAGAAAAAAAATTAAATTGCTTTACTTCTTCCTGTCATTTACTTTGGCTAAAGCATTTTTTCTTCTTCCCTTTCTTTTTTCTTCTCTTTTTTCTTCTCATCCAGCCTTTGAGAACTTTGTTTTCAAACTGCATTAGCATACAGACACATATTAAACAAGAATTTCACTTCTCTGCAGTCTTGTCACTTGTGATGAATACATCCTTGCTCAGTAAGTGCTGGTGACACATCATTGTGGCAGCTTCTGCCTCTCAACAGAAGTATAATTAATCTTGCTATCAACACTCCTAAACAGAGGTAGCTGGTTCAAAGTTTTTATTCCATAGAGCTGCTTTGTGTGGGGCGGGATTCCTTCATTTGAAATGTCTGCCTGTGAATTGTGGCTTTTCTGTGATTAGCTTTTCTTTAATGCTGGGGGTGTTGATCTGTGTGGGAACAAAAAAATGGGAAGGTTTTGTGCTGTTCTGACCTGGAACTTTTATTCCTTAATAAAGAGGGTGCAGAGAATGTACCGAGTGCTAAGGTGGCCTCACAGGAGTGTGAGAGGGAATTCAAGGTATCCTTCTACAGATTCCTCTTTCACCCCACTGGCTTCACTGGGAATTTGGGTGGTTGGGTTTCTGCCAGGGACACATCTGAAGTATGTTGCTTATACACCCCAGACATGAGTGTGAAAATATTTTCTGTGCACATCCAACAGCTGTCAAGCACCAGAAGTATTGGAGAGGGGACAGAATGCTAGCTTGCCATGCATTTAAAACTGACTATTCACCAATATTCCCCCCAAGAATTTCATCATCCAAGCAGCTCTGTAATGATGAAAATCAACCAACAGAGTATTTGCTCCAATTGGATTTTCATTCAGTTTATTAATGATAAAGAAACTCAACTTCATGCATATTAAAAGAGTGTTGATTGAAGGTCACAGAGGTGTTAGCTGTGGTGTCCTGGCTAAATTCCAGTTGGCTAATTACAATCTGCCTTCCTAAAACTCCCTTGTAGTTTCATTATTTAGATCATTATCTTTTTATATTTAGTTCCAAACTCCTGGTAGCACGGCTGTATTTTTGTTAAAGGGCTCTCACTGTTGAGCATGTTGGGAAGGGAAATGGTGAAGGCAAATTTCTGCTCCTTGAGTGCAGTATTGATGGTATGGATATGGGATTTAATGGGAATATATCTAGCTCCAGCACAAAGGAACTGAGGACATTTTACAATATCATGTCCCACTCTGTGACTGTCAATTGTTGTTCTAGACTCAGAGTGCACCCTATGGAAAGATGTATCTTTTAGCTATTGACTAGCCCAAACATATAATTTGATATGATTTCTCCCCCTAGTCTTTAATTTTCAAATTATGTGCTCCTCACTCCTGCTTACCTGATACTTTCTACCTTTCTGGAGGGTAGCCTTTACTTTTTTGGAAAGGTTTGTTAAACCAAGCAGGTCAGATGGACAATCTTTTTTCCTGACTGTCTCATTTTAGTGTTTTTTCCCAAGGCATGTGAACTGTCTGTGGCCTTCTAAAGGGGTCATGCTGGGAAACACAGGAATATATTTTCTGTTTTGTGGTGCAGAACACAATTTCCCACCACTCCAGACAAGCTCCTGTTAGTTCAGGCCTCCCAAAGCTCTCTGTAGGAAAGAGAGAGGTTCTGTGCTCCATCACCCACTTGGTTCTGTACGCAAGGAACCACGTTGCAGCCTGCAGAGCTGATCCATAGGCTTAGGGGGTAATTTGCTTTCAGCAGTATTGTTTTCACATTTAGCAGGGGTCACACATCTGTGGTGCTGCCTGGCAGAAGCAGGCTGAGGTCAAATTTGGCTGTGGTCTGTACCGGCTTCATCACCACTCTCCATTCGTGGTCTTTGATGGCTGAAGGTCCACTGTGAACTCTGAGGAGAAGCAGTGAAGCAGCTGTTTAGAAATGGGTTCAAATGCAGTTGAAATAATTTGCTCTAGAGATTAGGCCCATGCTCTTAATTGAAAAAGGAAGGAAAATGATTTATCAATTATTCAGCATGTTTTCTTTGTATGAAACACTGAGGGTTTTTGTAAGTATGTGTGTCTCAATATAGTGTTTTTATTGAACTATTAAATGTAATTAGAAACCAAAGGTAAATGGTGTCTCAGTGAGTCAAAAAAGCCACAGAGGAGCTGAGTGGTGTCTGCAGCTTTCTGAGCATTGTCAGTTCCCCAGGAAGCCTACCTAAGGGTGATTAGCTCTTTACCCAGGCTTACTGCAGCTTGTTTCTAACTAATGATGATTTACCATTTAGCTAAATGCTAAGCAGCATTTGTTTGACAGAGTGCAAAGTGAGGGCTCAGAGAAAAGCAGGTAAGGATTCACTACAAAGGGCCTGTCAAAATACTTCTAACATAGACTGTCACAGCCTTAAACAATTTATTAATAAGCCTATTAATACCCAAGGATTTTTTTGGTGTGTGTGTCTTGAGGTTCTGTTAAAAACATCAGTGCTTAAGATGCTATCCACACAGGCTTAATGCCAGAGAAAGCAATCCCATTAAATTGGACCTCATAAATATTTCATGAGGTCCAATTTAAAATTAATCTTGGCATGAAGCCAAACCAGGCAGTATATTTGCTACTGTATTAAAAAGAAGCAGCAGATGAGGTACTTTTTCACAATAGTAATCTGACTGGATTTTTTGCAGCATCCTATCAATATTTTTAAGAATACAGCTGTTAGTTTTGGCAGGAAGAAAAGCATTTCTTTCATCACCCGTTCACGCACGAATCATACTGCAACTAGTGTATTTTAAATGTTGTCATTCTAGAAAATTATTTTATTTTCCTGGTGATGAAATCTCTGTTTTCTGAAAAAAAAAAGTCACCTCGTTACTTGAAAGAAAATAAATAGTCAGATCTGTAAATTAACAGGGATAGTGTATGTTTCTTTGGGAAAGGGCTATGAAGAAATCAGTTTTCAAAAGGGATTTAGGCAGGTAGGAGGTTTTCAATGTGATTTGAATTTGAAGTACCTTGGTCATCTGGGGAAATGAAGTTTAGGTTTTTAAAAGTCGTTTTGATTGTGAAATTTACTTCTTAGTAGGCAAATTGGAAGAAATGGAATTTGACAGCAGCTGAGACTCAGTAAAAATATATCCCCAGGTATGCTAGAAATCTTCTTGGGAAGGCTTTATGTATTTTTTGAGACAATGGGTCCAGATTTTAATGCCTCTTTGCGTCATTCAGGACATAGAATCTGAACACATAAGACCCAGGCAGAGAAAAGAGAACTCATTTACTTTGCTCATTTAAGAGATCAGATGGTTCTGGGGGACCGACTGATGGGAAAGGAATTCAGGCTGCAAAAAAATTACTGCAGAAAGAAAAAGTCTCCTTCCCTTGGCAATAATCATCAGATGAGGTCTCTAAATATTTACCAATTTTTGACAAGAATATTAGAGACTTTCTTTTCTGTCTTTCATATATTGCTTGTTTTCCTAGTCTTTGTCCAAATTCCAGTCACGAGAATTTCTTTTATATATTTGCAAAACACTTATAAATGTGTATGAGGAAAGGGAATAAATAATAAATACAATGACAATATAAAAGCTTGAGTAACAGTTTGTGTTTTATGGCTTTAAAGCTGGTGTAAGGATGAAGAAGAAAGCCTTTTATGCTGGAATAATTTCTGGGAGACACTGGTAAGAAACAAGATTACAGGGTGTTTAGAGATGTGCGTTTCAATAAGGAGCAATCACCATTCATATGCATACGTTTCATTTAAATGCATTATAGACACCAGCAGATTGGGAGGCAATCCTGAAACATTGAACATAATTTATTTGGATTTGAAGAAAGCCTTTGCTTTTGTGCCTTACAATGGATTTGATTTACTAAGTCAAGAGACACAGTGGAAGCAAATTGAAATGGACTTGCATTTGGCTGAGGAGAGGGGAACGGTGGTTATGTGAATTTGGAAATGGACAGGGGAGGTATGGAGGGAATGCCACGGGGTTCAGCACTCCTGACTTACTGCCTGAAATTCTTGTTTAGATGTAATGGAGTAAAGGGGGAAGGTGAAGCTTCTTCAGGTGGGGACGTGTACCTCCTGTCCAAGAGAATTGGATCCTCTTGTGAAGTCCTGATCTGCCCCATTTACCAGAGATGGATCCTGCAGGTCCATCTTGGACTAGGAGCCTCGTGAAACTAGAGGAGGCGAAGGCCAAATTGTTCTTTCCTATAAGTGTGGTTTGTCTCTTTGCTTGATTGCAATGAGTGAGAGACTTAAGTGGCCATTTGATTTATCTGGACTCTTCCCTAGTGGGTTTTGGACTGGGGCCTGTGGAAATCCAGGAAGGAAATGAAAGGAAGGAAATTAAATGATTCCTGTGAAGGAAAAGTGACTTTGATCAAACACTGCTTACTTAGAGTGGCAATACTGGGTGGGTTATGCAGGGCAGGAGTGAACAGCTCTGGAAACCTGAGGAAAAGTGGGGATTCACTGAGCAAGGGTCACCTCCAAGCTGACAGTGAGAGCTAACCCCAGCTCAGGAGTGAGCTACATGTGTCCATGCTGCAGCTACGTGTAGTAATCTCAGAAATCTGCATTTCACAATCTGTGAGATATGAATAAAAGGGCAATTAAGAAACAAGATGAGTTTGATCCTTCCAAACACAGGTTTTCCAAAATGAGGAAGTGAAAGATGCAGGCTTTTGAGAAGTAGGGATTTCACTACTTCAAGGAACTCTGGCCGTGAGATTTCTATTGTGTAGAAAAACTTGGCCAAAAATTTAGTCCTGTGTAGCTTTCAACTTACTTTCCCAGTTACAGAGGATCAGAGAATGATTGAGGTTGGAAGGCACCTCTGGAATTTGTCTGGTCCAGCCCCTCCTGCTCAATGCAGAGTCAGGACCACGTCAATTTGGGTTTTGAATACATCCAAAGATGGAGACTCCACACCCTCTCTGGGCAATCTATTGCAGTGTTCAGTCACCTCTACAAGGTAAAAGCTTCTTATGTATAAATGTAATTCCTTACTTGTATTCTTGCTTTCTTAAATACCACTGAGAAGAGTCTGGAACCGCCTTGTGCACACCATCTCAGCAGTAGTACATGCAAGGCCATGGTAAATTTGAGTCTTATTTGAGGTAAATTTGAACCTTTGGGCATTCTTTCCTGCCCAATCAACATGCAGGTCACAGATTCTTTCTCTAGATACCAGATTTAAGTGCCCAAATACAAGAATTAGGTTGTCTTTCTGAAGATTATAGGCTTTTTCATATGTTTTTCCTGCTTCTCTCTTTCTCATATCTTCTCAGCAGAAAGAAATCCTGTTTCCTTTTTGGCCCAGGATGTAAATTCTGAACTAATAATGAAAATTCTGAACTTCCTCATTTATGCCAAAGAATGGAGAGCTTCCAGTGAGTAAGAGTGAAGGTGAAAGCTCATGTCTTATAAAAGAAATTGTGATTTAGGTATCTTAGTTGGGTATGTAAGAAGGAAGACAAAAAAGTTAATTAAAATGCCATGATATGAAAGCAGTTGACAAAAAGAAATTGCTGTAATCTGGAAGCTCACCCACACAAAATGACAAAGAGGATAGAAAGTCTGGAGTCTGATAGCTAACAACAGGATGGCTGTGATTCACCCAAGCGACTGCAGAAAAGGCAAATAATCTCATACCAAGTGTTCCCAGTAGTGATAGAGACTATTAATGTCATCCCAAAAGGCACTGTTAAAGCCTAGGATTGTTTAGCAAAAGCCTAGCAAACACTGCATTGTAAGTGGATATATCTTCTCTGTACACCCACCAAGGGAGGAAAAACACAGGTGCTGGTGGGGCTGGAAGATGTTGGCATTAAAGCAAATGGGCTTAACCATCTGTGAGTAAGGCTGGCAACAAGAACAATATTTATATCATAAAGAGTAGGTAGAGTTCTGGGCCACCTCCCATTAGAAACTGAGAGGAAATAAGAGTGGAGTGTGCTCAGTCTATAAAAGAGTGTTATGTAGATTAGGCCAGCTCTGTGTCCCAAGAGCTTTTCCAGTCATCATACTGCTAAAATCACAGGGAGGCATTCAGCTGCCCAGCCACAGATATCCAGTGCCTTTTGGGATACCTTAGGGTGTCCTGGGTGTCCTTCAGGTGCCACTCCTGTGTCACATCTGATGCTGCAGCATCTCTGAAGGATCTCCAATGGCATTGGATCCATGTTTGGGCAGCTGAGCCAAGCCCTGACAGTCCATGGAGGAGAAGTTGGGAAAGTTAAACTGAGCTGTGCTGTTCTCTGGTTTGGTTTGTAGGGCTGGTGAAACATGAGCACACAATGCTGATACATTGTGCTTTGATATGTGTTTAAGGGATTTTTTAATGAACTCAATAGAAATGAAGGAATTAAAACTGTATGAAGCGTAGTTGGTGAGTTATGAAAGAAATATCTATTGCTGCTGACTACTAAACCATGCTGTAGAGGACAATTTAGGAGCAGCCAGCAGATGATTCTACACAACACAAACATGTTTATCACTGTCTGGAGTCTCCATTGTCCCCTTGTCTTCTGGAACTCTTTCTTCAGTAACCAGTGTTCTCCCACATTTTAAATTGATGAGTAAACAGTGACATCTTCAATCTCAGTTATAAGTGTCAACTTCCTGAGCTGTCATTATACAGCATTTGTAACAGCAATTATTTAGGATATAAGCCTATTTTAGATCTTTGGTACCAGTGAATTTGCCTAAAAGTAAATATAAATATAGGGTGACTCCCAAGCCTACTGAATGAGCAAAATCAGTTGAATATTATATTGATTTGCTGAGACTTAGGAAAAAACTTATGCATATGAAAATAGAACTAATAGGTTTCTGTTGACTGCAACATAACCAGAGCAAATTCTCCAAGAAGAGGTAGAGGTGCTCTTAGAAGTGGGACTGGCTGATATTTAGTGAAACTCTGGAGCTGATGGTAGATAAGTCTGGCACTCTACGAAAGGAGATCAGCATTCCATTCAAGTTGTCATACTCCCTGTTCAAAAGTAGACTTTTATCTCCTGCCATCAGAAGGAAACCATGTGATTTTTGCAACCAGGTGTTTCTGACCATAAGCCAATATAATAATATCAACACATTAATAATATTATTAGGAGATTATCTGCTGTGCACATGGAGCTACACAACATTTGCAATTTTGTATGGTAATGAGTGTTTGGAATAAGCTGGAAGTTGAAGTAGATTTGTATCTACAATTGTCAGCAGGATCCTGACAACATGCCACTGTTTCTTCATTATATGGGCTAAGATTTATACCAGACTACCAGCACTTAAGGTTGCTAGCATTATCTTTGGCTATGTATTTTATAGAGGATTTTTGTTGAATAGAAGGAAGTTGCTTGATTCTAGATAAGATTTTCTGTGGAAGTTTTGGGGCCACAACTCAGGTTAATTCCATTTGTAAACTACACCTGGAAAAGGAGAAAGAATTTGACTGGATGGCATGATGATGTCTACCTATGATATCTCAAGAATGTGTTTGAGATGCAGATGATGTACCCTATAAGATCAGAACTTATGTTTTTGGAAGAGATTTGCTGTCAGTTCTGGCAATGCTTTACTGTTGCTTCAATTAATTCTATGGAGTTTTGGGGATGAGGCCATTGTAGAATTATGAGGTTTACAGCTTTGCTAATCTTGGTCTACATTAGTGATCTAGATATTTAATACACTTGTGACCTGAAGATATTTTAGATTTTTCATGGCACATCCAGATTCAGCTAACCTTTTCATCTTGATTGATTTTATGGTGTAGAATTTTCTGCACCTTTGAAATCTGTTTAATTCCTCTTCTCCTCCCCCCTTTAAAATAAACCAATAAATCACATGGGCTTTAGACTTATTTCCTCTGCGATATGTTTTAGGATTGAATGGTGTTACCTTATTATTCCTTAGCTTGCAGTCTCCTTTGTTTCCCTTTTTAGTTAGGGCATTCTAATGTGTTTTAATGTATTTACATTTTCATGTGCTCTTTTTCCTTTCTTAGAATAAATACTGGGACCTGTCTTAAGAGACAAAGATTTTAATTCAAGTACTTAACTTCTAGAATACATTCTTGATTTAATGAAAAAAAATATAAGTTCTCTTGTGTAAAATCCACAGTTTAGTTTGGGCTGAGTAATGAAGAAAATGTTAAAGCATAACAGTAGGAAAAGCCAATTTGAACCCATATTTTGCAGAGAGATTGAACTACAATGTGATTACAATTGGGATTAGTAGAAAACAAAACACTGCTTGCATAGACAGGCTTAGGTTACAGCAGAGGAGCTGTTTCTTACCCTAATTTTATGGAGTTTATGTACTAGAGATAAATAAGTCTTCTTAAGTGGAGTGAAAGATCTTTTGAACTCTCTCTGGAATCTCAGAATTGAAATTACGTTGTTCTTCTGGTGTAGATAGGTATAGACAGGTAATGCAAGGCCAGGTGAAATGTATTAAGGAGGCATTTTTATTAATTTGGCATACTTACAAAATGCTTTTAATCTGGATGGCAATCAAAGCCCTGAGATCTGAACCAGTGTCAAACCCTTAGGACAACCTTTGGTATTACCACAGAGCATGATGCTTGTAGAAAGCTAAAGAAATCTAGCAAGCATTGTATGTTCAATGAGTTTGGCACACCAGAAGTATTTTTTGGATCCTCAAGGGTAAATTTCTGGGGAGAATTAGATGTCCATCTTTACAAATATGAATTGGTACAATGCTTGGCTCTGATAAAGGATTATCTATGGAAGCAAATTTTAAATGTATCTGGTTTTAAATGTTGCAGGGATCATGAGGGACTCCATTTATGTGCTCAGAGGTAGGATTGATTACTTCTTAGATATGGCTTTATTATGAAGATCAAGATTTCTTGAAACAAGTCTTTGTGATTTACCTTCTTAAGGCCACATCAGCCATGGATACTTCCCCAAACATCAATTGCATGTTACAAGATGTGATGTCCATGATTTTATGCACTCATGCCAACCCAAGGGGCTTATATGTCTAGTAAAGGTGAAGTTTTTATTCCACAGATGAAGAAGGAGAGCGAGAGAATTTGATAAATAATTGAGTTTGTTCCAAACAAATTGGGTGGTGCAAAGTAAGGAATATACATGAAAGGTGGTGGAGGGGATGGGTTTGCCAGAGCTAAGGAGTGTAGGAGGAGATGAAAGTAGAGATGTGGCTTTGAAAGAAAGCTTTGAAAGAAAGAAGAAACATGGATGTGGGAGATTGGAGCAGATGCACTGGGAGAGAGGGGCTACAGAGAGCTGAGTTTCAAGTGCAGCTGAACTGGAAGGGAGAGTGAGAATGTGCTATAGAAAATAGGAAACCGAGTCATAGCAATGAGGATGAAAACAGAAGACACAAATGGAGATGTAGAAAATGGAGAAACTTGAGCATCTGCAAGGGAAAACAATGGGAATTTCATCAATAAAAAGGGTGGTGTTATCAAATAAGTAATAAGGAAAATAAGTAAGATATTATTCATGATGGGTCATATTTTCTGTGAACTAAGTGGACTTCACCAAGAGATTTTACCTACCAGGTGCACTATGAAGAGATCTTGAGGATTAATGATATAATAAAAATATAGACATTTTAGGATTAGAATTTAGAAACTACAGGATCTGTGGAACGTAGGGAGACAAATTTCAGGGTATGGCAGAGGAGGTCACATAAGAGACAGAGAGAGGTAATTAGAGTGGAGGAAATTGTCTGAGAGAAAAATCAAATTAAAAGCTTCAGAATGCAGCCTGAGAACTGTCACTGTTTTTTATCAGTTCTACCTCTCCTAAAGATTTATAAAAGACATTTATTGCACCAAGCAGTTGCTACTGGTGGAACACAGATACAGGAACAGAAAGATTGGTGTTTAGAACAAGAGAAATTGCTTCTTGAGAAAAACGGGTGAGAGTCTGCGCATTTCATCCTGTTTTAAAAAAATGGATTTAATCAATTTGCATTTTCCATTAAAACAGAAATAAGTTGAATACTAATCTCATTTTATAAACACTCTGGGATCTTGGAAAAGAATCCCTGATTTTGCCTAAACTCTATTTTGAACCAGAAATATTTTGAACATGCATTTTGAGAAACCCTCACAGCTGGGCAGACAGGGCTGCGTTTTTGTGTTGTTTTACAAAGTGTGTGTGTGTTTGTTTGTGATAGATATATTTAATTAGTCTTTTAAAACACCCCATTTCAGGAAGCGATCTAGTGTAAAGCCCATAATTTATATTCTTCTCTGTATTTTATAAATATGAAATCACTGACTGCAATTTCTTGTGAAAAGAATGTATTGGTGTCTTAAAAGTATCTAGAGAGTAAAGATTCTTAAAGAAGGGTTGGTGTTTGGTATCTTTTGAGATTCTTGGGGTGTCCTGGAGTTGGGCTCAATAATCCTGAGGTGTCTCTTCTAACACAGTATATTCTATTATTCTTTTATTCTGATTCACAGAATAATTATTTTTTTTTGCCTCTTGCACAGGTTTCATTTACATTTTTCTTCCTCAGGATTAAAAAAAGTGTTGGGAGAAAGCTGATGAGTTTTTGAGGACTTCACTGCATTGCCTGCCTTCTATAATTACATTGACTTAAATCAACTGATTTACTCCACTCTGAAACTAACTAAGCCTTACTCAGCCTTATCACACATATTTATCAGCTCTGTTCTGTTTTGAAAAGTTATTGGCTGTAGCAATTACAGTCTTCATAATTTACGATATTATAATATAAGCTCTATTTTTGCCTGGAGCACTAGAATTTATTTGTGTTTTTATTTACATAGCATATTTATTACTTATGGAAGAGACTCCAGTGGTAATGCTGAAGAGTAACACATCGAATGCATGCACAGAAGAGAAGTTTTAAGGTATTTGCCATCTCCTTTGAGATCCTCTTGTGAAGCTGGCTGTTCCAAGTGGCATCCAGAAATATTCATTCCTTTCTTCTTTTCCAGTGTATTCCTGTTTCAGTGAGCCCCTACATGAATAGCATGTTTCCAGCATGCTTTCTCTGTGTGTCTGTAGCATTTGGACTTCTGTGGATGCCAACAGGACAATGGCTCAACTTCAGTGCATGCATCCAGAAATACACACCCCAAAAAATGGAACCATGTAGGAGTGTGTCCGATGTTTGTGAACAGACTCACTTGCTGTTTGCTGCTTTATAAACATTCCAAGGCTGAGCATTTAGAGCTGTAAATCCTGAAAATTGAACCAATGATTGTTGATTTATGGCTTAATGCCTCCAAACCGCAGATTTGATCATGTAGATGTGATCAGTGCCCCTTCTTGCCTAAACTTTCTGTCTTATAAGACCCTCACTGTCATATGTGGAATCCATAAGCTGTTGGTGCTCCGTGTAATTTATCCTCTGTTAGCCAACAGATCAACATTAAGTAACAAAGAGGAAAGCAAAGGTTCTGTCTTGCTCTGAGGATCTTAACTTCTATAAAGGTGAAAGGTTGTAAAGGCTCCCAGAAAAGTAGCTGGTTTCTGCAGGCTTGTAATATAAGACTGTGTGTGATGTGAAACTCATGCAAGTCTGCTCCCAGTTTTCAGGATCATCTCCTTGCATGTAGGAGTGCTTTCAACAGGTAAGTGTGGTCCCAGGGAAAACAGCAGGAACACTAAAATGGACAATGGTTCTCAGGTGGAGCCTCTGCTTACAGTAAGAGAAGTGGGTGGATCCCAAAGCAAACAAAAGCATATCAATACAAAAGAGTGTGGTTTCTGTGGGAACATCATCGTAATGAAAATCTTATGCTTGCTCTGTATCTTAAATTCCAATGGAATATCAAGAGTTCTCAAAATGTGATCAATAAGGTTCTCTTAAAATATGACATATTGAAATACAACAGAGTGTCTTGCTTTTAAAAATGAATGGGATCAATATATTTTGTTTAGATGTCCAGTCATGGAATTGATTAATCCTTAATTCTGAAAGGTAAGTGAAAGTGCCTGAGATGTTTAATATAATGATAATAATACATTAAGACATTCACTATAAACACAGTGAGTCCTTTATCCTGGAGATGCCAGGAAGGAACGTGGTTTCCATAGGCAATGCCTCTTGCACTGGATGTAGCTTGCTCTGCAGGTCATACAATCCAGCATGACACATTAATGGCACTGGGTGTCCTTTTAGTGCCACTGCTGCATGGTACTCAGCGGGATTTTGGCAAGGTGGTGTGTCATGGGCTCCCACAGTCATGCAAGACTTGCAGATAAACAGCAATAATTGAAGCTCAGAGTGGAAGTGTTGGCATTGTGTTTGGGCACTAAAACTTTACATGGTTCCTTGCATTAAACAGTGGTGGCTGCACAGGAAAGTTCTGTATTTCAAAAAATAACGGGTTTGAATTGAGAAGTCTGCTTCAGAGACAGTTTAGCCAGCTCTGTGCCCATCAATAGAAGAGTTGAACAGTTTTTAGCTGGAGTTGTTGTGTGTGGTGTTTTTTTTTTTTTTTAATTTTTGCCAGTCAGCTGCTGGGAGACCCAAGGCCAACTCAGTCAGCGTCTACTGATAAGAACACGAACCTCTATGTCACACAAGTGAAATATTTCACTCCTCCTACTTATATAGTGGAAGAAGATGGTCTCACTTCACAAGCAAACTTTCCTTGACTGTAAATGTTTCTGGAACACTTTTTGTCCTGATGTGTTGTATTCATATTTCTGAAGTCCTGTACCTTCTGTTGTTCTCTTATTGTTGTATTCATATTTCTAGAGTCCCATACCTTCTGGGTGGTTTTCTCACACACAGATCTCACAGCAGCACTGCCTTCTGCTTCTTCATCAGGGCTCCACCAAGGCTCTCCCTGACTGGCCAACCCACCCCCCTTTTATCCCAGTTATCTTCATTAGCCACAGGTGCCACCCAATTAAGGACATCACTGCTGCAGCCCATTTAGAACAACTAGGATTGTGGCAAGGCCACTTATACAATATATTTTGTATATATAATATACAATATATTTTGTATATACAATATACATATATTTTACTAGGACTCCTTCTATACTGATGTGATGTCATATCTTCAGTAGTAGGTGGCACAAAATTATTTGTACCACTCTGAAGCAAAGGTGGTTAAAACCAGCCAGCTAACATTAGTAATAAAAGTGATGTCCCAAGAAAGCATGTCTCTAATATAACCTTAATAATCCTTCCATTGCCTTCTAAACATTATATCTGTTTTGAAAAAATGTAATTTTGGGTGAGTCAGAAAAATTTGTGAATATAGGTTGGTGTGAATATGTTTTCCTGAAGAAACTATAATGAAAAAGAACATCCTTCACTGTGATTATGCATCCACGCCTTATACAATTTACAGAACCCATGCCAAGATTTGAGAGCTTATTTGCTAATTGCAGATGAATATGCCAGTTAATTAATTAGGAACTATACACCGTTGATTATATGTATCTATCATAGTGATATAATTTACAGTGATACATTTGTCTGGATAATTTATCGTCCATGGAGGGACTTAACCCATGCTGTTTATTTAAGGTATGTGCTAAATCACACCTAACTTAGCTGTGATTTAGCACACCAGAAGTTAAGATATTCAGTTTCCATGTTAGGGAAGAGAAACAGGCACCAATTCAAATCAAGCTCATCTGGACACATGAACCTGCTTCTGGTGGGCAGCAGCAATGAAATGAGAGTTTATCTTATGAGACAGGATCAGCACTAATCACTCATGCACTAGTCTCATGCATTTCCAGGGCCTTGGACACAATTCCTCCTGATCCTATGTTTTTTATGTGTTCATGGAGCACCTCAGCTCATTCTTTCTTTCTGTTTCCAGCTAGTTCTAGTGGAGTGACTGTCCTCTGTCTACAAAGTGACATTAATTTGTTTTGAAAATCGGATTCTTGCTTGCTGAAGCTCGATTGCAATTTTGTACTTCTTGGGGCAGTGGTCAGTTTGTTTATTTTCTCTCCTGCATCATTATCTACATACCACAGGAAAAGAGGAATTATCTGGGCTTCAGGAATGACTGTAATTGGAATATAGCAATGGTTTGGTATGTGTGTATATATCTGTATGCACATAGTTGATCATCTAGGTATAGGGTTAAATATATCCAGGACACTGCAAAGGCAAAGTGATGTACATAGTGTCACTGGTTTTAATACAAGGCTTTTAAGAGTTAGCAATTTATGAAGGAACCAGGCAGGATCTTGACTTTTTTTCCTATGACATGTTTATGACTTAATGAAGATTTCTAAATTAATTTTTTACTAAGCTTTGGAGGATATTCTCACTTACAAAGTATTGCCCCAAACAAAACCAAAAGGAGAAAACAATAGGTGCCTATAAAGGAAAAGTGTACATCCTGTTCTAATAACTCTGTTCAAAGCTCACTAGGAATGCTTGGGGTGTGCTTGTCAGAATATATTGCTGCCCAGTGACACGTAAATAAATAACAAATCATGTCAATACATTTGAGAGATCTTAATAATGTTAAATAATTGATTACTAAATACATAATTTGATGGTTTTAATTAATAATATGCTGTAGTGTGGAGTTCTGTCACGGTGACCCCAAGGTCAAGACCTGTAGTTTATGGACTATTAATTAGCCATTAAGTAATTCACTCATCTGACCTGCAAATCTATCAGATTGATGGATAGCAGAGACCTTTATGTTCCTAATAGGTATTCTATTTAACTTTCAAAATTTTCAAGCAAAGTTTGATGCCTGAGTAAAATGAAGTGAGAAGAGAGCTTAACAATTTTTTAAGGCTATTTCATCACCTTTCACTTGAAAGCAGATATTAACTTGAAGAATGCCATTGCTGTCTTCACTGTTCTCCCAGGACTACTGACTGAAAGGTACAACCAGTACCTTAATTTTGCTCCTTTAAAAAGAGGAAATCAAAATGATTTTTACAGATCTTATGAATGTGTAATATCAAGCATAAATTTTAATTGCACTTCATTTACTAAGTGGTGCATTACCTCATCCTTTGGTTTTAACAATGGATTTTCTATAAATCTTCATATGGTTAAACATGATAAACTGCTCAACATATCATGGAACATGGCAGTGCTTATTAGCACTTGAGAAGTTATCGATTGCTTATCTTGATTAATCTTTTATGGGTCTCTGTAGTATTAGTTCCACAGAAAAGGCTTTGGAAGTTCTGTAGCATTAGTCTCCTCATTCATACATTCACTTTCAATTACATGGATTTCTTTGACTGCTCTTGCTAGATTAATTATAACCTCTTTGTCACCAGATCTTGCTTTCAGTTTATCAAGAATTAGAAATTTAATGAAAAATACATATTTAAAAGATTCTAAGAAAGAGTGGCGTTAATGAGATGAGACGTTTCCTGCAATTTGGTAAAAGGAAGAAACTCTTAAGTTTCTGCCATATAAGGAAGAGAAGTTTTAGAGGCACAGTTTATGATGCATGGTTTTGCCAGATATTCTGCTGCTTCATTTCAGATACAGCCTGGGAAGTTTCCTCTCACCCATTTTTAACTTAATGACAAAGCTTTTCTATGACAAGAAGTATCAGCTTTATCATAAAGCAGAGACAGACTGCCTTTTGCTCACCAGTTCTATCTTCAGGAAGGCACAATTCCTATGTCCCAGAGAAGTACCTGCTCTGATCAGCTTTAGGCTATTAAGTGGAAATCTTGGTATGTTTGCATCTTCTTCCTGCTGAAGAGTGAAAATACATTCTGGGATTCAAAATTTCATGATGTCTTCGGTCTTGAACAATCCTAAAATCAAAGAGTGAAATTCAGTGGTGGGTAAAAGGACTTGGTAAACTGAGGTCAGTCTGACAGAACATCCTAAGAAACTGCTTCAACTACAAGATCTGAGAACTTATTTCAGTTTTAATTTGTCATCATTTCATGGTCCACTACTGATGCATACTTGGGCCCTGTGGCTCTGCCATCACCATCTCAGTGTATTCTTGGTCTCACTTTTTGCTCCTCTTATATTCCAGTTTCTCATTCACTCAAAATATAAATTAAATGAACATTGGGATTCATGGAGGAGGGGAATGAAAGGCTTGGTATCTGCTAAGTGTCCAGCCTGGACACAGCCGCAGTGTGGCAGCATTTTGGACTTTACATTTGCTACCTTTTGTGTGAAGACACAAAATAAATTTACATTTATCACATGTGTATATTAAAACCTTAAAGGATTGCACAGTCATGGAGGAGTCCTAATCTGATGTTGTAAAACAGCAACAGGAGGGTGTGGAATTTTCCAGTGATTTACAGTGGTGTTGATCCTACTCCAATTCAGGAGAATGGAAAAGCTGTCACTGACTGGAATGGACAGGGGTCAAACCAGTGTCACTGAGGCATTACTTGTAATGATCTCACTTTCTTATGGATCTAAACCATTGGCAAGAGCAACAGAGCTCTGAAGTAAACAAACAAAACCCCCATAGCAATAAAAGGCTGGCTTTATTCTGAGTTAACAACATATTGAAGGACTAATGAGTCATCTGCTTTATTAATAATGGGCAGATTTTCAATACCAGCATATTTTATTGTTATCAATCCCTGTTGCATGTGTAGGAGCTGGAGTACAGCCAAAAGGAGAGGAGGAGTAGAAAGGTCCCTTGGTTTCATAGGTTAAAAGAAAAAAAAAAGAGAAAGCAGATGAGCTCAATTCCTGTTTCTATTTAAGTTGAAATCAGATCATCTTTTGGCCTTGAAAAGGCCAATATTCCACCCTGAGTGAGGACTTTTCCCTCTTCTGTAACATGCTGTGATATGCAGTGCTAGTCCCTGAGAGCTCTGCCATCCTCACAGATGTGCTGTGGGAGAGGCTGAACTAATCCTGGTCAAGGCCTTCCCATGGCAGATGCCAAAACAATGCAAATCATAGACAGTGTTGGTGACTGTCTGAGTGTGCATGGACATCTGTGAAGGAATTTAGACATAAATGGTATCTACACATCCATTCCTAGGAACATTTTGTATTATGTTCGTTCTGAAAGCTGTTGGGTGTTTACCACTGAATATTAAATTTACAAGGTCACTCCATAGGCAAGCCAGGTCACTTCTCCAGAGACAGTGAGCAAAGAAATGGACCTATGGTGTCTTCCTGTCCCTCACACAATGAGAACAAAGATTTCACCATACAAATCCCTTGGGTTTCATGTAGTGTCAGAAAGGGCTTAAATGCAGATTTTTTTATTGTATGGGAATGTGCAGGATGCACAGATAGAAAGCAACCTGCTATGACCTGATCAGTAAGTTGGCATAAAATAGGATTTATACTTGGGCTGTAAACTAAATGGATACATTAACCACAAGATCCCTGTAGGGAAAGGAAGTGGGCCGTGACTCTGGTGAGCCTGAGGGTCATGGCAGCAGCTGCAGAGCAATTGCTCTTTGTGCCATGCAAAATGTTCATCCTGTCTTGTTTCCACATGGGTCTCTACAGAGGGAGAAAGATTCTGTTTTCTAATAATATTGAGGAATTTATACCATTAATTTTCAAAGGGTAAACACATGATGTTTCATATTAGGATATACTGTCAGTGAAAACAAAACAAAACAAATCAGTCTGAAAGAATCCTCAAGTTGGTTTAATTTTATTTTGAAACGGTAGATCAGAGAAATACCTTCTAAAATCAGGATAGTCATGTTATGTCTCTAAATTAGTCTCAGTATCAAGGTTATATGAAAAGAGATCTATTTTTCAGGTTGGCTTTCTGAAGTTAGTAAGCAACTTTGATAAACAGGTAACTAAAGTGAATTGCTGCAAATGCATGGCATGTCCATGTGAAAAATGTGGAATTTGCCCAGGAAAGAGTTTAATTTCAAGTTTTGTGAGTCTTTATGATATTTTGAGGTAAGAGCCTTCAGCTTCTACTTTGACTTACACAAAATTGTGCATGTGCCACACCAGATTGTTTCTTGTGCTGGACATCACTTGTGCTTTCTCACAGCCCTTTACCATCTGCATGCTCAGAACATCTGCAGCATATCCCAGCCATCCTCTACCTTATGGTGCAGGGTTCCTTTAAAATCAGATAAGGAAGTCATGTGAATACTTTGCAATATTTTCTGTTTGAGTTACATGGTTTTACTATGCTGCACTGTGTTTTTGTTCTTTACTGAAAGGTGCTTTTACTTGAAAAACAATTATTTTCTTGGGAAGTTTTTTTTTTTTTTTCCAAAACCATGCTACACAACATCAGAAATGAACATGTTAAAAATTAATTTTCACTTACAATCTCTTCACTTAAAGAGTAACCCATAATTCTTATAATACTCACTTGAACTTAATGTTTTCCTGTCTTCTAATGGACAGTAATTGAGAGGGATCCATCATCTAAATTATACTCCAGTGCAGAGAATCACTTAGAAAAATGGTGCTATAAACTGGAATCTCTATGGTGAAAATCAATCCATGGAAGCTGGTTAGTTTTAAGGAAAGATATTACCTGTCTGTTAGACTTATATGTAGCTTTATTATGGTTATATTAAATTTGCATATGGAATGTAAGTCCATTGTTTTTCTAGTATTAATTACAATGTTTGCCCTCATACTAAATTTTTTCTTTATTTTCCACATGCTTCCATGGAAGTCTGTGTCTTCTTCACTGGCAAAATTTTCAGGGTTGTCTCTGATTCTAGGTGAAGGCATTCACTAAAATGAAAATCCTAGTAAGTAAAACCTGAGGTAAGAGCACTGTTGCTTTTCCCTGCTGCACAAGGGGATCCTCTCCAGCTTGAATTCTTATGTTTTAGCCGGATTTGGTCCCTTTCTAGTGAGAAATCACCAAAATTACTGTGGTGCAAGACAGCTGGAGGAAGCCCCTAACTCATGGGTTGTCAGATGTTTGAGAGAATGTTTTTGGAAAGGAATAACTGTACCAGCCCTGCCCTTAGTCCTCCTCTTAATTCCAACTCAGGGCCTGATACCAGGGAAATGTGGATGTCCCCCTTCCCATTTCTCACTTCTAGTTTAATGAAGGACAGAGGGAGGTGCATGCCCAGGGCTCTGCTTCCCCAAATTCAGCCTCCAAACTCTCCTTTTGCAGATATTTGGTGCAAACCTTCCAGCTACCATCAGTGTCCAAAAGCCTTGTTTCCCAAGGGGCTGAGAGCAGCCCTAGGAAATCTGTGGGAAGACCCAGGGGTAAATGCAGCACTGAATCCCAGTCCAATAATTGAACTGGAAAATATCTGTGTATTGTCTTCCTATCTCTTGTAAACTCCAAGAGCCATAGGGTTAGGTGACAATTTAGCAATATGTACTGGATGCCATATTTTAAAATTATTAAGAAATTCATCATAAAAGACAGAAATTAGTCTCCTCTGACCAGCTCTGACCTTGAAATATCCTTCTCCCCCGACACATCAGTTTTTGCTTTCAATAGCTGTGAAGCATCTTTCTCCAAGAAACCGTGGCTATTCTTTTTGCCAGTTTCTAAGCAAGACACAAAGCAATTTTAAAAGCTGTCAGCTTTTAATGACTTCTTCAGGTTAAAAAATACCCTTTGTTTTTCCAGTAACCACTAATATTTCAAAGCACTTTCATAAAAATCTTCTGCACTTCAGGGAAAGGCTAATTTTATATATCTTTATTGGAAAAAAACCCCACCAATAAAAAGCCTCCCCAAATCCAGCAGCCTTGATAAATGAGGGATTTCCTTTTTCCTTTAAAGAAACTAGTACCACAGCCTCTATTTCTACTTTTTTTTTCTCCTCCTACATTTAGACAGAAGCAGCCTGATGGTGTCTGGTGCTATTCTCCTCCTTGCCACTTGTGCATGTCTGCTCACAGACTATGATATCACAGCCCATTAATCAGGCAGCAGGCTGGCTGAGAGTGAGATCAGAGCATGGGCCAATGCCAGTGCTCCCCTCCTCTGATTCATCAGGTGGTTTTTTTCTTTCTTAGTTTGGTCACAGAAGTGTATAAATAAGAAGAGTATTCAATATTTTATCCTCAGGCTAAATTACAAAGTTTCACTGAGATCAGGTGTATAAGGTGGGCTGAGCATCTGAAGCAGGGTTCAAGCAGATAAATGAGGTGACAGTGCTGAAATACTGTTTAGCTAGAGAGGTTTTGTTTAAGAGCATGTAAGGGAGGCTGTGCCAGATTTTATAAAGAAATGTGTAAAGAAATAAGGAGTCTTCACTTGCTTTACATTCTCATGCAGGGGCCAGCCTATTTTCCCTGTTTTTTTGTTAGTGAGCAGGTCACTAACCAATGTCCAGATCTGCTACCAGGGTCACCTGAATACAGAGAGAAAGGCCAAATAGTCCTGAAGTCAGGCAAGGATTACCCTGGATGGATTATTTAAGATCCTTTGTGTTTTTTCTTTAACACTATCACATTACTATTTAATATATTTGGGAGCATAATACTAAGGATAGGTGTTGGTGCTTAAAGAAAATAAGTTGTCACTGAAAGACGGCAAAGAAGTTCTGAAAAAGAAATGCTGCTGGTTTAACTTCATCTTGACACATCTTTGTGTGCCCTTGCAAGTGGGGAGAAGATGAGCAGGTGACTGAATTCATGCCGTTTTTCCAAAAATTTATTAATCTCATTTCAGGCGGAGCATCTTGGCTAAATGAGCGTTCAGCCTCTTCTGGGGGTGATTGTTCTGCCCCAACACGACCAATCACCCCCTGACAGTGACCTAGCAGTGCTAGGACATTCCTTTTCCAGGCATTCACTTCAATTTTACCTTCCTCTGAACTGTAGGAGAGCACAGTCAGTGTTTAGGGACTGAGCTGTAGCTGCCTCCTCTGCAGAGCAAAGGCTCTCAGGGCAGATAAGGAGCACAACAAGAAAAGCAAAGGAGTAAAATCTTGCCAGGCTACAGATGACAATCTGCAGGCAGCAATGTTTGAGAGCACAGAGAAGAACCCTGCATGTTCTTTTCACTTTTCCAATGACAGCATGATTTACAGTGGGAATACTGTGCCACTGCCAGCAAGAGCTGAGATGATGCCCTACAAAGTACAGAAAAAATGCTCATAGTTTTAAACTAAAAATGTTTTCTCTCCAGGAATATCTGGCTGGTCCAGGCTACTGTTTTTATAGAGCAAAAGACTAATGATTAATAGTGAGTGACTCCTGAATGAGCTTTTTGTTTTCACTTTGGTGGCAGTAGCTCGGCAGCAGCTGAGCTGCAGGAGTTGTGTAAGAGGGAACCCAAGTGTTATCCAGTGGCACTGAGGGTTCATGAATTGTGCATTGGAGGATAAACTGTTATAAAATCATCTAGCAACCCAGTTCTCAAAATAAACCCCTTTTATTCCTGCACCTTGATTACTGTGAGCTTTTCTGTTTGCTTTTCTACTTATT
Organism: Zonotrichia leucophrys gambelii; assembly: GCF_028769735.1. Taxonomy (NCBI): domain Eukaryota; kingdom Metazoa; phylum Chordata; class Aves; order Passeriformes; family Passerellidae; genus Zonotrichia; species Zonotrichia leucophrys. The sequence continues at coordinate 9,356,638 of NC_088171.1, read as the reverse complement.
ATGAGGGTTTTGCTTTTTTCTTGTGCATCCTGTTTCTTTGTTGCAGCTGCTGTAAAAACCTTCCTTGCTTATCTTTCCATCTTTTTTATTCTTCAAAAAGCTCATTCTTTCCTGCTTCAAAAAAAAGAAGCAGGCTTTTCATTCAACCTTTTCACACCTCTGTCAGGACCAGTCTGCCTCTTCTTGCCTATGATTTCTTCAGCTTCTTTTGAAGCCAGCCAAGTCATTTCCCTATGTGTCCATATTTTTATTTTCTCTTCTCTGATGCAAAGAATTCTGGTCTATATCTCTCTGTTCTTTGTGACTTAATCTCTTTTTAAATATCTATTTCTGATGTGCACCTTTCAGGGAGCTAGCTCATAAGCTTTGAGCAGAAGGTTATAGATGCATAGCAGTGTTTATGTTAGCATAAAAAATAATTAGGTAGACTGGCCAGTCTTGTCAGTTCAAGCCTTTGATTGTGCATTATATTACTTCCTTTCACTCCATACTTGGTTTGCCTGCTGTCTCAGATGCTAAGCACTTTAGGCACTCTAATTAAAAATATTTGTATGGCACCTTACCCCAAATGGCACACAAGGTCAGCCTGGCCTGTCAGCAATATCAGTAGCTGTCTTATACCTCCAGAATTTGGAACTTCTCTTCCTTTCCCCACTATGTCAAAGTTAGCTGCTCTGTGTTTACAATGATTTCAATCAAAGTTAAATTTGGCCCAAATTTTGATATAACATTCTTCTGAAAGTATTGCAGTGTAGTCAATACTCTCATTGTTTCCTGCTGAGTCTTTATTTGCATGTTAATGGCAGATTATTGTTGTCTTTTCCAGTGTACTTCCCCAGAGACTCTATGCATGTTTGTATTGATTAGTTCCTCTTCATTTAACATTTAAATGGATATTTTCAAATTGGTGCAAAATTATAATAGTGTGTTTGCTCAAGGCAGTTAACTGTGGTATTAGCAGAGTCATCCAAGTCTGCTGATTATGCATGCTCCATACAAAAGAGTTTCAGGACTGCAGTGCAGACCTGCAATTAGGTCTGAGTTACACAAGCAAAAGAATCCCAGGCCAAAAGCACCCATCATGTTATTTATCTTCCCCAAATGTCAGGACAGGTGGAGTTTGAAAGTAGAAAGTACATGTTATAGTAAAAAGAACATAAATCTGAATTTGTAACCTTCAAAAAAGTTCACATTAATATTTCAGTTTATCTAACTGTTGTATTCCAATCTTATCCATTATCTAAGTTATCTCCTCCTGTTGTAGAAATTCAAGGTTCTATTATTTATGATCATGCATGCACTTACTCCATGCAGTAGTGAAAATTTTTGCTGTGTGAAGGTGCACTGTGATGACTGGTTTGCAGCTTTAAGAATATGGGCTGCATTCTCACCAAATTACAAAGAATTCATCTGGCCTTGCTGATATCTAAGTAGAAGAAGCATAAAAGTAATGGGATAAATAAGAATACTTATGTAACATTAAGGGGGCAATGTAGAAGCATTTATGGAGAATACTGACCTTACAAATTTGATTTCTTCATGGTTTCTACAATACTGTTTACCTGCTGGTTTTGAGGCCTGAGGATATGATCATCTTTGCTTTTTGCATCCTGAGTTAATTTTATTTCTAGAGCTCTTAAACAGTCTCAGGTTGGTATTGGGTGCCTTCTAGCAGATCCCAGCTGACAGTTCTAACCTGTTGAAAACACATGTGGCACCACAGACATTTTCACAACAGATAAACCCAGCTTTTCTGAGTGAACTCATTTTCATTAATTAGACACACAGAATCATTTGGGTTGGAAAAAACCACTGACTCCAAAAGTGTCAGACATTGCAGTCTCCTGTGGTCTTATTTTCTACATTTATCTTCCTTTCCCTCTGTTTAGGTGCAATAAATAGAGCTGCTCTGCTGAAGACTTTCTCAGTCTTGTCCAAAAGGTTCTTTTGGGCTGAGTAATGAGTCCTGCTTGGAAAGCATCTTGGTGCTTGGGAGAGGTGCTACCTCTGTCAGCAGTGTTCTCTTGGTGTGCTTCTTCCCTCACAGGAAGTTTTGCCTCTCCTGTTTAAGCAGGTTGTAGATCTGAAACTCAAAGTTATGAAGAGTCCTAAAGTCATGACAGAGCAGGTTATTTGTTCACCTGCTGTGAAGGAGGTAAATGCAAAGCCCTGAGTGATTTCTGTGTGATGAGCTGTGAATGAATAACCTACACAGGTAATTTTCTCCTGGGAGAAAATGAATGTTTTCACCCCATTCTGTGGGATTGGTGTAATTTACACTGGAATAGTTTTTTACAAACTACTTCATATTTCAAATAGAATTTGAATAAATTTACTATAACTGGCATATTCCTTGAATGTCTCATCAAATGTTCTTTAATGCTGACACTGCAATGCACTGTGATCATTTCAAGGGTTCTATCTCTATTTATTAGGGCACTTAAATGATTGAATCTCAGTCTTTGGTGGCTGTAAGGAAAGGCATCCAGAGTCCTTCCTCAGCTGGGCTGCTCAGGAAGCTGCAGCAGGAGGGGGGCGAGGGGTCCCAGACCCTTATGCCAGGGAAAGAGGCAAACACAGAATTGTTGGAGGTCGTCTCTGTGGTTCAAGAGAACACTCATAAAGTTTCTTTATGATTTATAAAAGATAATCTATCCTTTAGATATCTATCTTTTATCTCATCTTGCTGAAGATAGTTTAACACAGTTAAACAGCCTAGAAAACTGGGGCACTGAAATCAGGCTGTAGCTGGTCACTGTGGTACAAAATCACGTGGTGCTTACAGGATCTGAAATTACGTAAGGATCGGTTAAAAGTTGAGTTTTTGGCCTTTTAACTGTGCATTTCCTGGCTGTTGTCAGCTTAAAGCAAGCCCTAATGTTATTTTAATGTAGTTTGGTGTGTGGAATGCATCAAAGTAGGTTATATATTGATTGCTCAAACCTCAAAGCTCTGGAGGTAAATCTCTACTGAGAAGTGCCAGAACTTCAGTTAATACACAAACTGATAGATGCCACTACTGTGCTTACTGCAGAGACAACATTTGTGCTGAAATTTTAATGCCCATAATGTTTAGCCTTTTTAGATTATGGTGAGCTAATCAAAGAAATTTCTCTGGTATATAAATCACTGCACACTACTGAAAGTTGTAGACAAGTTAAATCAAGATTTTCGATCAATTCAGTCTTCAATCATTTTTTTCCAGCAGCAGAGAAAATAAAGTCCATGTTGTACTCACAGTTTGGTAGCAAGGGGATGTATAACATCAAGGCTGGAGATTAACAGTGACAAGTTATATTGTGGAGAATGTGAAATGGTGTTTAGGCTGAAATACTAATTTCTAGATTGATGTAGAACTTCATAAGTGAGGCCGTAAATCAGTGCTAAAATCAACTGGATTATGCATCATCTCAGTTAATGCTCTAGGTCAACACATTAGAAAACTAGTCCACAGATTTAAAATCTGGAAATTACTGTGGGAATGCAAATCTGTTTTTGCACAATGTATTATTTTCTTGAACCCTGGCAGCATTCACCACAACAGCAGAAAATTTTCTAAACTCTTCATTTTCACAGATTGTTTCTCTTTTTCTAAAAACTTATGAACTGTTTTATTTAAAAACAGTTCAATAAAGGAGGTGGTTTGTTTGTAATGAACACCTTATTGTACTCTTCAGTCTCTTTAGCTGTTTGTGAGTTATCTGCACATAGTTTTTGACCTTCAGCATTTGTTTATTTTATGGCAAGATTTATTTGAATACATTCCAGCCTATGGACTTGAAATCAGAGTTTATCATTGCTGCTGTTTATTCTGCATGATTGGCCACCAAAGGCATGTGGTTTGGGGGTTTTTCTTCCAGTTTCTGTGCTGAAAACCACAGAAAGCTTTTAAGCTGCAGCTACTTCTGCCTGAGAGCTTAGGTCCACAGTGGATAGTGAAGAACACAATAATCTTCATTAATTAAGTTGAATAATCATATATAGGTAATATAATATTAAAACTAAAATATTCTCTGCTATCAATAATGGAGATGTGTCCAAAGTAGGCATTTGCAGTGATACCCAGAAAGGAAAAGTGTATTTTTTAAATGAAAGTTTTTACAAAGGGATTTATCACATATTTGCCAGCAAAGGGCTGCATTGGCAATCTGTCCCACATTTAGGGGGAAGTTTGTCAATGGGAAGTTTGTAGTGGTCAGAACTACATTTCCCAAAATGCAATTAATAAAAAAAATGCCTCAAACCCCCCAAAAACAAACAAAAAACCACCTCCAGTCATGAGCTGGGAAGGTGCATGCTGGGACTTGTAGTATTAGCTGTCAAAGCAGCTCTGCATCAACCTGAGGGTGCCTTTACAGACTGATTTATCAACTGTGATTGCTTTGGGTTATCCTGTGAAAGGCCTTTGGCCAACCAATCTCTATATGAAGTCCATGGGACAAAAAAAATTGTGGATTCAGAGATAGCGAGTGATTAATTTCCCTTCAAGTTACAGGTGGTTTTCCAAAACTGATGAAGTTAAACGATTGTCTGAAGTTAAACGATTGTCTGTCCTGGGTGGACAACTGAGAAAATGCATCATGGTTTTGGCATGATGCATTTTGGGCAGATTAGAAAATACTCTGCTAATTAGGGGAATTCCAGACGTGTACAGGAAGCAGATTTCAGTAACCCATGATTATGCTGGGTTTCGTGTAAAGATATTTGCTTGGCTGCCAAAGTGTTTTATGGTGTGGTGCCAACTGCAATATATTCAGAACACGAGCTAAAAAAAAACCCTTGAAACTTTGATGTTGGATGTGTTCATGGGATGGGAACACAAAGAACCTTGAAAACCTCAACATGAATAATTAAGGTAAGTAGACAGACTTTTGTATTGTGATTAAAACATAAGGAACTTTTGGGCATCACAGAGCTATCTAGAAATTCAAAACTTCTTAAAACAAAAGCATGTACTGTAGTATCTCTATTATCTGACTATTACACTACATTTTATTATGAGCTGACCTGCCTCTCCTTTGTGGAAGGAGTACACTGCCATTCCATCATTACTTCCAGCCTCAGAGAATTACTGTCATCCTTTGAAAATACATTGAAACAAAAGTCACTGGCATGTTAATATTTTCTAGAGAATCCTTAATAGTGGATTAGAGGTGGAGCAAATGATTCAACAAGTTATATTTTTGAGTATATTATATGCACTTGGGAGTTTATAGCAGAGTTCTGCAAGAATCATAAGCTGTAACTTCATAGTCAAAGTGATATGTGGAACATGCAGAGTATCCAAAACTCTTGGGAGAAGTGAGATTTTGGCAAAAGGTTGTAGGGGAAAAAAATTAAATAAATAGCAATGAACCTGTGATACCCAGCAAGAGAACTGCAGGTGATGGGTGAGGACTGGCCAGAGCCCCAGTTCAGGCATCACGATGTAAAATCCTGGCTTTAAATCACTTAAAAACATTTTGGGGCAAATTCCCCTGCCTGGCTCTGATTGCTTTCACTGCCTGAGAGAAGTTTCCTGTTTGGGTGCACCTGGGTGATCGCAGACTTTCTGAGTCCCCTGCCAGGAAATGCTCCCACCCCACTCCAAAGGGCTCTGGGGAAATGTTGTCAGCCCACAAATCCCAAAGGTGCAAAGAGGCAACAGAGCTGTGGAAAACTAGTGAATTCCCTAGGACTCTGGTTTTGGAGGGTGGGACAGAGATGGCTGCCAGGTCTGCATGCGTCAGGGCTTCATCTCCTGACCTTTCCCAGGGCTGAAACCTCCCCAGCCCCGGGATGGGAGCAATTCCCTCACAAGTCACTCCAGGCGTGTGCCAGAAATAAGAGAGCAACAGCATCTGCAGCTCCTCTTCCCCTGAGCCCAGCATAATGAGTGTGGCTGGGGAAGGAGGGTGTGGTGTCAGCCAGCTGCCAAATTAATTAATTGGAAGCTGGAAATGCATGGATTGACTCAAGGGCTGCTTTGGGGTGGGCACTGGGGGACGGATTTGACACTGACCAGAGCCAAGGAGCCACAGGCTGGGCTGATAGCAGCTGGCATGACCTTCTGAGATACCACTGAGGGCTTGGCTCCCAAAATAGTTTTAATAGGTTGCAATTTTTTCTCATTGTTAATTGCTTTGTTTATAATCCAAATCTGCAGGGTCGTTTTGTTTTAATGAATCCATTGTTGAACGGCAGCTAAAACATTAGTCTGGTGTCAGGTTTCATTGCCTCTGCCTGGGCTATGGTGTAAAAATGTAAATAGCCATTTCCTTGCTCCAGCCAAGGAGCAGCAGGATCTGTGGAGCACAGCATTGTAGAACAAGAGCAATCTTAGGTCTAAAAGACAGGAGCTGTGTCTCCCTCTTGCCTCCATCATAAACTTCTTTAGTCTTAGTGAGATCATTTGCACAGCTGATCCCCAGGATCACAAACCACGGAGGGGCCATGAGACCAATTCTCCTTGTGTCAGGCCCTCCAAGAGAAGGTGCTGCAGGAAATGAAAGAGATTGTTTTTATTTTATTGTGTCACTCAGCACCTAGCATTGGAAAAATCCTGCTGCTGCAGCTTTGCTCTCTGCAGAGCTTGAATCTCTGGCATGGGGATGAAACAAATTCCCAGATAGATGCATAATATCCTGGGGATGGGACTCACTAGGATAGTAGTAGCTAGAATATATGTTTGTTGTTTTAACCTGGTTGTTAAAGGTTGTTTTAACTTGTGCTGGTTCACCCACACAGCTGAGGACTGGAGAAGGCTCCAGTGCTGCATGAACAGAGTCATCATCTGCATTGCAGGGTCTTCAAAGGGAAGCAGCAGAGGATGGACAGGGAGATGTGATTTCCTTGCTCTGCTTCTGAGCACCAGGAATGGTGTGTTTGCTCTCCCTTTTAAATGTGTGGGTTTTGGTCTAGTGTAGTTGGAGGAATTGTATTAGGTGGGAGCAGTGACTCTGTGGCCCAGAGCGCAAGGAATGTAGGACTCTCCATCCCCTGGCTCTGCTCCTCTCTGAGGCACAGAGGGATGGGAGGAAAGAGCTTCAGCTCATACCCTAAAAACAGGTGATTTAAATCAGAAAGTTCCTAGAAGTGCTCCAAAACTACAAAGTCTCCAGTTCCTGCTGCCACCTTTTACTTCTTGTGAAGATCCCTCTCCTTGGATGAAGGCTGGGAAGATGCCCACGTGCCAGCTCCTCAGGAGCTGCTGGGGGTCAGGTGTTGCTCTCCAAGGATTCCAGCGGAAGTGGCCATGCTGGGAGGAACAGTGACATTCCCTTGTCCATGGAGCCCTGAGGCCAGCTTGAACTGTGCTGGTACCAGAGCCCAAGATCCATAACCTGCACACAATTCCTAAATACAAAAACAATCTGCCTCATCCAGGGCAACAGGGTGAAGAGAGGAAGAGAGGTGACGTGATAACCCAGATGAAGATGTAAGGTAGATAATGCAAAGCCTTCATAAATTAGGGCATGAGAACAAGTTTAGTGCTTCTGCTGAGACAAAAACCCACTTCTTTTTAGAGAATAGGAGCAGCGCTGGTCAGAATGTGCAAATTGTGCCAAAGCTGACAAACGTGGAAAATTGCTCCATCCTTTTATTTGTTCCTGAACCTTGACAGTATTTCAGTTTCTATGGAAGTGCTCTCTTAGGGATTAAACCCTTCTCGTCTCAGGAGGGTCATCTAAGGCAGGCTTGGGAGGAGGAGAGGAGAGGTGGCTGATGAGGTCCCTGAGGCCAAACAGTTCCTTGAGCCACAAAAAGGCTGTGGGTTGGCCCCAGGCTGGAGAGGACCTGGCAGTGATGTCTGTGATCTGCCCGATGACAGAGCCTGTCCTGGGGTGGGTGGTGCTGAGTGAGGGGTGTAGGCAGCTCCTGCCAGAGTTCCAGCCACTGCCTGAACATCTGGGCAGCTGCCAGCAGCATGTGCACACTGCTGGGCCACTTGAGCCTGCAGCCGTAGCACTTATCTTAGGGCATCGTGCACGTTTGTGTACCTGCAATAGCCGTTTATAATTCACTTGTAATCCTGGCGTGCTCCTCAGCCTGCAGATGAAAAGGGAATTTCAGCCCAAGATGGGGTTTGCCACGATGTTGCAATAATTGTTCTTTACCATTTTCTGTAAGGCTCTGTCAGTCAGGGAGTTCAATGTCTTCATTATTCTGTAGGTGCATGTCAGGCTGGAGGGGAACACCAGCAGGCTCAGTGTTGGGACTTGCCCTGAAACAGCTACAGAGGAGCTTCCCTGAGATCCGACAGGAGCTTATCTGTACTGCAGGCCTCCTCTGGAACGTCAAAGGAACATCTCGAGTTCAGAAGCCCGTAATGAACACAGCAGACCAAATTCTGCTTCAGAATATGCAAGTGCGGCTCCTATTGAAGTGTATGGGCGCTCTGCCTGCGTCTGAGATAAGGATCTGGCTCGTAGCAAGGCTTAAAGGGGTATGCACTGGCTTTTAATGGACTGTCACCTACAACAGAATGGATTTTTAAGCTGTTTTCAGTTATTTCTAATGTTGCAACAGATTATCTTTTCTTGTTTTGATGCTACATCTTCTGCATAATGGTTTAATAAGGCATAGAAATGGAAATAAAGCAATCCAACCAGAGAGTTTATTGTGGTTTCTTTAAGGCAATGTCAGGATATTTTACAAGCTTGCAAAATTAGGTTTATTACACTCCAATCATCTGGCAGACCATAAACACTCTGGAATATTTTTAGTTGGAGGAATGGCAATTTTTTAAAAAAAACCTAGGTAGGGAATATGAGTTTGTTTGAAGAATGAGTGAATTTACTTAACATCTTTTCATTTTCCTTTAATTTGGCCTGTTTGGCCTTTAAAAGCTGTGCCTCTGACATCTGTTTTTTCTTTGCTGACACCATTCAGGCAAGTAATCAAGGGGAAGTCTGCCACTGCTTTGGCTGCCTTAGAGTGTGTGTGTGTATGTTTGGAAATTTCAAACCTCTTCCAGGGAGGAAAACGGTGAGATGTAGGAAAGAAATGATGAAACAGGATTAACAAGGTAACAAATAAAACAAATTCTAAAGGTAATGCATCAAAATAATGGGTGATTAGACTAGGGAAAAAAACCTATTTAAAAAAACCTAAAATTAAAAAAAAGTTTAAATGTTATAGAAAAGAAATGTATGTAAAGAAGCAACAGTAAACTCAGAGGTGTGATTCCATTTTCTGTCACAAAACCTAAACAGAGGACTATTGGGACCCCATATCTGTGTAGAAAGTGTGAAAACTGAGTGTGGAGCCCAGCCACTGGTCCTGCAATGCTGCATCCTTCTTTCAATGCTTTTACTTCATGGGGTGCCAATCTTTCTCATACAGCAGGGAACTGGCATTTCTGACCCAGGATTAATGTCCCAGGTTTCTGGGCAGCATTGAAATGTGCAATTCAGAGGCAAAAGTTCTGAAAAATATGAACACACTCATATGTTGGCATGATGAAGAAAGCTTGAGATAATGCAGACTTTCCTATGCTTGTATTTGGAGCAGGCTCTGACATGATTAAATAACAAATGAGCCCTAAAAGGGAACTCATAGTGGGAATTCTTAAATTCAGAGTTCAAGACATTTATATGAATGGGATCAGGTTTAATGCCACTGTCAGTCTGTGAATGTGCCAAGAGTAGATTGGGTATTTCTTCAGGATTTATGGTAAATTGTGGCTTTCTCTCTAGAGAGTGCCAGTTCTATATGATAGACCAAAAAGCAAAAGAGAGAAAGGGAGAGAGAGAGAGAAATCCAAACTTAAAAAAGACATGTTCATGTATAATTTTGGATCTTTATAATTTGTAAATACATCATGCCTATTACTTTGACTTGTTAGAAATACTGTTTCAATAAAGTTATAAATCCTGCTCTACTGCAACAAGACAGAGAATAAAACCTCTGGGGTGGATCAAGAAAAGGGCATTTCAGTTCTTATTGTCTGATTATGCTTGGAGAATACAGCTCCACAATATTCCAGAAAAAACTGTGCCAATCACATGTAGTTGAGCTAATGAGGAGCCAGTAATGTGAAAGAAGTTTTTCCATCAACAGCAGAATTTATAAAGTCTAATTTATATTCATTTTTTTCTTGTACATTGAACAGTCCCATCTCTCAGCTCACTCAAGCAAAACTGGAGCTTTTTCTTCACTAGGACATTTAAAATACCTCGCTTTTGGGTTTTCCACCACTATAATTGTGCTGAGTCCTTTCTCTCAGTGAGACCTGAAGATTCATTCAAGTACCTGTCCCCAGGGTGATTGCTCACTTTCATGAAGGCATTTATGAACCTGACCTTGCTGAAACTCTGCTGCTCTTTCAGATAAGATTGAAAATTTCCAGCAGCTTTAGTGGTCATGAGGAACTGGATAAACATTGTTTACTTCATACACTGGAGTACAGTAAAAGAAGAAAAGCCAAGCCACAGGAACACAAATTTTTGAGCTGAAAAAAAAAGTGTGAGTGGAGCATCTTTAAGAAATGGTAGAGGAAGGAAAAATGCTTCACATGCTGGGCTCACAACTGAAAATTCTTCAAGGGAAACAAGCATATCCTCCAAAGTGCTGAGAAATAATACCAATGAATGCCCTAAACCAGCAGGTGAATGTTACACATGCTGGAGTCTATACATCACAGTTTTCAGGAGATGAGCTGTACAAACAAACACAAAGCATCCCAAATCATGTATTATTTTGGTAACTCTGCTATTATCAACACATTTAGACTGAGAGCACCCCATGCCTGTTTTGAGATCAGATGGAGAGAGACTGGTGAGCTGTGATTGCAGAACCTATGGGTGGTGGGTCTGTGTTTTTCACTCCAGGGGAGAGACATTTGTTTGAAAATGTTTCTGGAGTAAATATTGACAGACATAAACACACTCAAGTTCTCAGAACTAAAATTGTACCTCTCTGCAGAGCACTTTACTCTTAAAAATAAAATAGGGATGATTTAGAAATGTGATTATCATTAATAAAATTCAGTGAAATAGAGTTACACAATAACCCTAACACAAGCAAAGCTTCAAGTGTGCCCAGGCCATGTAAAAACTTAGAAAATGTGAGCAAAGAAAGAGTTTAGCAAGATATTTGCATACTGCAGTTAAAAACATGGAAAGGAAGAAAGAAAAAACATTGTGAAAAAATCCCATCATCCCCTCTCACTGTCCTGTCCCTGCCTCTGAAGGATTTTTGAGAGTGATCTGGGGTTTCAGTTAAGGGGAGTTTTATCCCACTGATTCTTCTGTTAATGTTTCAAATACAACCAGCACAAGTTCCTGCAAGGACCCTGAGTCCTAAGCCAAACACTGTTACCTGCTTGACAGCTTAATATTCCCAAGCCTGGGACTTCTGCCAGGAGAACATATGAGTGAAGTGGGGATGAGGATATTTGTTATTCATCTGTGCAGAAAGTATTTCCATCAGAACTTTACAAACTGAAAGCAAAATTGAAAGAAAAGGAGGAATTAGGGAGATAAAAAGGGCAGATGAAGTAGTCAAGGGGATTTTAGGAATGATTATGTTGAGTGTAGCAATTTTGGATTTCTAGTTCTTCAGGGTCTGTGATGCCTGAAAAGATTGGGAAAAATGTGTGATTTTTTTTGTCTTTGTAAAAAGCTCTGCCCTAAATGTGGCAGGCAGCCTGGCCTGTGCTCTGCTGTTCTCAGCTGGGTAAATTCCAGCTCTGGAACACACTGTCCAAGAGCCACCTAAGCATTTGCCCACCACTTTCTGCTGAAGCTTACCACTTCCAAGTTTCATAAACTTTCCTTCCAGGTTATCCCTGCCTCTGTTCTGCTCAGGGGAAGCTCCCACAGGGAGACCCTGGAAATTTCAGCAACTATATAAAGTAACCTTGTGGGAGGGCAAGGGTGATTCTTGAATATAATGTCAAGGAATTTTGAAAGAAGGATGGTTTTGGCTCCAAAAAATTATCCCAACCCTAGTTTCCTCCATTAGGAGGTTACAAGCAGCAGGGAAAAATATGTGCTCACCTAGGCTTTTAAAATAGATCTGGAGCAGGAAGCAAGGCTGTTTTCCTATCTACAGTAGTTTTTTCCTGCTGTCTCATTCTGGTTAATTGGGTAACTCTCATTTCTTTGAAAGCACTTTGATTCACCATATGAACACTGGAAGTATAATAAAATCAGGCTGTTTAAGAGTGTGTCTGGAAATGGTGATAAACAGTCCATTTTCTGCAGTTTGTTACATCTATGGATCATGGTGAGTTCTCAGCCTCTGTTAGAGGCCAGCTGATTGCAGTGGGCTTATGGAGGTGTTAATTATTCATTATTTTTCTTGTGACATTTGCAAAGTTTATAAAATTAAAGGGATTGTGCAATGTAAAATCAATAAATAGAAAATTGCAGTCACATGACAGAAAGGATTGTTTTTTTCCCTAGCATCAGCTTCAGGCAGTCTGAAGTGGGAAAGCAGAGAGGGTGAATCTGGGATCTGAAGAATTTTGCCGTGCTCAGGACAACAAATAAAACAACACTTGCTAAAAAATATTTAGGAAAATTGAGAAATGGAAAGCGGTGCCTGGAAATTCCCTTGTGCTGAATTATAACACTGTGTAAGTGGTGGGAGGAGAGATGGAGTGGTGATGCAGGTAAAGGGCAGTGAGATTGTTTTGGATCACATCTGTGTTTGGACACTGTGATGTGTCCTAGAATCTACCCCTGGTACTGAATAGCTCAGGGATATGACAGTGAAACAAGAAAGAATAGGTATTATTGATGCTAAAAGACTAAAAAGTTATGGAAAAGGCATTTTGGGGGTATGTGTATTTTCTCCCAGTTTTTCCAGTCCTAACTTGAACCCTTTGTGCATCAGCATTTGGTAGAGAACAGGGGTTGTTCTTTACCCTAATGTTATCAGTAAGGTCTGATGTGACTTCCTTTGAAAAAAAAAACCCCACTAAAACCAAAAAGAAAAACAGCAAGGCATTATACAAGAGGTATCAGGAGCTGGCAAGGGCTGGGCCATGTGTTTTTCTCCAGGCTGCAAGGGCCAGCGTGGGAGAAATCTCTGGGTCAGGATTGGTACAAGGCCTCTGGCAAGGGCATAGAAGCACCATAAGCCTGTGAGGCTCCACTTTGGTACCACAGAGGCAAATCTCAGGGTAAGGTTTTTGGGTGCTGCACGTCTAACACTGCTCAGAGCCCTTTACAAATCCCAGCCTTTGTGTCTAAGTTAACAAGCAGCTCATTGGCATTTTGCTGTTTAGAGGAAAAGTGCAGAGTGGACCTGGTTACTTGATACTAATTATTTAGCAGGTATAAAAGAGTATTCAATCCCTAATCTCCTTTCTGAGCAGGCAGGCATGCTCATGTTCAAATAGTTGCATAACTTGCCCATCTCCAGTTGACAAACCCTTCTAACTTTGTTTTCAGATCTGATGCAACCCCACCCCCGGACAAGCTGTGTTACTGTAGCTGGCCTGGAGTCGATCTTGCTGTTAACCTCATCCTCCTCTTTTGCTCTTTCTGCAGTTTTTTGCCTGCTTTCCATGTATGTTTAAAATACCAGCTGTTGTGGAAAGCAGCATTTGCTCTGGGCCTGGGCTTTGTGTGGCTGGACTGGTGTTCAAGGCTTTTGGGAAAGCAAATGAAAAAAATCAGGACTGGTTTTTGTACTGATGTGAGATGTAAGAGAATTTCACTGCCAGATCACTCTCTGCCTCTTTGTACATCTTCTATGTAGTACCTATATCTGTCTGTATATATCTGTTTGTGTGTGTGTAGCTCTGAAGAGCAGTATATTATAGCAGTATATGGTGCCAGAGGGACACAGCAGAGATCCTGGGTGCTGTGACATGGACACAGCTCGATGCTGATATGAACTGTGAAAGATTTCTCATTGTCAGGTCTTTCCCTTGACTTTTCATATCTTCCATTTGATGAAAACTGACCAAAGTCAGTGGGATCACAGAGGATTCAAATCAAAATGAAACCTGGGCTGAGCCTGATACCGGGAACTTTTGCTGAATTAGGCATAAATTAGATGTTATCTTCCAGCCAGTTACAGTGATACCAAAAACAGATACTTCAAACTATTTACAGTGAGTGAGAGTATCTAATCTTTTTTCATATAATTTAAAAAGGGACAGGGTTGTGGTTTCAGGTTGTAGATGGAACAGACCCTGTATTTATCTGTGTACCAAGGAGGTCAAGGAAATAAAGCAATCTTCTTTCAGCTCCCTGCATTATTATCACAAACAATAGCCTGCTGGCACAAAACAAGTTTTAATTGATTGTTGTTATTGATTTTACAGGAAGCAAAGCAGAAGAAATACAACTTGATTTTTGTAAGCCAGGGTGACCTGAAAAATACAAAGGAGAGAAAGAGATTATAAAGCCCTCTCATATTTTGCCCACTCCTGAAAGTTTGCAGCTGAGCACTCCATAAAAGCCCTCTCCATTAATTGTCTATTTATGTTTTTTGACCATATTGATTTTCTCTTTATATAATCCCTATCTGAAAGTTTTATTCAGGTTGTTTGTTTTGTGCTGTCACTTCACAGATCAGATTTGCTCTTTATGGCCAGTAATTTAAACACATCTCTTCCTCTTTTATCCTTCTACCCTCCTCAAACCCACATGAACAAGAAAAAGCTGCACATAAAAGTTTTAGGCCAGCATTACTCTCTCCTTTCTACTGATGATAATTTTTGGAACACTTCCATTTCAGGCTGAACCCTGGGTATGGGACATTTTTCTGTACCTGCTGCTTTACCAGAGCCTGAGTGGGAGCAGAGATCTTGGTCTGTGAATAATCACAGAGTGCCTGAAAAATCACTGCAACCCCATTCAATAGCCCAGGTGGGCTGGCTGAGGCTCACTGGGGGACCTGGGCTGGAGTCAGACTTTCCCTGGGAGGAGATGGTGAATTTCATGGGGTGCTGCTCAGGGGATTCTCACTTTGCCCAAAATTTCCCTGAGCTCCCCTTAGGCACAGATATAGAGGCAAAGGGGCTGAGGGAGATTTTAATCTTGGTGAACAACAAAGCTTTTGCAAATGATGAGTTGAAAAGAGGAACGTTCTCACTACTCAGTCTTATATGCTAATTTTATGGATTTTGGGGAAGGTGTGTGTCAAGAAGATGTTGATGGGAATAGCAGTTTTTAGTACTTTTGGAAGAGGAGCCAGTGATTCCTGGACTGTACATATATACATGAAATTAATTAAGTCACATGGATAATATCATTCTGCAAAGCTTTAAAACGATTAATAACACCAAAAATGTTATCATGGATTTTACAATGCTCATTATGAACCTAATTAATGCTATTATTAATAGCATTAATAGTATTATCAGTTTATCCTTATCTGTCCTCAGGGACTGTGTAAAGTGCCTTCCAAATGCAGAACATGAAGAATATCACAGCCACAAAGATCTGCATGCTGGTGTGTCAGTTTTCCTCTTTTCTTTCTCCCTTGTTACATATGATTCTTATTTTATTGTGACTTGGAGTATTTATGCAACAGTACTAAAAATCTAGAGTCTTGTTTAAATTTAAATTCTGGTGTTTACTCCTTTAATTACATTTGCAAGATTTTTATCTTGGCAGCAATAGCTAAAAGCTTCCTGTCTTCCAAAAATAATAATTGAGAATATTACTTTGGAAACTGGGTTTTGAAGGAAAACATTTTATTTCCACACACTCTGTTTTAAAATAAATATTTAGTTATTTACAAACTATTTAAGGTAAAAAAGAATGATGAATAATAATTCATCCCAAATGAAATGTTCTGTGGCACTGCTTTGTTCAGACCCGGTATTGCTATCCACAACAGCTTGGCAGCAGCAGTCTTCCCAGAATGATATACTGGGGGGGAACAAAAAAGAAAAAGGATTTTTGTTTTTTTGCTTTTGCAGCACCTACCCAACTTTCCCACCAAGTGATCTGTTGTTAATGTGCAGGAAATCCCAATGAATGCACATCATTTGGTGAAAGAATGACAGCAGACACCACAGCTATCCTTAGCAAGCATCCACCTGCTCCCGTGGTGTCTTTTTAAAGCAAGTTCAGCTTACCTCTTCTCCTCTTAGTTTTCCTTTGCTTAATTGCAGGTGATGATTCCAAAGAAGCCTTCACCTGTTTGAATGTGCTTTCATCTTTCTAGACAAAGCAGGCTTGGGCTTGGTGCTTGATCTGTGGCATAGTTAGGGCCTTTGGTATTAAAGGCGTTGGGATCACCCTGAGGCTTTTAAGGTTTTAGGGTTAAATTGATGAGCGTGTATAAAATGTAAGCTTTGTTGTTTGGCAGCGTTTTTCAGCATTTGTTATTCTTTTTTTCATTAAGAAACCATGGGACTACACTGCATTCCTCAACTGCCTCTTGCCTATTAAAGAGTGCTGTCAAATGGAGACCTCTTCGACTTGCATAAAACTCGTGATTTATTGTATTGCCTTCAATCCTCACCAGGTTCCCAACTTATTTGAGATATCCAGGAATGCCTCTGCACCAGATCAGGGTATCTGTTTCTCTCCCCATTTAATTTGTGCTGTTCCTTCTGGATAATAAGTGCTTGGTACACTGTGGAGCTGGGAGATACATCAGCTTCTGACCACAGAGCCTGGACCTTGACTCCTGTCCTGTCTTTTTGCTTATGGCTCTCAGCATGTGGGAATTCAGAGCTGTCCCATGAAAAATCCATGGCACAGGCCAAACAGTGCACAAATAGCCTTTTTTGCTTGTTTGTTTGTTTGTTTGTTCTCTTATTTTAGTGTAGGGAATTAATTGACCAAAGACTGAGTGGAAGGTAATGCCCTGACCTTGGCTGTTGCTGAGGAGAATTTCTGAGTGCTGCCCACTGCTGCTAAAGATGAAAGCTGTTGCTTCTTGAAAAATGTTGTTCCTGGGTTTCTGGCAGGGATCCCAGCCTTGGCTGCTTCTGCTGTGAAATGATTCACCCCAACCCAACAAGCCCTGGTGGCAGGGGTGGCCTTGTGAAGGAAATTGCTGTCCCCTGGCTGGAGGGAATGAGTAGTGGCTTTAGTGGAAAAAAATTCAGCACAATGTGCAAAGTTATAGCTGAGATGAAAAGTTTGGTAAAGTGGTGTTTTCTCACTTTTTTTTTTTTTTCTCTTTCCTCACCCATTTGTATTCGTTACATAGGGGAATTTACTTATTTTCTTAGATGAGATTTGAGATAAAGTTTCCTCCGGGAATTCCCAAAGGTTTTGGCTGCCTTGCACAGTGTACCATGGGTGATGTGCCCATTCCAAACTCTCTGCCACATCTTCACATGCAGTTCTGATACCAAGGCCCAGGAAAGCTTTTGTAAAACATGGTTGGACAGACAAATTATTTCAGTTTAATACATTCCTGTTGTTCACCCACAGCAAATGTGAAATAAACTCAGAAAATAAACTACCATATGTGTTTGGTTTCATAGAAGCTTAAAAAATATTTGTTATTTAATACTACTAATACATTACTTTGCAAACATACATGGATACACATATATTTGTATATACATACACAGTTTTTGTGTTTTAGGTGATTGGTGAAAACCTGTGAAACTTCAGTAACCCAGCAGCAACTTTCTCTTCATTAAAGCAGGAAGGGCAGGGCTGGGAGATCTCTCCATGTATACACATGAAAGGGAAAGCCTTTTTCAACAGGGAGTAAACTGGAAATCAGGGAAGATGTAGGTACAAGAAAGGACAATGTGTAAGCTCTCCTGATGACAACAGCAGAGGCATTGTCTGGCTTTGTCACTTGTCCCTTGTGCCAACATGAGCCATCAGTTTGGGGCAGGTGGAACATTCCAGGAGGAAAGCAAAAGTCTTCTCTGGGCTGCCACAGAGGTTCTGGCCACCTGATGGATACCTGGTGACACTGGTTGCTTCTAGGCATGACCAGAAGGGTAGAGCTCCTGTCGGTGCCAGCCTCAGAACTGCTTCTTATCAACCACCTAAACTTAATACCCAGATAGTAAGGGTAGATATTGCATTGCTGTCTGTATTAGACATTTATGTGTATTTGTCTTGTGTTATTGTCTTCTGAAAAAAATCTCCTTATTCTAAGGCTATAGATTTGTAGACTCTGATTAATTTAACTTCTTTGCAAAGTGAAGTCCTCTGGGCTTCCTAATTAATTCCTTAAATTATTTTTGTGGCCCTGCTCTGAACCTTCTCCAGCTGTCTGTGTGTGGACTGTAGAAATGGTTCCAGCATTTCAGCACAGGAATTTCTCAGTGCCCCCTTACCCATCCCATAAAAGAGGAAAGTCAAGAATTTTCTGCCTAAATTTTGTGTCAGAGTTAGTATTTTCTAGGATATGATGCTTTTTTGTCTGCACATAAGCAATTAGATGGACGTGTCTGAAAGTAAATTTGACTGACCAGCTAGCACCCAGAAGGGCTCAGCTGATGGGGCTCTGGAGCTGGGGCACAAATTTTACAGCTGGGCACCAACACACAGGCACCTGAATTTGGAGCTGAGACTCCCTCTGGTTCATAGGTAAATGTATGATTGGCAAAACTGTTGAATACATATAATATATATATATACATACATATATATATATCAGCCCATATATCAGTGTGTATATATATATATACACACAATATCAGTATATAATACATAAATTAGTAAATTCTTTATGACATAAAAAGTGTACTTTGAAATAATTACAAACTGTTCCTGTTTAGGACCAGTGGCTGCAAATCTATGAACAAGATGAAAAATGTCAGGTTTCCCTGACCTTCCTAGATGAAAATTGTTTGGAGTCAAGTTCTCCTCACCCAAACTTGTACCCTTCAACTGACTTCAAAGGAGATAAATGAGGCTCTCAGCAGGGCAGACCACAGGCTTGTTATTCCTGTAACACTTTCTATGTCATTAACACACTTGTTCTTATCTAACTCTTCTAATAGTCAAGTAAATTGTAAGTCTTTATATGCAGTTGGATCATTATTATTTTTTGCATTTAAAATTTGGGAAGGGTATTTTTCCCTTCCCTTCTGTTTATATTTACATTTTCAGATAGTACATATACAGTCTAATCATATCACTTTGAAAGTGATATAGAAAGTTGTGCTCTCTTACTCAATCAGATCTAATCAGTTTGGATGGGTTCCAAATACTAAGCATTAATCTCACTTAAACCAAACCCCTGATAGTTCATCTAGCCTGAGTATTCATGTCAAAGACATAAAACAATCTCCTTTAATGCCCACAGTACTTTTTAAATTGAGCTTTCACCATCTGTTAATAAAACCTGCTTTGTACTGCTGGTTGTGTTCTGTGGAATGTGTCAGGGGTGAGTTTCTTTCCCTCCTATTCTTAAAGGCTGCCTTTTTCTTTTTTTTTTTTTTTCCCAAAAGTATATGAAAATTATGCAATATAGTTACAAGGAATTAGTCACACCTTGGCAGAATCTCCATTACCTTGGCTCACATCAAAGGGAAGGAGAGAAGTGTGGTCCTTACAAGCTTAGAGCATTCCTTTGCCTTGGAGTCCCACTCTGTGATGACAACTAAATTGGACACTGATGCTTACTTATTTTTCAACACGTGGGTGTAAAGCACATTGACCTTGCAGTTGACTTTTTTAGAGCACCGTTCATCATGGGCCCAAGCTCACAGCATGATGAGGAGCTCTCTGCTGCCTTTCAAGGCTCCCTGGGGAGGATTATCCAGAGGCAGAGCTGCTGAGCTGAGGTTCCCCTGTGATTGCCCCCTGGATTTCAACATCTCCTGTTATTAATCCTGGGAAAGGCACTGTGGTGTTTCCCTGTCAAACCCTTACAGAGCCCATGCTCCAAATAAATGGTGCCTTCACATGACATTTTTCATGATGCAGCAATTTAAGGTCATAATTTACAGCAAAAGGGGAGTGAACTACAAATTGTAAAGGGCAAGAGGAAGAATTCATGTTCCTCTAGGGCAGACTTTTCTGAGCACAGCACTGGCTCTACAGGCTGCTGCTGCTTCCAGGTAGCAGCTCAGTGTGTCAGATTCCAGCTTTGCTTGGGAAAGCAGGTGAGCTGTGTGCATTAGTTGGTTTTAAAAGTCATTGCTAGACTTGTTTTCTATGATTCTGCATAAAAAAGAGTGAAAGTTTTTGTTCGAGATAAAAAGGAATGGATTTGAAAGATGGATAAGTTTTGTTTTTGAACAAGAACTACTGAGCAAGAGACTTGATTGTCAGCACACTCAGTTGATGACACTGGGGACTAAGCAATGAATAGTCATCCAGGGACACATTTATTCTCCTCAAGAAAGTGACATTGGAATATTTTGGAAATGTTTTGCAGCCAGGAAAGCAGAGATTTGGTCTTCTGGCTGCCTCAAGTCAAGAAATATTTCAGGGCAGTTTCAGAGGTTTTGATGGTTACAGGATAAGTGTAGGAAAAGTGTGAGACGTCAAAAGACTGCCACACTCAACTTTTCCCTGGTGTCAACTCTTTCTTTCCCTGAAACCTACTTTGCTGGGAAGTGCAGAAATGGTCTCACAGCTTCTCACCTCACTGCCAGTCTGAAGGCATCAGCCAAAGCTCAAGCAGAGGATGCTGTCCTTGCTTGGTGCAGTAATTAATTAGTAATTTTAGTACTTTATTTAGTGCAAAACCCCCAGAAAAGCACTATGGCCTGCAACCCTGCAGATTGTGCAAACCTCTGCTATCTCCATGTTCACCCCAGGACATCCATCCATGAGATTTGCTTTTGAGGCACATTAAATTATATCTGAAAAGCACGTAGAGCCATGTGCATCTGCACCTCTCACATCACAAGCCTTTGCTGGGATTCTGCCTTAAAATAACTGAAGAATTACACTGAGGTGGCAGTTGTGATGGTGATGGTGATTTTATGATTTTCAAAATGTAACTTGAACATGGATTTCACTTCACAGATGTGTTAAATAACAAAATCCACCCTGGAATTCAATTTGTTGAATTTGATTTGATTGCACAATAGGTTAATTTCTTCAGCTACTTTTTCAGCTACTTCTTAACACTTTTGTTTTTACTTGTAAGTTTTTTGTTTGGATATAATGAGGCTTTGTGTCTCCTGATTCCTTATCTTATGTGGGTGGTAGAAAAATTGCTCTCCTGATTCAATATTTGTGGTTGTGTGGGGCAGGTGGCTTCATGCAGAACTGAGCAAAATATCTGTAGTAAATTAAAAAAAAAAAGATGTGTGAGTTTCTTTGCCTGAGATTTCTTTATCCACCTGGAACTTCTGCTTCAAACCCCAGGGAACCAGCAGAAGAGCTGGTTTCAGGCATGGAGTGGCCTTTTTCCAGCCTTTGCATCTTCCACAAACCTGGAGCTGGTTTGGTCTTTTGTTGTGTGTTGCAGGCCAGCCTGTCCTGGAATCCCAGCTGCATCCTGCCTTGCTGAGGGGTTCCACTTCTTCTCTCTCATTTTGGGCTCCAGGCATCATTTTGTTCCACCCTCCCCCAGACTCAAGCATGGAATGGGTCCAGACTAGATCTTTGGAATGGTGTTCAAACCTGAAATGTGGTGTAGGTCTGAGTGACCTGATAAACTCTGCAGGAGCCTCAGTCGTGTGGCTCCTTGCATGATGAGCATGCTGAGCTCTGCTGCCAGGCACAGCACATTTGTCAGCTGGAAATAAAGTAAATCTGTCCAGGTACTCCACTGAGTATTGCTCACTGCTATCTGAGGGCAACAGACCAGGCATCTTCAAATTTGATGTTGCCTCCTAAGGACACTTAGGAGTAATTTAATCCAAATTTATTGTAGTGGACCGCTCGGGAGAGATTTCATGTGCTTGTTGCTCATTGCTAATGGACTCTGCCATGTGGATGGCCATGTCAAAGAATCTGTAGGGTTTGAAATTCACTCTTAATGGACTTGCAGGTGTCTCCTGAGCTTTGTGGAAACACCTTCTGGAAAACTGTGAGATCCCACATCCCACCCAACATACCTGCTGTTGTGCTGTCTCATCTGTTGCCATTACAACAAGGATTTATGGACACCTGAAATCATGGTTCCTGCCACTTTGCTCTGGGTCTTGGACATGCAATAGGGTGACAGTTTGTGTGAAGATTCTCCTGCGCAAAGTCATATATGCACTAAGGCATGCAACATTTGCTAGAACTATTTAAATCTTTGCCTTTATGAATGTATAAATGAATCTTTATATAATATTCTAAATTATTATAAATTCTGTGTACAGAATTTATAATAATTATGATTTTTAAAAACCATTCATCTGATATTTATCAGCCATCAAGACAAGGGAAGGACTGTGAACACTTGCATGGTATAACATCAAGCTGAGAGAGAGATGAGATTTTTGCTTCTGGACTTCAGAAGGTCAAAATCAGTGTGGGAACATTTCCCAGTGGTGGCAGCTGCAAATGTCAGGGAGAATTGCTTTTCCAGCAGCTTCCCAGGACAGATTTTCACAGTCAGAACGATTAATTTCTTGTGTACTGTTGGAAAACCATAATAAAAGAAACCTGGATATCATTTTGAGTTTGAGTTGATTTTGGGGATGAATTCAGAGGTATATAATCAAGGGAGTGCAAGGAATATTTTCATTTCAGTTATATTTGGTGTGTTAATGAAAAGAACACCCAAAGCAGGCACTGACCAAACACACACTTATTTAAAAGCAGAAGACTGGAAATTTGAAAGGTCTGTGTGACATTTCTGATAATGCCATGGTCCTAAATATGACTGTTAATAACATGAGTATTTATCTATGACAATATCAAATTTAATTTGCTGTAAGCTGTGTAACCCAGGTGTACAGTGATGTGGCACATATATTCCACAGCACAGCAAACACAAAGCTGTATCCATTTGATAAACTGCTTAAGCAGCTGAAGTGCTGCATTTATGTATTTTTGAGGTGTTCATGGATGGTCTATCACAAAGAGCTGACTGGAGACTTTTGTCTTGGATGCTTTTAAATGGAAAAAACAGTGACAGTCTCTACAAAAAGCTGTTGATAAATTGACAACTCAGAACAAATGCAACAAATTCATAAACAAGAGCCAGACTGAGATGTTTCAGTACCAGCAAGTCTCCACTTGGGTGATCTGTCTGGGTATCCCTGCTCCCCATCACAGCCCATCCCACCCAATGTTAGCAGCTAGAAAAGAGCTGGTGACACAATGCAGAATAGAAAGGTTAAAGCAGCACCAGGGAATCTTTTAATTAAAATTAAAAAAAAAATATTTTAAAGAATATTTTAAATTTTTTAACAATTTTGTTTCAGAGACACCTTAACTGGTATTTTCTCTTGCTGTAGCACCTCAGGAGGGCAGATGTGTGCTTATCTGAGCAATACCCCAGCCAGCTGCCTTCATAGTGAAGGCTGGGTAAGTTCTTATGTCTGCAAGAACCAGGGGGTGGAGAAACTGCACATTCACACATATGGCCCAATTTTTTGATGACTAACACCTTCATTTTCTCCTTTTAAAAAGGCTAAAAGATGGGAGTGAGATTCTCTTGCAATTTTACTGGGGAATTAAAATGTTGGCATAAGTAGGTGGCAAAAGGCAGCAATGGTAACACCACCATCACTTCTTTCACTGTTTGACTTCACTTCCTTCATGTTTTCTATTTCCAGTGAAGCAACTTGGACAAGTTGAATTGCCACAAATTTCCTTCAGGGCATGAAAGCTGAGGTGGAAGGAGTTGGTGGTTTGTGTTTGGAAGCTCTCAGGTTCCCTTGGAGCAGGAGATTTTCACATCCCCTGTAGAAGGCCCAGCAGGTGAGTCTGTGTTAGCTTGTGTAAATTCTCAACAAATCACACAGATCCTACTCCTGGAGGGATCCCTCACAGGCTGGTGAATCTCTGTATCCCATGGAGGGTGGTCACCCCCTTCAGAAGCCCATCAGCTTCAACCCCACAGGTACCAAAATCTCTCCAGAGCACGTGGAGCAAATCTGGATGCAGCCTGGAGCTTAAACAGGACAAAATAGCTGAGTAAGAACAGAGTAGTCCTACATTTCCAAAGAGCAATTTTGCAATCTAAGATTCATACAATGTGCATGATTGTAACTGAACATTATCTTCAGCGAAACACAAGGTTCTATTTGATAGCAAGTGCCAATAAATGTCTCACTGATATCACATTTCAGTATCAGAGAACCCTACAAATATAGAGTTTGAAGGGACCTTGAAGATAATTTAGTTCCAGCTCCACTGTCATGGACCCTTTATACAGTAATATTTGTACTTTAAGGGACTCTACAGCCTGTCTTATAGTCCAATCCAAGATGTCTCTGAACTTGTGCATTTTGAATTAAATGCCATTGTGGATATTTTACATTAAATAAAAGAACTCTGGAGCTTCTAAGGTTCACTGTGTGCTTAGTATGTATGTGACATTGTGGTATAAAAAATAATTACCTCTAGGAAACAAAATGAATCAGAAAATGCCGGCAAAGAACATGCTTTAAACACAACAGAGCTTTTTCTAAGGCAAAATAGCTGTTAGATAAACTGGTATTAACTTTGAAAAAGTCTTTAAATTTCTCCCTAAAGGTGGGTTATATATGGCCTCTTTATACTCCCTTTCCCTGTAGTTTCATATGTGATCCATAAGAAATCCACTTGTCTTGATTTTCCTGCCATGATTGTGCTGCGGTTTTCACATGTACACAGAGAATTTTAAAAACTGTTGGTCTGAACAAACATCCACAAACCCCACTTTTCACCTTTCTTGCTCAGCTGTCACTGTCCACACCAGGTCAGAGGCAGCAGAGCAGCAGAGCTCTTGGCTCTGGTTGTCTTTTTCTATATACAAAAGGGCCAGGACAGGCTGTCCACCTGGGGATGCTGGGAACATTAAACCCCAGCTGGGAGCAAGCCTCAACATGCTGCAAGTTGTGCTAAGGTTGCTAAGTGACTTAAATCCACTGCACAGAATAGAACCATATAGGCTCATAACAGCAGAACCTGACTTGGTTTCTAGTAACTCATTAAAATGACTCTACAATTCTTTTGATGTTCTGTACTAGTCTGGTCACATTCCTTTCTGTTTTATAGCATGGTAATAACAACATTCTTGTAAACAGTCATATAAACTCTAACCTTCATATTGCTCTCAACAGATGATCTGAAACCATTTTCACATCAGGATTTGGCTTTCTTACTCCCATAAATCATATCCCACACCATCAAAGGAGAAGGGGGAAAAAATTGGGACGCACAAGTTGATTACTGCTTGGCCACTTGCTCAGGGCAGCCATGACATCCTGCGAAGGCTGAAATTATTTTTGCAAATATGGCTCCTATAAATCTATTGTTTAGAGCTATTGGGGTTTCATTTCTCTTTCAGAGGAAACTCTGCTGTGAACAGATAGACTCCTGCCTGGATGTTAGTGCCTACTCTTTATTGATTACCAGCCTGTGCTCCCTCCATTATTATCAATACACTGTCATCATCTGCCTGGATGGAACTACAACTTGTGGTAATATTTTCTGTGAGCTTCAGTTCTGTATCACACAGCTGGCAGTGGAGAACTACAGAAAGAGAGGAGGCCTAGGAGGAAAAAAACAAAGAAGCCACTCTGGTTTAGCCATGCTTGTCCACTGACAGCAGCAGACAAAGGAAAGGCAACTGGCTTTAGCTACAGAAGTGTGCTGTAAGGAGGACAGGCAGCAGTTTCCAGATGTCTCTGGCCAAAGGCTTGGCACTTAAGCATTTGCTCAAACAAAAGGGCCAAGGATAAGGGACTGCACCCTTTGCAAACAGCACAGCACATGGACATGCACTCACATGCAAAGAATTTCCACCGGCTGAACAGTTTTCCAGGCAGTCAGTAAATATGACTTATGCCTTCTCTTCCTCCATCAATAGTTTAAACAATCTGGGAGCAAAATGAGATACAATGATTTTCCCGACACTCTAAATGACAAGGAAAGATTTCAGACATAATAACGTCCTCAGCTTGCTTGCTTACTTTTCCTTCTATTTCTTTCTTCTTATGATTATTTTTTTTACTTTTTCTTTATCCCAGACAACTCTGCATTTTTCTTTGGACTGTCCAGTTAGAGCAGCGAAACAAAGTAATATACTGTGAACCTATCTCAGAGCATGAAAAGGAAACTGTAAATGCTCAAGTGAACAAACTGTGAGCAATTTCTAAGTAAGCAATGTGCTACACTTCATATCTGCTGAAGGCTGGCACATTTATAGTAGTTGCAATCTGCTGGAGAATTTTTTGCAAGTAGGGGAAAAAAAAGTAGCTAGATTTGACAGATAAATTTTTCACAGTGTTACCCTTTGTTTATAGACCTTCTCTCCTTTTAATGTACCCTAGAGCAAATCTCTGCCTTTTCAAAGGGCCACGCCATTGTTCAACTGAAATGCTATTATTTCTTCTCTCAAGTTTGATTAAATTACTTGGCACTCAGACAGGAGTTGATAATAATACAAACACAGTGATCAAGGTGGCAGATGTGCCGTTATTCTCTTAATGGCAAGTAACTAATTCTTCAAACTGGGGCTGTGCAGTGTTAGAGCAGTACAGGGGCTACACAGGGAACATTACAGAGAGTTTCACATGTGCTAATTGAAATGGGATGGAGAATTTATTGGGGGACATTTAAGTAACTGCTTTCCTTAGCAAATACAGCCTGGCTGTTGGTTTGTGGATGGTGTGTGTGTGGAGATTGCAGAGATTGGGGCCAGGGAGGAAAGCAGGAGTTGCTTTTGGCGCCTGCGCAGCACCGGGGCTCAGCTGCCTCGCAGAAACTTGCTCCCATACCTGAGCCCTGGGATAAAAGGTGTATTTGTAAAGTGTGCTAGCTAAAATGTTTTAATTAACACCTGTTTAAGCCCTGGAATAAGCAGCACAAGGTATTTTCTGATACATGAACTGATGGAAAAGTGGCTTGATTAGGTGGAGGGGTCCAGGGAAGAGTCAGGACACCCTGGTCCTCTGAAAGGAGCAAGTGGTGAAAAAGGGAGTCCTGCATCTTTCCTGGCAAGATTAAAGCAGCCACCGTTTGAGCCAGGATCAGAAAACAGAGATTTTAAATATATTAACTCAAACGCTTGAGCTAATAAATTTCAAAATAAATCTTTTCTAGACTACACAAGCCCCGAGGGAAGAGCAAAGAGATTAAGGTAAAAATAGAAAGCATGAAGTGCCTAATAATGAGCCACACCTGTTTAGCAGAATTTCCCTATCTCTGGTCTGCTCTACACCCGGGGTTTGTATCAGTATGGCTGCCTTGGCCAGGAAAGTGTTTTCCTAAGGGACTGCGAGGATGAGGAGGCTGCCATGAGGGAGCCACAGTGGCAAAGGCCCTGAGGGAAACCATGGAGTTCTCTGCAGAAAATGTTCCCCCCTCACTTGCCCCAGTACTGGAGGAGCTTTTGGTTGTGTCATGTGTAGATAAAAATAAGGATTTTTTCGGATGATCTAAATGTGATTTAATAATTTAATTATTTAATTACTTGGAGACAAGTGGTTTTAATTTACTACAATGGATCTCAGCCTTGTTGGCCTCCAGGCTCTATTGTACTGTAAATATTATTACTCATAATAAAAACCAACCTAACGTTTTTCCCCAAAACTCCAGGATTTGATCTTCAGCTGCTGATGCTGGTTCAAACTGGGAGAGGAAGTAGATTAAAAAAAAAAAACAAAGAAATTTTCTTTGAGATTTCTCATGAACCCCAAAGTCTACATAACCTCTGGAGAACTACAGGTTAATACCCTGCAACCTGCCAGTCTTCTCCAGTCAGTCTTTTCTGTCCATCTTGAGAGTTGTCACCGCATTTGAAGACTTTGCCCATTGCTGCACTTTCCATTTCAGTGGGGCAGCCCATGTGTAGGACATATTGGCTAAAACAGCAGGTAACTCATAATGTTACACCCTTTATTTTGAAATTTTATTGGGGGTTTTTAAAAATTATAATGGGCAGGAATACATAATTCTTCATGAAAAATATTGAGATCCACTAAATGAGATGTTAAAGATTAAGCTCTAGAGTAGGGAAAGCTCAGTTTTGAGACCCGAGAATTGGTGTTGTTTGTGTAAAACAAGATTACCTTTCTCCCCAGTTCATGACAAATTATTTATTCAGTAGAACCTTACCCCCAGAGGAGCTACAGGAGCTTGGGCATCCAAGTGTCCAGGCTGACAACTTGATTTCACTGAAGTCAGCAGGAGTTTTGCCATTGATGCCTTCTCCTTAGAGTTTGCCCCACAGCCTTGTCAGAGTGGGCAATAATCCTGATGAAGCAGTAGGACAAAGGCAGTCACAGTATAAAAAGAAATATAAATTTTATCTGGGGTTAAGAGGCACAGGTGGATGTATGGTAGCTTCCATAACATAGGAAAGTTGCCAGAGAGACTCTTTTCCCCTTACACCTCCTCTTGTCTGTGTCTCTTTCTCCTCCCACCTATCTATTTAATATTGGTAGGGAGAAAGGTGAGGAAACATCTATTCACCTATATTCATTTTTAATAGTTTATTACAATATATTCCATAGACTCATCTCAGATGCCTGTCTGTCTGATCAAGATGAAGATGTAGGCTCCATCAGCAGATCATTAGAATAAATCTGAATTTGGTTATGTGTCAACACAGTGATAAGGCTTAATCCCTCAGTTATAAGTGAATTTGGTTACATTTACCTTACTACTCATAAAAAACCCCTCTGAGAGGAAAATAATTGCATTTTCCAGAACACTTTTCTGATATATTTAAACCTAATATAGTATAATTAGAAAGCAAATGAGACAAGTCAAAAGTAGAGGAGAGAAGGAATCAGGAAATTGATATGAGTGATTTTTATGCTCCTATTTTCATGGCACGTGGCCATTTGATGATTGCTAACTGTGAGATGAGAGCTTGGGCTTGGTTTTGTGAGCAACTGAACAGAGCTGAAGAATTGATCTAAAGTAGAGGCAATTTCCCAACACCTTCTATCTTTACTAATTTTTTCCCTATTGCCCTTTTTTGTCCTTCCTTCCCTTTCCCAGATGCAGACTCCCAGTGCTTTGACACCTGCCTTGGGACAGTTGGATTTTGCTATAAACCAGTTAAAACTCATTAATGCAGCAGAAGTTTGGTTTTTTTTTTCTCTTGTGGAGTTTATTTTCTGTCATTCATTGAGCTGGCTCAAAAGGTCAGTGACACCAGAAGTGGAGCCAAATTAATAACAGCAGTGTGGGAGGATGAGGGACAGGCTGAGGAAGAGAAGGAACTTCTCTATTTTGCTGGCAATGAGCTGTGAGAGTGGCTCCTCCTGTGTCATTAAATTGTAGCTTGAATTTGCAAGTCCGTTTCTTCTGGAAATGTCACTTCTGATTTCTTCTGCACTCTGGATTCATGTGGATTTCTTCTATTTTAGTGAAATGCAACTGCTCATCAGAAAGTGAGAATTTCTGACACAATGTGCTGGGGGGGGAAAGGAGAAGGAGTTGCCCTTTGTGGCAATGTGCCCCACCAAATCAGCAAGAACATTCAACTGCACCCCAAGTGTCTTGCCCAAGACTACATGGGAAATCTGTGGCAAAATGGAAAGCTGGCCCTCTCTCTTGTAACAGCAAGAAAATTCCTCCAAAATCACAGGATCTTGATGCTGCTCCAGGTAGGATTAGGTGGTATTAAGGAAAAGGATGGTTCCTCACAGATGTAGGATAATCTACTTTATCCAACTTTTCAGCACATCCTACTTTCTGCACACCAGAGAATGTCTCAAACTTGAAAGCATGGGATTATTAGACCTATCCATATTTGTCAGTAAAAATGGTTGCTCTGAAAAGTTCTGACCACAGGATTATCTGAAAATTTAATGAATTTTGCTACATTGTCAGCCTGGGGGTTGTTCACAGTCAGTTCTGCAGGCAGAATAGGTGAAAATTTTTTCCCTTGTACCAGTTTTGATTTTGCCATATCTTCATTTTACTGGACACTCCCCACTCCTTAGGCTTGCTGGCAGCAATAATAAATTTTCCCAGGTGCTGCACTGCAGTTGAACCTCGAGTCCCGAGCTCCTGGCTCTTTCCGGGCAGGGTTACAAATCAGGGATGCTGGATGCGCTCCTGGATGCGCTCCTGGATGCGCTCCTGGCTCCTTCCCCCCGCGCTCCGGCCGCCATCCCAGCTCGGGTGATGCTGACTCCTGCCTGCCTGACAAGGATGATTTATCCCGGGATGGGAGGGGTGAAGGAGGGTGCTGTGGCCATGGAAGGGTTATTTGTGTCCCGGGATCGACCGCGGTTCCCGGCGGGAGCGGCGCCCCGGAGCGCGCAGCAGATGGCGCTGCGCCTTTAATTCCTGGGATATCACCGCCGCTGCCTGCCCTGCTGCACTCCCACCTGAGCTGCAATAAAAACACCCTGGAAAAATAGAAGAATACATAAAACTTATATTTTACCAGATTTACCTAATTTTTTCCCCTAAAGATTTAACGCATCTCCCTTCCTGCAAATGAAAATCTCCAAAACCCACCAAGACACCATCAACCATAATTTCTGACCATGGAGACTGAAAAGTGCCATGCCAAAAAGTCCTGTGTGATTTGTTTTTTTGTTTTTTTTTTTTTTTTTTTTTCTTAACCATAAATACACAGTACATATAATTCCTGAACATACTGAACATAATAATAAATCCCAGGAATGACATGGCTAATTTGGGGTAATCAAAGGGCACTTTCATAGAGGTATTAATAAGATTTATAATTATTTACGTGCTGTCTCCAGGGAACAATGGGAACTGTTAAACAATTTGCTCAAATACAGGCAGGACATGTATAATGTGGGAGAGTAAAAGAGCTCTATTTCCTTCAGCCCCAACCTTTCTGTCTGTACTGGTGTCAATGTTCCCATTTCTAGATTATATGTGGAATGATAAGAAAAAAGGGAACGCTTCAAGGGGAAGGGACTGTTCTATCCACATTGTAATTGTCATAGTCCTGCCTTAAAACACAATTTATCTTTATGGCTCACATAGAAGTAATATATCACCTTGCACAGTAAATAGGCAAGGTGAACTTTGTGGTAAAGTTTAAACTTACTTTAACATTTTCTCGGGTTATAAAAATGTTCATCCCTATGGCACCGTATTTAGAGATTAACACATATCCTTTTCCACACAATATTTTCCATGCCATGGTTCATGAACACCTGCTTTTTATCTCTCTCCTTTTAGTGTTGGAGCTTGGGAACTGCCAAAGGAATGAATTGTAAATACTGTATTTTTTTCATTGTGTGCAGGTTTTACAAATCCTGTTATGTTATATTAAGGAGACATCACAGAGAATACATAAAAAGATCCAGAATATTGGAATGCACAAGCCATGGGGCTGTGCCATTGCATTGAGCTCCAGTGTGGCCTGTGGATCTGCATGGGAAGAGTAAAATGTATCAAGGGCTCGCTTTTGGAATTGGGGTTTTTCCTCTCCCCTAGTTTGCCTGGAGAGGGGCATGGGGATTTATAGATAGATACAAGCAATATATTGATAGACACAAACAATCACTATGCTTTAGGAAGGGAAAAATACCTCAGGTTCTTGCATTCACCTAAATGTCCTCTCTCCTCATGGTCTTGGGAAGCTGGCCCTGAAGGTCGCAGGTGGAACCAGGGCTGTGCCAGCCCTCCCCTCTGCCCAGAGGTGACCCAGAAAAGCAATGACCCCATGGTCTGGAAATGCAGCTGCCACTGGCAACAAATAGAGACAGATTTAGACTTTCACCTGTTTTCTGAAGATTTGCCAAACGTCACCAGCTTTGTTGCTGGAATTGACTGTTTGTTGAGACTGGATGTTCCAAGACTCAGTCCTGTGGTTGTCAGCCTCTAAATACTCCTCTGGAAAGAAAAGGATTCAGGACAAAGCTGTGGGAGTTGTGTAGGGTGGGAGCTGAGGCTTGGGGACATAAACCCCTTTATGTGAGTCCCTTTGGATCAGGAGGTGAGACAAAGCCAAAGCACTCACCCCTTTTCACAGACCAAACCTGACTCAGGGTCCAGGTTAGCACCACTCATTCCTTCCCACTGGGGGAAGAAGGGGCCAGTGAAGGCTGGGAGCAGCTGAGCTCCTGCATCCTGGTCAGTAGTTGGTCAATATTTGGTCAATATTTGGTCCCTCAGACAGGGTTCAGAGAGGTTCTTGTCTGCTGCTGGCATGGGCCATGGCACTGCTCAGCCTCCCAGGAATGGAGAGACCTGGAAATGGGGAATTGTGACTCTGAGGGTGTTTCACTCTCCTAGAGGTTGATTTCCAGTGCCAAAGATCAAACTGCCTTGCAATTTCTCTGCACCTAATCCTCTTTTTTTTTTTTTTTTTTTTTTTTTTTTTTTTTTTTTTTTTAAGTAAGGTGTTACACTCCAGCACATTATACAGGTCTGTCCTTACTCCTAATGAAGCTAATGGTAAAACTCCCACCAAGAGAAACCTGTCCTGCATTTAGAAGCAGCCAACAACTGCTGGAAGCTGTAGCTACAACCACTACATTGTTTGCTATAAAACAGAAAATTAATTTTTAAAAGGGGAGATAAACTCTCACTCAAGGCAGTTCTCCTTTGGAATTTATTCTTAAATCAGTAAAAAAAGTTTGATTTAGCTCCTGTTTCTAAATACACACCTCACACAGCAATAAAATGCACAAACATTCATATATGTGGCAATACAAGCACTGCTTTTACAGAGTTTATTTTAGAGCTCCAAAATAAACCCAAAGATAAGCACACTTAGACCAAAGACATACTTAGGATAAAATAAAAAACACAGCCACAGTAGTTATAGTCTAGAAGTGACTGGGGTACAATAAAGTATAGTCACAACTAAATTATGTCTTGGACTGAAGTAGATACATAGCATTAATTGGATGTAGGCCCTTTAACCTTTTTGCAGGAAGCAAACTTGATATCTAATAATTTTTGTAAAGATGAGCTCCCTGTGCTTCCAGTAATATTTCTGGGCTTTGAAAGGATCCTGACTTTCCTTTCAGATTGTTTTGATGAGACTGGCTCTAATATTTCAGCCATACCAACTGAGCAGGGGAAAGGGAGGACACAGGGGGATGGAAGTTTGATTGCCTTATTCAGGGGATACAAATACCCTGATGGGGCTGTCTGTTCTCTGCTGTGGATCTTTTCAGGGTATTTTGTTGCTGGACATTTTTATGGATGTGAAAAATTGTGGCAGAAAGGAGTGTTAGCTAATGATTCAACTATGTCAGCTTAGAAAGAAGAACTAGCTGGTTGGGAAGAAGACAGTGCAGACAACAGTGTTTTACATCACACACAAATTAGATCAAAATTTCATTTCTCTGTTACATTCACTGCCTTTCATTGCCATTACCATGTGTCCAAAATAAGGTTCTGAATGAATACTTTTGCTTTTAAAATATACAGAATTATCTAATCCCTTCCTCCAACAGATATCTTCTGCAAACCATTTCAATCTTAGCAAACCATTTCAATTTTAACCCCTAAGCAGTGCTGACTTCATTAAGAGTAAAGCCCTAATTCAGGTTGACAAACCCACATTTAGAGTTTAAAGAAGCAGTGGGTGGGTTTTGTGTGACTTGCTTTTATTGTGATAGTCTGATATGAGATATCAGGAATAGACTTAATCTGCCCAAACTCTTGCTATGAAGAGTTTTGGAGAAGCCTGAAGTGCTCCTGATGTGCAGTTTGCATCTGTCTGAAATGATGAAAGATGCCTTTCCTCATTCTGCCTTGCAGAACTGTTCAGGGGATGATAATGATGAGCAAAGTAGGCACAAGCAGCTGCAGAGATGCTAACAGCTGTCATCACCATTTCTTCAGGGAAGGTTTGGCCATGGTCAAAGAGGATTAAGGTACATCTTTTACCCTAGTAACTGCACTGGGCTAAAGGAATATACATACTTATGTATATGTCATCTGAAGAGCCAAGTTTTAGCAGCCACAGGTCATAAAAACTGAAATCCTGGACTGGCTGCAGGCAGGGAAACCACCACACACCCACCAGTAGCCTGGATAAACATTTGCTATTAATTTCCTCTTAGTGCAGCTGCAGCTTCATCCCAACAGATGACGTTTTATGAAGGATCAGATTTTGTTTCCTTGTAAAAAGAATTAGAGAAATGCTTAAAAGCCAAAACAAATCTGAGTAGTGGAGGCTGATGACATCTAGCAGGTCTGCAGGAAACCACTTCTGCTAAGCTTGGGCATTAACACTCTGTGTATAGGAAAGGAGGAAAGGAGTTATAATAATTTTTTTTCTCTCTGTCATCCCCACCCTGTGGACGGATGTGGCACCAGAGGACACTCTGGATGTGCTGAAGCTGCTGAGCACAGTGGCCTGAGGCTACCTGACCTACAACAGCCACAGCACCACCAACTTCTGTGCCAGGGACAGTGCCCTGGCAGGGAGTACCCACCCGGCAAGGCACAATGGGCTGGTGAGGAAGAAGAGGAGGTGTGGCACAGTGCCTGGCTCAGGGATTATTCCCACCTTGTGACACAGGTGTCATGTCCTGGGTTTGTGTCATCAGTGAATGTGCTGAGGAGGCATCTGCCCCTTCACCCAGTCACTGATGAACAGGTTACACAACCCTGGAGCCAGTACTGAACCCTGGGGACTCCACCAGTGAGAGGCCTCCAGCTGGACCTTGTGCCAGAGATCCTGACCCTCTGGGATCTGCCATCCAGCCAGTTCTCAGCCCACGCCACTGTCCACTCATCCTGTCCATGCTTCCTGAATGGGGATGTTGTGAGAGACAGTGTTAAAGCCTTGCTGAAGCTGAGGCAGACAACACCCACTGCTCTTCCGTGGTCCATCCAGGTGGTCATTTCATCATGGAAAGCAATCAAGCTGGTCAGGCACAATTTACCTTTAGAATCCATGCTGCCTAATCACCTTGTCCAGAGATGGCCCTCAGAACAAGGTGCTCCACCACCTTATCAGGGATTGAGGCTGACTGGCCAGTAGTTCCCTGGGTTCTTCTTGCCCTTTTTGAAGCCTGAAGTGACTTTTGGTTCCTGGCAGTCCTCAGACACCTCTCCTGATCGCCACAAGTGATAGCACATGAAATGCAACTAAATGTTCTTGAAGGTTAGGGCAGGTGCTGCGCAATCATTCAGTCTTTTACTAGCTGTCAATGCCTGTTTGTAAGTGAGGTCAACAAGATGTTTACTGTATGGTTGAATGGTTTATTTGAAGTAAAGATGTATGATCTTTGAATGAAGATATTAATGATGTGACAAAAAAATCCTGAAAAAGTACTTCTTTCAATAGGATCAACAGTTAAAGTCGTGTACTAACAAGCTAGATGCCAAAAGTAGCTGCAAGGAGCGGAATAATACAGATTTTTGCTGTGAAAATATAAAATAGGAAAAGCAATAAATCTGTTAATCTACTCAACTTTTAAAAACTAGATTAGGATGTGAAGTTCTAATTATCTCTAATTATTGTAGCTAATGATTTTCTTAATCAAATAAAACGTTTTTTTTAAATTTACATATTCTTTCTAAGTACAAATTATGTTATTTTATCAAAACTTGATTTCTGTTTCACTTAAATCCTGTTCCTCAAGTGTCTCATATGACAGTGCAAGATCTGCTATTAGGACAAATAATAAAACAAAAATTATAGCTACAATTGAAGCTGAGAGCTGGATTAAAAGAATTTATATATTTTTTTTGTATCAAAATTCCAATTATAAGCTTCAGTAACTTTAAACCATTAAATTATTTAAGCTACTATTGTAGATAAAACATGCAAAGTTAAAAGCCAAACATCAGCCTTCATCAAAAATGTGTAATCTAATTTGTGAAATCAAGCCATGGAAGTCAAAGAATAGCAGTATTAAGGTTACCTTTGCAAACTCAGCTTGGTTACTTTGTGTGTAATGACTGGGTCACAATTCTTAATTATAGATCTGTGTGTTGCTCCCATTACTTCTCCTCCTCTTCCAGTCCACAGACTGGGCCATGTTCTGTTAATAAGCGGCTGGTATTTAATTTTCTTTTTGACATTCATTGTGTGATCTCAAGTGTTCTCTTGCTCCCTCCTACCAGTTCCTGTACTGAATTCAGCATAAGTATTTTTCTTAGGCTTTCCTGTAGCTTTCTGCTCTGTGCTGTCTGGGAGTTTCACAAAAAGGAATGGACTTTTTCCTGCAGCAGTCCAACAGATGAGATTTGGCCTTACCCTGACTGAGGTGAGGCACAAGGCAGGCCAACAATATTTGCTGGGTTTGGGTGCCCAGTTTCTGCTAGTTAGAGCTTGGCTTTGCCCAGCATGGAGCCATATTTTATGTGGGAGCTGGCTGTGAGTGCTCAGCACTTCTGCAGTTCAGAGACCCCACAGAATCCAGCCAGGAACCCAGCAAGTACAATTAATAGCAGTGAGAGAATGAGCTGGTCGAAACTGCTTGCCTTGCTTTGCATAGGAGATGAGCAGCAGAAATACAACCAGCCCTCAAGGGCAGCAGTGAAACCATCCTCCCTCTTGTGCTGAAGCCCTAGGAGCAGGTTTAGTGGGAGAAGCTGTGAGCTGTGACCATCTCCTGCTCCCTTCCCTGATACCTGCAGTCCAGGCCATTCCTGGGGAACAGCTGTGCTGCACTGCATTATCACTGCACCTGAATCCTCTTTTCTTTTTTGTGCTATGATGAGACATCCCCACCCCATGGGCAGCAGCCTCCCTTTGTTACATCCTCCTATCCATCATCAGCGCCGTCCATCTCGTGCCCAGCAGGAGGGAGCAGTACATGATCATGCTATTAAAGATAATGCCTATGCAAAAAAGGGATTGAATCAGGGCTGGAGAGGCAATTTGATTCTGGCACTTCCTCACATCTGATTGCAACTGCAAGATTCTTTTCACACAGTTTGAGGTGTGTAATTTCACATACTTGAGGGTGGGGGGAGGAAAAAAGTAGACTGCCAAAACAGGCATTTCATTATGCAGGGTCACAGTGAGTCCTGGGAGAGACAGCAGGGCTGGAGTCTGTGCTGGCCACTGAAAGCTCTGCTAGTGCAGTTAATAGAGTAGCAATATTAATAATCACCAGATACCAGTGCCCTGCTGAAGGCACTGGGAGGCTTTTTTGCTGTAGGGCAGGCTGGGCAGTTGTTAGTGGATCTTGCAGATATTTCTGGATGTGCAAAGCCCCTAAATTGTGTTTTCCATTCCAAGTTCAGGAGGAAAGTTTGACACACTATTTTTCTAGATTTTCCACTTTCACTGTGCCGAACAAGACTGGGACAGGAGCATTTAGCTACTCCTAACTTTGCCCAGCCACACAGTTTCCCTCAGATTTCCCTGTTGCTGGGGAAGTCCCAGACTTCTTGCCCTGCCATCTTTGGTCCCTCAAATCTTCTAGTTTTAGTGCTGTTTCTCAACCATAATTCAAGGTTCTCTTCCTCACTAGCTCCCACAGCGTGCTCCCTCACACACTACTGGCATTAAGCTCTAGCCTCCCCATGTCTGTCTTTTGAAACAAACATCAGGCTGCCCTTAGATTTTTGGCCAGTTCTGCAATTTAGTTTCTTCACTTGCCTCTGTTTTCTCCCTGTTCCTCCCCCACTTCTGAATCAGAGACTTATTTCCATATTCTTCACCAAGGAGGTTGAAAGCATGGGTAACCCTGTCCTTTATTGTGCTCCAAAATGGATGGAAATAGCTTGTAAGTAGCAACGCAGTGTCAGCTCTCTTTATCTCAACCCAAAGTACCAATGTTGTGGATGTACCTTCAGGGAATGACTGAGGTTTCAGAAGTCCATGGTTCTTGTGTGACCTGTGGTTTTCTAAAGGTTGCAATAATTCCTTCTCTAGTTTTTGTAGATATGTACAGAAGTAATAAAGGATGTATTTCAGGGATAACTCTCATCTGAGTGCCAAAACTCATGTTTTCTAATGCATTAATGTTCTGAAAAAAGAATGTTACCACATGGTTTTAACATGGACAAAGCAGGTATTTTTCCATGGTCTTGTTATTGGCAGTAGGTGAAGTCTTTTGGCTGAAGTTTTCAGAAGAAGATTTTTCAAGTTTAGACAAGCGTCTGACACGTCAGTGTTCAGCCAAGTCATCAGCTCTGGGACCCTAAAATGGGAATAATTGGGTAATCTCAATAATAGCTGGTGTTTCCAGCAGTGCCTATGAAACTCCTCTGCATTGGGCCTAATTTCACTCCTCAGGGCAGTGGTCACAGCATCAAACCTATCTCAGCTCAAGAAACCTGAGTTCTTGAATTGTCCTGCTCAGTGCCAGGAGTTGGACTCAGTGATCCTGATGGGTCCCCTCCAACTCAACATATTGTATTTATCCCACAATAATTCAGTTTCACATTTATGCAGTTTTATAATAATCTAAGTCAACAAAAAAATGGGATGATGGAACTGTGGAATACCCATTATATCTGATTGGTAGGGATATCAGCCAAGGTTGACAAATTATATTTATTAAAAAATACTCGTGATTGAGAATGGTTTGTCTGCTTAAAAAATCCCCAAATTTATTTATTGGAATCCCATACACATTTTGGAGAGGAGCTTTAAACTTAGACTAATCTTTACAGATGCAAACTTCAACAGTCATCCCAGAGCTAGGAAAATTTATTGTCATGTCTGTAAATAGTATCTGCTGATGCTATTTGTTTCCTGAATAAGTAGCTTGGTAAGAAAGAACACCATAAGGCTAGTAATGGATTTTTCTCCATTTTTAGTCTCAATCACACTATAGTCAATACTACTTAAAATTGAGATGGAAACCTGGTTTACAGGTTGGAAGAGCTAAATTTTGTATAAAGTGTGGATAAAAAAAGCTTTTCAATTGAACAAAGTTATCAAGATCACGAAGCACAGCATGTCAGCATTTCTCATCCTCACTCATTAAAACAGTTACTCTAAGGTGTCTTTCAGGACAAACATGCTGAATGTGTTTGAAGAATTTCACATAAACCCACCTCTTGTTTCTCTGCATGCTGGGAGCATTTTGCATTACCATTCATCTATTTGCCTTAGATCATGAATGATCTGAGGATTCATAGTCAAATTATGGTAATCTTACAAACTTCTCACCAGTTAAGCAGCAACAATGGCTCATGTGCATGGCCTTAGCCAGTGGCAAATATAAGGATTTTTCCCACTCTGAAAGAGAGCTACCTGAAATAATGTGCCTTGCAACTGGCTTGGGATCCTGAACCTATGGGGCACTGCCAATTATTTTGACTTGGCTGATGTTAAGAGGCTTTTTAAAGTGAAAGCTTAAAGTACTTTGTGAGTCTGATCCCTTTGCTCACTCACAGTCCAGGGTACATGGTAGTCTCACAAGTCTTTAAAACATTGCTCCAAAAGATAGGCTGCTTTATATAATAAATTAAGGTGAGAACTTTGGAAAATCCTAAATAATTTCTCTGAAATTATGGGCGTCTTATCTATCTCTCTGTAGATGAAAAAATATCTGCTAATGACTTTGACCTTTTGCTGACAGTTTTTTTTCTGTTAACTTGAATATTGTGGGAGTGGCAGCATAGTTAAAGTTGGAATTTCCCACCCATTTTTCCACTGTTTCTCCCAGTAGACCAACAGATGTTCCTCATTAACTTTCAGCAGATAGATTTCTCCTTGATAACTCTGGTTATTTTTTATTGCACGTAGGAAGATGGGAAGTGCCTTGCTTTTAAAACACATCTCCATGCCCTAGCACTTCTCACAGAATTTTTGAAAAAGATTGTCATTTCAAAGGATAATGATAAGTTTTGTTGGTGGGGTTTCCAAAAGTATATTGAAGTTCTAAAATTAAATGTAGAGTTTTAAGAAGTTTTCTGATTGACCAAAACTTCATGAGTCTGAACCCTTCCTTGATTTTATTATCAATTATAATTTTATTAAAATTATTTGAAAATTTGATGCTGGAGGATTTTGCAAAATAAAATTTACTGGCTCATGTGTTCCTGCATCATATAAGGAGGAAGTTACCACTTGAGATCTTTTTTGCTTGAAACAAGTCCTGCACAGAATCTTCTGAGTATATCTCTGATCCCAGCTGTGACTTTGCATTTTTAGGTAATTTTCTTGGCAATGAAAATGCTTCTTAACCAAAAATTTAATTTTGAAGGAGATAACTAAATTTTTTTTCCCCTGAAATCTTCCACAAGAAGACAAATATTTCTGTAATAAAACTTAATGCTTTCTTTCTATCTCCATTAATACTGAGCCACAATGAATGCCCCGCTTGTAGATGAAAGGCTGCTGTTACATTTATTGCATCTATTTAACTTGGGTGTTATTCATCTGTCTCATCTCCTACACGTAAAGAATCCTGATGGTTCTGGGTCTTCTGTGTGTTATGGAGATGTATAAACTATAAATGCTAATACTTACCTTTATCTTCCTTCCAGAGCTGTATATTTTCACTGTACCAACAGAAATGCTATCAGCTCTTGGCAGTTTAAATTACATTCAGGGTAACAGAGTCACTGCTTTGGCCAATAATAAAATTACACTATTGAAATGGCCAAAGAAACTGCAATGTTTGATACCTAATTGCTGTCCAAGCCACTGTAAATGAGAAATTGTAGTGAATCCCCTATTAAAGTACAAAACTATTCACACAGGACATACACTCTGAGGTCACACCACTACAAGTGCTCAGTGTTAGAGAGGTTGAAGACATGACTGAACATCTCCTGCATGTACCTGTGCAAAATGAACATTAGGGGTGATTTGAGCTCATCTGTGACAACGTGTGCAAGTTCCTTCTCTAGACAAGGGGCATGCCAACAACCAGTCAGCATTGGAGCAAAGTGAGTCACATCTGACATGAGAGAGGGGGTTTTATGCAGAAGCATCCTGTAGCCAAGTAGAGATGTCTCAGAAAAATATTGGTGTGTGTCTCCTCAGATCAGCCTTGTCCTTGTCCTGCTCTATGCTCCTGCTTTGGCCGTGTCTCTTGAGATTTAATTCTCTCCAGGGATCCAGCTGGACGCTTCCCTGGCATCTGACAGAGGTGGCTACGCTCTGCCCTGGTCCCTAGCCAGCTGAATACTAAACATCAGTAGTAAAAACCTGTAACAGGCCTCATCCTGATCTTTGGTCTTAGTGGAAGGCAGCTCAAATCTAGTGACATAAACCCACTTCATGTCTTTTGTTACATGGGGGAAAACCTTCCTCAAGAAGCTCATAAATCCCTCATTTTCCCCCATGTTTCTTACCCCACCGTTGTCCCTGACTTCTGAAACCTGTGAGAAAGCAATTTGCTGAGAGGCAAGTGTCTGTGGGGATGCAGGATCATTTAGTTACCACCTCAGGCGTTCTGGAAAGGCTCTGCTACATGAGGTGCATTTCAGAGCTCTGTGTGCTAAACGAGTCCTGCATCCCTGCCTCGTAGCTCTGAGAATGTTAGGCAGGTAATTAAGAAATCACACAGCACAGGTGTGCCAGGTGAAGTTTGGTAGCTTGCTTTTGATCTAAATTGAGATGCTCTGGGGATTTAACTTCTTAAACAAAAAGGGCATAAATAAATAATCAGGTTTTTTTTTTTAAGGTTGGAACATGCAGGCTATAAAATTTTGTCTTGGATGTACACAAGTAGGCAATACTAGAAGATTAAGGCTAGAGCTTTGTTTTACATGGGGGTGTTGTTTTCATTAACTTGGGTCTGATTAGTTTTTTCACTGGGAATTTCCCCACTGATATAAACAGGAACAGTGTTTGGTTTTGGGAACTAACTCAGGAATAAGCTATGAAAGCATCTTTAAAACAGACCTCAAAAAACCAACAAACCAACCCAAAACCTAGAGTGTTAATTATAACACAGGAGTGATTCAAAGAATTTCTTTTTAATATTCATAATTGAAAATGAGACAGCTTTAAAGTCTGTAATGAGTCCTTCAGTGTACCGCACTCTACTTAGAGCATTATTTCATAGCTGGAAGCCAAGAAACAGGCTGACAATCAATTCTTAAATTATTCTAAGCCCACACAATAGCCTCTTGCCACAAAGTTTCGGCATGGTGCCTATTTTGCTACCATGTGGGTGGGTGAGATTGGGATAAACAAGAACACAACTGCCCGCTTTTGATTTTTCATCTTCACTTGAGTTCACTCTTGCACAGATGGTTTCTGTAAGTTTGAAATGTTTCAATGCCCCTTTCTTGCACAATTCCTCAATAAACATGAGACAAAAAAGTTATGTAAAAAAGGGGTCTTGTGTTTTCCAGTTTAAATAAAAAAAGTGCCAGGAAATAAGGGGAGTATCACCCTGAAAGGTTTAACCTGGCTCTTTGGTCTTCTGAAGTAGGAAAGCTTTCATATACTTTCTCCAAACAAATTGGGTGGCTATCTGTGATCTATCAGGGTGCCCTTAAATTACTTCTTTTGATACCTTGGGGAAGGGAGATAGTGCAGGTGCTGTCACAGGGCTCCTTCCAGCCCCATGTGTGATGCTGGCTCCTCTCCTTTGCAGAGGGAACTTCAATGGAGGCCAGGAGGGCTGTGGGTCTGGAGGGGGCTCATACAAAGCAAAGGTCTTCAGGACCCTCTTGCAACACGGCAAACATGTTGTGGACAGTTTCTAAATGTTAATTTTATCCTTGCATTTCAGTAAAGCCACAGGTGTGTTCACATGCTGGGTTGAAAACCCTTTTTATAGAGAGTTTGATAGCGGACGTGATTTACAGCCTGAAGTACAGTACTGGGGGAAAGCTGAGATTGCAGCATA
This sequence comes from Zonotrichia leucophrys gambelii, assembly GCF_028769735.1. Classification (NCBI taxonomy): domain Eukaryota; kingdom Metazoa; phylum Chordata; class Aves; order Passeriformes; family Passerellidae; genus Zonotrichia; species Zonotrichia leucophrys. The sequence continues at coordinate 9,314,028 of NC_088171.1, read as the reverse complement.
GCTGGGTAGTGGATTCTAGAGAAATGCCTGTCTGATGGACACAGAATGGATGGAGGAGTTGGTCTGGAGCTCTGAAATCAAATCTGAATTTGTAAAGCATGGATTCCTGGTTGGGTCAGATAAAGACAGAAATTGAAGTAGCAGAGACCTCCTCCAAAACCATTCTTCTTTTATTTGGTAAGGTTTGGACCTCTGCTTTAACACATCTCCAGCAAGAATAAAAAAAATCTTCTTTGCTGTGTAGTATCCTGAGGGGATAATTCATTCCTATACAATATTATCTTACAGTTGCTGATTTGTTTTCTGCTGATATGTCCTCTACTTTCACCCATTAAGCTTTCATCAGAACAAGGTTGTTCTCTCACTTTTAGCTTAGGAAGTCTGGAACATTAACTCCCATCTCCCTCACTCCATCACTTCCTCCTCTAAGCAGCCTTTGTCTAAAATATGGAGATCAAAAAATCAAATATTTTTGTTTATATGCACTTCAAAATATTATTGTCTTCTGAAAGTTAAAAAGTATTTCCCCCCCCCCTAAATATTATCTAGAATGAAACATCTTTTCTTCCATTACCAGCTGCAGTTCAGGGAAATTCTGCTCCCTTCATGCCATCCTTTCCTTCAGCCATCAGAACACAGAATTTGCCTTTATTCCTTTTTCTTTACCAATAACTCCCTTCCAATTACAAGAGGTTTAAATTAAAAAGAAAGGGGAGTGTATTCTCAGTTAAAGAACTCAGGTTTGTACTTCTCCAATTGGTGAATTCCCCTCACTGGGCTATTGGGTTTTGTCACTAGTACAAAGATGTTCTGATGTTTTGACTTTGAGGAGATCTGGAATATTAGTGAGAACACAGGAAATATGGGGAAATCTGGGTTTTGAGTAAGCTCAGCCTGTACTTAACTGCTGTCCCAAGCATGAGTCCCTCCTGTTGCAGAGGATTGTGCATTTACCACCCTGCTTGTGGCTCCATGAGAGATTAGGTAGACAGCAGGTCCCAGCTAGGAAGACAACACTCTTCTCCCAGAGCTGAAGATCTGCTTTCTCTTAAGCAGAATTTATCTCAGTAATGAAAAAAGAAGCTGGTGAAACAACTTAGAGGACCTCAACAAAAATAAACTGGGCACACTGGACAGGAATTTGACACATCTGTTCAGACGGATGTTGCTGACCATTTCACCATGGCTGTTCCCTTGATTCAGGTCAGTGGATGCAGGCAAACTTGGGACTGGAGCTGCAGGGAGTAGCTGCACTCTGACTAATAGAGAGTCTCAAAAGTCCTGTAAGTGCAGTCTCAGTGATGAGCTGGACACAAAAGATGGGTCCCACCAGAAAACCAATCCAGCCCCTTATTGCTGCTTTCTCATGGCAAGGGTGGTTGGGTGTTCTACTCTTCACAGGGAAGGTTAAAACAGCCACTCAAATGCATAGATTGCAAGGTTGTATGTTGTAATTGATCCATTCACAAAAACAGGGAACCAGAGATTTTAGGGACACTTTTAGACCCTTCCAGGGTGAAATTCAGGCACAGGCTCCTGAGGGCTCAGTGCTTGGGCTCAGGCATGGCAGACTCCCAGCAGTGACACAATCCAATGTCTACTTGCACCACGAAGTCCAGGAGTGACCACAAATTCACCTTTGGACCAGACTCACACTGACATCCTTCACCCCACCACCTCAGCCTGCTGCTGCTGCATTGGCAGCATAATTATTGCCAGAAAAATTCCACTTCTTGTCCTGCTTAAACAGCAGGGACTCGAGTCCTGCCAAACACAGTGGGAATTCTCCTTGGTTTCAATGGTCTCTTACATCAGAAATATGCTCAGCAGTTGCAAGGGATTAATCTCCCATTTTGCAGATATCAAACTGAATCTCAAAGAACTCGAGTCACTTCATGCTTTCATTGCAGCACTAGTCCAAAGCTCCCTTTCCCCCCATGAAAATGCTGTTTCAAGGATTGGATAGGCTGGTTCTGAATTTAGAACTTATTTAGGTGTCATATTTATGAGTACATGAAATGAAGAGGCTGACAGTAGGATCTATGGCTCCTTAAATTTTGCATGAATATATGCATCTCACTGTTTTCAAAAATATTTATGCAGTATGAAAGATTAAAGAAATTAATTCAATTGCTTTAAAAATGCAACAATTGATCTTTTGATGTTTAAGTGTGTAGTTGAGATTTACTTTTAAGTAGGTACTAAAACTAGTTTGCTCCATTTATTTATTACTCAGGCAAATTTGCTACTTTATAGAACAAAAATATAAATAAACAAAATTAGCAAACAAAAAGCACAACAAATATGTTGCTGACTTATAGTCAGATCTCCCCCAGGTAAAACACTTATTTTCTTATGTTTTGAAAATGAAATCTTTATCTCATTAGATCTTGGAGGAAAATAGCTCTGATATGTTTTCTGTAGGTAAAAGGACTTGCTTAATGTTCTTTGTTTATGTTACTGTTTTTACAGTAAGTAATAAAATTTATTAGGGCTATTTTGCATTTATACAATCTGTTTGACAATGGCTTTTTAATGAAGTCTTAGCTCTTCTGGACACAGGTCAAGAAAACACAGTGCTACAACAACACTGGCTTTGTCAATAGGTCTGAAACATGGGAACATAAATTGATCTAAATGCAAGATATATGGCTATTGATTTTAGTTGCAGACCAAGAATTGTGTCTTGTATTTATGTGTTTCTACACCCTAATTTCCCTAATTCCTCCATCAAAACACTTCTCTTGTCCGTCCATTTTCTGGGGAACGTGGACATGCTTGGAGCTGTACCCAGGAGTGCTCTTCCTGTCGACTCCTCCTTGCAGTGTCCATGGCTCAGCGGCCTGGCAGCACAGCACCATGAAAGATCTAATGCACAGGGCAAGCGGGGAGTTCAGAGATAAAAGATTGTATTTGGAATTACAGAAAGAATTTCTAAATTTCTACATTTGGAAATCCAGAAAGAGACTGAAAGCAGGTGCAGGCTCCTAAGGGCTGCAGCAGAACAGGCCTTGGTAACCCAGGTGGAAGGAGTCAAGGGCATGGACAGCAGAGCTCACATGTGAGAGGCCTTGTCTTCACTCTGTACTGGACAGAAAGAGAGCACAGGGCTCACTGTGTTTCTCAGAAAATCCACAATTTTTTGGTATTGCTGATATTTCTGTATGTTTCCAGTTTTGAAGACATGGACTGACAAAGGAGGGACAGCTATCAGGAAAAGTCCAGCTGGTATGTGCCTTTGGTTTGTGTCATGGTTGGTATGTGCCATTGGGTTGGATCATTTCCCTGCCTTTTTACAGATACTAAAGAGAGGAATCTTGCTGATGCATGGCACTACAGTCTCTGGATACAGATATTGAAGGGAGAGCCAGCTCTGCTAAGTCCACTAAACCAAGATCCGCAGGTAATCCTACATCCACTGTTGTCTTTGTGGCTTGTTTGCTGAGGAGAGTCTTGCATGGATCATAAATGTCCTTGCATATCCTTCCCTTGAACCAGACATCTGCTTTAGATGACTTCTAGGCATATTTACAAGTACTTTCAAACATTCTCGAGCATAAGTCATAAGATTAGGGTATTATTTATTGGTTACCTTTTGAATTCTTATATAACCTACAATAAACCATTGGTCTAGATTGTCTAATGAAACAACAGAAAGTGACAATCAACAGCACCATTTCCTGCAGCAGAACACTCCTTCCCAGTATGGCAGGCTGGAAAATCATTGTGTCGCTTTCCCAGTCAGGGATTGGGAGTGTGTCAAGGAGTTTTGTGCAGCTGTTAGGTGGAATACTGCATCTCATAGAAAACTGTTAGAGATATATTTATATATATAAATTGTCAGCCGCTGGGTGTTTGTTAGATTAATGTCCTCTCCTTAACATGAGTGCATGGAAGGCAGACCATGTGATTATGCAGGTATGGTAATTATCCTTCAAAGAGTTGGAAGGCTTTGACGTAACCTCTGTGTCCCAAATGGGCTGGTTCCAGCACTCCCTAGAGGGAAGAATAAGGACTTGAATCTGCAAGCCTCTCCCATGTGACAATCTGGTATTGTGCCTTATAAAATCTGGCAAAACTGTAGATGACAGTAACCTTTATAAGCATGAAAATGACTTAGCAGAGTTTGGCTTTTTTTTTCCCCCTGATAAATAAATTCTCTGATGTGCTGCTCCAACATGCAGAGACATGCATGAGCTATTGTAAGTACTCCAATTTATAAATGCTTCACAACAGGCCACAACAAGCTAGCATCAGCTTTTAAGTATTTTAAAATTATTTTTTACATGTCTTTACAACATGTCATAATGCATCTTATAATAAAGCAATTTCTCTGATGAATATTAATTATTATTTTCCAACTGTATCTTACAGTGCAGTGACACTTGACTGGGAATGTGAGGGCTGAATTGGCCTCACACAAGTTCATCCAAAGAGGAGAGCCTATATGTCTGCATCACCATTCCAGAATTTGTAGACAAAGACAACAGACATTCAGCATCCAACAGTCCTGGATTCTTTCAGTTATTTTGTTTGGAACAGATGTCCACTCTGTTTCCCTACCCCATAATCATTTTAACTTGCATTATTTTGGCCTTGTTTTAGGCTGAAATAGGTGTTCTTTCCAAGAAAGCAGTCACCTGGCTCACTAGAGCTGATCTGAGATGTATTTTTTGGTCTATGTCCCCACATCCCTCATGGAAGATTAGTTCACAGATGAGTAGTTCATGCCTGGGTCTTTTGGGGGGGAGTTATCACATGTATCAGATGTATCAGGTTATTAAGTTTTTCAACCATTTTTCCATAAAGGAAGCTGTTAGGAGCCTGAGGGCTCTTTACTGGTCCAGCCCTCCACCCCGCCTGCCCTTGGCCCCAGAGCTCCACCTCAGCTCAGCCTGGGGCTGTCAGACCTTTCACAACCATGCCATAGGACTGAAATCTCCAAATCTTTCTCTGACCTCATGTCCTTCTGCTCCTGGATGGATGCCTTGGATGATCCCTGGCTCTGCTCCTTGCCTTGGTATGTTGGGGGCTCCTGACAGACCCTTTGGGACTGGCATCACTGAGGAGGAATGGGACTCTGTCAGAACCTGCTCAGCTCCACAGCCCCAACAGCACAGAAGCATCCAGATTTTGTGGCATTTTCTAGAAAGAACAGCAAGCATAGTTCTGAAGTGCTGAAGAGTAGTCAATAACATTAGACTTGTTTTCCAAGTTTGTAGGGACACAGAGCTTCTTTCCCAAACAGAAACAGTTATCTTTCCCCAGGCCCCTCCCAGGTCTGTGCCTTCTTTGTGTACTTTTGGGTCTGGCTTGTATTCCTAGGAGTGCTACAGCTCATCAGATGTTGTTGTGTGATTCAAGTGGACTTTTGCCAAGAAGAAACGTTAATTTTAGTTTCTAATTATCAATAAGAACAGGTGTGGCAGGACACCTAAGAATCAATTGATCTGGGTTTTTATCCAGTAAGAATGTGCTTTTTAATATGATGTCATACCAAATCCAGACACCCTTTTCTTTTTGTTTTCACAGAAATCCTTCCCAGCTGCCAGCAGACAAAGTCCAATCCCTTTGTACAGCGGAGGTGCTGTGAGCTAATGTTAGTGTCAAGCCTCATTGTCTACATCCAAGGAGAAAAATGTTAAGTTTTCAAGATCAATGAAGATTGTCTACTTTCATGATGCATTGTTCTCACTAACAGTGATGTACGGGAAGCACCTGAGAGTCAATCTGGAAACTTCTTTGGCCAGGACACAACAATATCTCTTGGTTGTTGATGCGTGGTCTGGCAGCTGTTGCTGCTAATCTGGTTATCAGGGCCTGCAGGTGTATCTGTATTTACACAACTGGCTTCTAAGGACCTACATTTATCAAGTAATGATTTATACTCCACAGATTGCTTGGGTTTTTAAATTCTTTTTTAATATTTTTTATTGAACACCAAGGATAAGAAAGAATGAGGGAAGCCTTGCCTTATTTTCGTGTAGGCTCAAGGTTTATTAAATTCCCCTGCATCAGTTTACATTCCTGGATGTTCCTGTCTGTGCTGAGTTGAGTCAGTGAGGAGAGCTGGCAGCAGTGTGAGGTTTAGGTACCACGCAAAGCTGTAGGACCCACTGGAGCTTAGTTCTGCATGGGGCCAGTGCCACATGCTGCTGCTGGGTGCTGACTGAGAGGATTTGGGTGCTAGAGGCTGTGAATTTGGATCTCCTGCCTTCATGACCTGATATGGAATCTCCTCCTGGCGTTGCCAGCACCGGAATGGTGCTGCCAGAATAGACATGCCCACTGCAGTGCCATCAGGGTGCATCCAGATAGATCAACTTCCTGCCTTTCATTCCATGCTTTTCTCCCCTAGATCCTAGGGAAGGCAAGGGTGGGTCTGGCAGACAGTGCCCTGGGCAATGGATCATTTGAGGAGTCTGCAGGGTATACAAATGAATACGCCTCTTGTGTTGTACTGGGATAAGGAATAACAAAGCTACTGCATACCCTTTCAAATGCCACTAAGTTTTCAGTAGCAAAGTGACTCTCAGTACTGTATTTAGGATGTACCAGGCATAATAATTTATCTGTCAGCCCCATTAACAGTGCATTCTTTCTTACCTTGCCCCTGAAACATCTTGCTTCAGCCCTAAGGCCAGATGTGAGGCTATGATTCTGGCTAAACTTTCACCAATTTCATGGTACCTACGTGCTCCACAGATCACTCTAGATAATGACTGAAATTGTGTCTCTTGGAATGACAGAGTCATGATCCAGTTACCCGTGTAATGTGAAATTATTGTCCAAAGACACTGCCTTTTTATTGGTGTTTTTTGTAACAATATTTTTTTGGTTTTGATGATAAATTCAATTGCCCTGCCATGTGACCAGACACTTCTTGGCAGGTGTCTATCTTTCATGTAAAAGAGATCATATTTTCATTCATCTTATTTTAAGTGACCTATAGACATTTTCATAACAGACCAGACTCACAGCCATGGTTTGCAGAGGAGTATCACTAGAATTTTTCTAACTCTCACTAGTCTTCTGCAGTTTCTGCTTTTATTTTCCCTTCTTGAATCTGTCACTGAAGACCTGACACTTTTGTAATTGAGCAGAACATTAGTGGTGACTCTTCCAAAACTAAATGGCCATAAAAATGAACTAACAGGAGCCAAGCAACATCAAGCAGAAATATTGCAGTGGGTGCTAGAATCCATCCCAATTCATGGCTCTGCTCTTCTTGTATTCAGCTTAAATCAGAAATTATGTCAGCACTTATTCACTTCCACAATATTCCAATTTTGCATTGCTGCATATTTTAGATGTAAAGAGAACTATTGATTATTTCAGTGATGGAAAAAACCCCTTTTAAGTGTTTACCCTTTTCATCTTGCTTGTGGTTTCTGCTGAAGTTCCCAGGTCCAGCCCACTGGAGATCTCAGAATAACCTTTTGGCTGCTCAGTGAGTTGAGGGAACATGTCCTTCTTCATCTCAGTCTAAAAGGCTCCAAAACCTGGAGCTTGATGCTTGTGGGGCACAATCCTCTGCTTCAGGTGGGGCAGCTCCTGTGAGAGGGACTGACTCTGCTACTGCGTAGTCTTATTCTTGAAGATGGCCCTGATTAACCAGTTTTCTGTGGTGTGGAGAGGCAGAGGATTATTTAGGAAAGACAGATATTTATTTAGGGAAAGCATTGTTCTCCAAATATCTGCCTCTTGGGGACCACATTGATTTCTGTTTTGTAACTGGTGAAGAACCCAGGTTGTGGGAGCCTTGCTTTATTTTATTTTATGGTGCTGGGAGGTACTGGTGGAGATTGGTGATTACAGCTTCGAAGGCTGTTGTGGAGTGTAAAAGTGTAAAAGCCCCTCACAGTGTAAAAGCCCCTCAACAAGGCACATCTATAGGGACAATACATTGGGAGGGGTTTCTGGGCTGGGAACAACAATAATTTGATAATGAACTATTTGGGATATGATTTTGCTGAAGATATTCATCCCTGAGCTGTGGCTCTGTTCCAGGATAATGATAACAGGATAATGACTGTCACTTAGCAGGAACTGACTGTGAGTCAGAAGAGTAAAACCGTGCTGTATGTGGGCAGCTGTAATTCTCCTTGAACCCCTGGGTCTGGGGAATAGCTAGAGCTGGACACCTCTGGAGGTCAATGAAGAGGTGATCTGGAAGATCTAAAGGAGAGCTAAAGGAACTGCAGTCACCAGGAAGCAGTAGGGGCAGTATTCATTATAGCAAGAATCTCTTAACAGGAGCCTAAGTAGATAAAGGGTTTAACAAACTTCTACTGATTCCTGTCAGTGTGTGCACAACACATACTCTGAATTGTTGCAAAGCAGCTTTTGCACTGACTCATAATCCTCAATGTAAAGATAGACAGATCATTGCATTCATTTCTATACGGGACAAACTGCCACCCCCTCACATCACAGAAGTGCCTGTAAAAAATAAAAATCATGTACTGACAAAAGTATACAAAAAATCAAGGTAATATTTTATTATAGTGTTGAGCCCCATTTCCGTAGCAGAGTTCCCTCTTTCAGCTGAAATGGACCATTACTATAATACACTGCAAACTCTACAAAATTTCAAGGGAAAATAAAGGGACATTGTCATCATATTGTCCTTCACTAACAAAAGTTACCTCCACTGTTTAAATAATATCCTTGGTCTTTGGCTCCATGCATTATTTAATAATCTTGGAAACTTCTATGACCTTTAAGCAATAGTAAACTGTGATTGCTTGACAAATAGGTCAATGTTTGTATAATAGTTGTGTCTTTGGAGGTACAAAAATATTCATCAGAATGCTTTGACTGACTTCCCTCACCCTTCCTCTCCTTGGCAGTTTTCCCGCAGCATTGCCCTTTGTTAAACATTATTCCACTTCAAGGGTATTTGCAGCACTAGGAAGCAGGCAGTATATTATGGTCCTTGAAAACACAGGCTGGGGGAGGTTCTGTGTCTCTGAGATGCATTCACACATGCACACACATACATGCCATGAGTAGCTGCTACTGCTGGTAGAAATTATGTGTTAAAAAATTCATTGAAACAATTGGTATATTGTGTGCTAGGCACCTTGGTGTAGATACTTTGGATTTACTCCTGGTTAACATGCACCCTGTTTTAGGGGGGTGATAAACTGGTATTTGCTGTTTGAAGGGCATACTTGAAAGCAAGGAACTGAGTTTGAACTTCTGGTTTTATTGTTAGCAGTGCTGGTTGCAGGGCCAGTTAAGCAAACATGTGGGCTCCTGCATGTTCCTCAGCAATACTTAAAGGGAAAGTTGTATTGACACATTCTCTATTACTTAAGTTTGAATTAGGGTGATCATAAAAGTCAGAAGTGGCCTCAAACAAGAATATTGAAGCATGCAATGACTTTGCTCCATGGCATTTTATATGCAAGTGTCTGTTGTTTCACCATTGACTGCTGGATGTTACATGCCTTAGTGATATCTATTCCACACTGGATACTGTGCCTCCCTAAGAATAATGAAATACCAGGTTCACCTAAAAAAAACAGGTGTTTTTCTACTGCAGTACAATACACACACAAATATAAATATTAACACAAACACATAAATACATATTATTAAAATATATAATACTTTGAGGGATGGCAAACTTGGAAAATAGCTCCAAGTTTTTAAACACAGCATTGTAAATATTCTGCCTCTTTTAGTCTCTCTTATGGTGCAGAGTTGTGTTTGTCAACATGCAGTTTTTGCACTCAAAAATTTTGCCACACCACCTGCTTCTCAGAGAAGGAATCAGGCACAGAGCATTTGATATTTGCAAATGTCTTTAATTGCAGCTGATAAGACATTTTAAATCCCACATGCTTTTTGAGCATCAAACAAAAGGCTAAGAATATGATTTTGATAACTTTTCCAGAGAGCAACAAGAATATTTGGATTTCAAATAAGGTTGTGGACTGGTCCACAAGCATTATGATGACCATAATTTTGGGTGCATTTCCCCAGCAGCCATCTCTAGGTTAAGAGTTGAAACCCATTTTGTGCCTGGCTGGGGTGTGTTATGGTATATCTGAGGTCAAGGTCTGGTTCAACAACGAGGAAATCTTTGTAGCTTGGGGGAGGTTACATATGCACTTGGCATATTTGAACTAAAGCATCTTTATCTGTTGGTTTTTGTTCCAGAGGCAGGAGCTCCCAGCCCTTTCAACTCCGAGCTGGGTGGAAGGAGCCGTTGGCATTTCGGTGCCATCTTTGAGCTGGGTCTCAAGGATAAATTCCTGCCCTCTGCTTGGCTTGCTCCATTATCAACGCTCTTACTGGGACACTCTCTGAAGTAGCTCTGAATCAGTAGTTCTCCATTAATTAATTAGTAATCCTCTCTCTGAGAATACTGCCAGGTTACAACAGACACTGATAACTCCTAAGTATTTATTGCATTTAATAAATAGAGGCTTCAAAGAATGTACCTGGTAGTGAGGTGTGGGCTCTTTAATTATTTCCAGTGTTAAAGCTCTGAAAGGAAGCTGTAAGGGTTTTCTTATTTTTTTTTCCTTCCCTTGGACAATAATCAGTTTTAAAATATTTATCTTTATTTAATCTTTAACTTTGGGAAAAAAGTTTTATTGTGTGTTCTAGGTTTATGCTTTAGTTGGCAGCAAAGCAGAGCCATGTCTTAGCTCCCTTAAGATCTGAAATAGAAAAAGTAACTCAGGTAAGTGCTCTAATTGGAGTTGAGGTTGGGGTATATTAGCACAAGAAAATTAAACTATGTATTTATTCATTGTTAGTGACTTCAAGCTTCAAATTATATATATATTTATAAAATACACTATTCTAAATGTTTATTGAAGAATCAGTCAGTATGAGAGAAAGGATCTAGATATTTTTGATTTTTTTAATCTCAAAATTTGGATTAAAGAATAAAAAAAATTTTGAGGGGAAGATCCTCAAAGATACAGACAGTCTTAGACAACACAGCCTTTCTAGTTAAAAAAAGCAAAGAGTGCACAAAGTCAGGTTTGGAAGGGAAAATAGTTGTTTGCAAAGTCAGAAATGTTCTCCTCAGTGTCACTTTTTATAATAAAGTTACTGAGGATATCTACACTTACAAGAAAATTAGATAAAAACATAGTAAAGTAAAAATAAGACTTTTAATAATTTACCATTAGAACAAAAGTAAAATTTTATAATAGAGCATTTTTCATCCTCCTCCTCCTCTCCACTGTTCTGGTCTGTGATGTTTTCTTTTGCTCGTTCCCCACTTTTCCTACTTTCATTCCTCTGCAGTTTCTACCATCTCTTCTCATTCTTTTCCCCCAATTTTCAGCTAAAACCTCACTCTCCCCACTCATCCATGATGTCTTGGAGCTGCTCTTGTTCACCCCAGCCATGAATTGACTTTTGCCCATGTCCAGATTGTGTGACTCTGGGGCAATATTTCCAGTGTTAAAATGGTGAAGCTGTGTGGAATTTGTTCCTATGCTCTCTTTCCAGTTCCTGTATATCCCAGAGGCCTCTCCAGGATTTCTCTTTCTTAGCACATCCTCTTGTTGTCCCATGTTCCCTGACTATGCATGTTCTGGCTGGCCATTTCTCCCTCAGATTTTTTCTTTTTTTCTTCTTTCCTTTTCCATCCCCTAATCCACAAATGCAGACTCTTATTTTTATATCCATTATTATATTTATATCCATTTTTATATCCATATTGTGGTAAAATTTTCCTAATTTTTACAGCTTTAAACGATGTAACTTCTCCTTTGTATATTTCTATTCCCTGTCTTTTCTGGATGAGATCTATTTTTCCTATGATAATTTTAATTCTTGGGAGTAAATTCTTATCACCTCCTGCAAAAAAAACCAAAAAAGCCAAAAAATCAATTTTTTTTAGCATCTCTAAAATTAGGGTCTCTTTTTTCATGATGCTGGTAAAATGGAAGTTAGGACGCTGGTGTACAGAGACTTTCTGATTGATATTTCCATTTTCACTGGGTGCTTTTATCCTTACTTCTGTGATAAATGATGCATAGAAGAAAGTAAAACAATCTTTTAGTTCAGTAGAAACAGCAACTGCTGCGGTGGGATCCTGTTTAATGTATCTTCAACATTGCCTTATCATTATTTTTCTTAGTGGATCATAAAATCATAGGATGGTTTGGATTGGAAGAGACCTCAAAGATCACCTTTTTCAAACACCCCTGCCATGATCAGGGACACTTTAACACGTTGATCCAAGACCCAGCCAATATGGCCTTGAACACTTCCAGGGATGGGGTAACCACATCTTCCCCAAGTAACCTGTTCCAGTGCCTCACCAGCGTCACAGTGAAGAACTTCTTCCTTATATCTAATCTAAATTTAATTTAATATATTAATTAATATTTAATTCCTAGTGAAGCAAAATAAAATTTTACCAGTTCACAAAAGTAAAATGGCACCTAAATCTACTGCAAAATAAGATTTCCCATCTTTGCAATCAGTAATGCCAACACCTAATGGGTACTGTGTCAGCCCCAAACTCAATATTAGTAGAAAAGTCTTTTCATTATAAGACAAATTTCCAAAATAGCTAGATAGCAGTTTTATCAAATTAGGTAACATTGGAAGAGTGGGAGAGTGTTTCAGGGGAGAGAATATGATGTCCTCCTTTCCAAGCTTCAAGTCCCAGCATGTCCAGAAATTCACAAACCAGTTCTGCTCTGACAATGTGCGGTGACCTCGTGGAGAAACAGCAGTTTGTCAAAAAGAGCTGTTGATTCATCGTATTTAATACCAGCCTTCAGGATTCCAGGAAAATGGGTGCACAGTGAAATATCAGTTATGGCTTTTATGAGTAACATCTTTAATGTGAAAACCCTTGCTTTTTAAATCCACCATGATTCATGCTAATAAATGAATATACCTTAAGCCATTCGTATTTAGCATACAGGATGGCAGAGAACAGCTCAAAACCTACACTAACTGAGCTGAAAGAACTAATTGAAAAATCATACCAAAGCAATAAATGTTTAGTATGTGATGGATGTGCATCAAAGCAATGAAACATTGGAAGCAGAGAATGACATTTTTCTGATATGTCTGATATAAGAAGTTGATCACTAGAAACAGTAATGAAAAGAAAATGAATTTTTTCCTCATATCTGTATTACTGCAAATTGCTCTGCTGTGAAGGAAAATCAATTGGTATTATGGCTATTGAGTGCTTTTTAATAACATATGCTTTTATGCACAGCTTTTTGGTAAGCATTACTCTAAATTCAAACATCTTTGTAAATCTCTTATGTGAACTATCTTATAACTTAGATATGATTCAAGTTATGCTTGTAAAATCTCCACTTTAAATGAATCTCCATGTGACAGGTAATTGGCTTCAGTCCTGTTTTTTGTTATTGATTTAACTTAATGCCAATGTACACAGGTGTGTTGGCGGGTTGTTCAAGCTTCCAAGGCACCCACATTTGGCAGGACAATAAATTGTTGCATAATAAGATTATTTTCCCCCTTCAATCTTGAATCTTTTCAAGAGATGTATTTTAAACCTTTGTAGGTATGTACGTGGGTGAGAGAAAAATACCCAACCGTGTTACCGTGAGGCATGTTTCGATTTATTGTGTGAGGCACTCAAGGAAACAGCATCATGTAGATAAGATATCTGCAAAAAAATTTTTATATATATATATATATATATATATGCCAGCTGAAAAGAAAAAACTCCAAACCCCTTATATAAATTAGCTTTCCTAATTTGTTGGTTTTTTTCTATGATATAAAAAATTTTGACATTGTTGTCAGACAAAATGGGTTATTTTAGAAATACAGCACTGAAAATATTAGCTGTTCAATGTGCTTTAAATGCAGACATCAGATGTGATTTGCCCTTGCACACAGAAATATCTGCATCACAGACATCCAAACTGAGGCCTCATTTGAATACTTTGAGCAAAATCCTGGCTCTGTTGAAGTTGATGGGAATTTTGCCATTAATTTCAGTTGGGCTTCGGCTTCCTTCTCCAGTGATGAAATGTGTGGCAAGGGAGGTATCCTTGAGGAACACACAGGCTTATATGGGAAGAAAAGGAAGAATTCCACAGCAGGTCACAGGTAATGCAAATTCTTGGGAGAGCAGTGACCTTGGAGGAAAAGAAGGGGAAGCACTGCTGAGAAGGCTTTTTGCAGAGAGGTGGGAGGAGATTTCATGAAAGGATGTGGAAGGATGTGTTGCAAGTATAGCAGGTAGCATGATTGAACGTGTAAAATTGTGAGGAGGAGAAAACACTTCTACTTTCACAAGCCTGAAGAAAAGAATGAAGTGTTGTTTCCAAACTTTAGAAGAGTATGAATTGGGGGAAAAGCTTTGTGATGGCTCTTTCATACAGATGTTTCTCTTGGGCTTAGTTCAAAAGGAAGGATTTGTTTAGCTTTCCAGATTTGTCCACTAATCTCTGTTTCAGAGGAAAGCTATCCATCCCCTCACAAGGAGAAGGCCACATCTGAGAAAGCCAACTCAGGACAGGAGTGAAGTGCTTCACCTGGATGATTCAGAGCAGCTATGTTGCACTGGAGTAGGCATTCAGTCAATCCCTCTCCTGGGCCAAGAGCTGCTTTTTTTTTTCATCCTCTTTGAAGAAATATAACACTGTAAGCAAGCTAGTACAATAGCAAAGTCCCAGTGATGGTTTTGGAAGTAATGTGGTTCCTTAATATTTTTCCACAGTGATTTCAAGGAGCCATCCTCCACAGCCTGGGCTAGTTTAATAGAAGTGCATTGGATACTGCTGGTAAATATATAGCAAAAATACATTATGGAAGATCAAGTATATTTTATAATGCTAGAGTCAATTCATTGGCTAGAGCCAATCTTGGCATAAGCTGCAATACTTCAAAGGAGCATTTGCAAGCATTATGGCAAATTGTGTTCTGAGATGCCTTAGGTTAAAAGTCATCAGCACCTTGGATAAGAAGTTGTCTGGGTCTGTAGTGTGAAGCAGATGATACACATCCACTAAAAATCCCTATGAAATATTTATCAAAAGCTCATTGCTCTGGATGCCCACTAGACACTATTTAGAAATTAATATAACTAATGTATTTTATCTCCTGCTTAAATATCTGAATATTTTATTGCAAAGTGTATGGTGATGGATTAAAACATTCAAAATAAAAACTTTGTCAGCACAGACGTTTGTTTTAATTTAAAGGAGAGCACAAACTGCTCAAAAATACCCTGCCTTTTTCTTTGCAAATGTTTCCATCTGAAAGAAAGGAAACAAGATGCTGTGCATGTTTATATGTGAAAGATGAAGATGATGGAGGTTTGTACCTCTCAAGGAGATGCAGAACAAAATCAGAGCCAGGTCACTGCTTTCAAATGGTTTATTAACCTTGATAAACAGGGCTGGGAGAAGCAGCATCACAGATGGAAAATGGTCCCAGGTGCTGTGGCCACAGCACAGAGGCAGGTACTGCCGTGTGTGCTCTTGCAGAGAGTGGGAAGCCCCCTCCCCTCCCCTCTGCTTTAAAACAAAACCAAACCAAACTAAAACAAACCACATTTTCTTCAGTGCACACAAGAGAATGTCTGGCATCTGCTGCTGAGCAGCATTCTTGCTGTGTCTCACTATCTATCAAATGGCATACTTGTCCCCTGCCAAGAAAAATACTTGTTCCCAATACTAATCATGCTCCCTGACTACCCTCTAGTGTATATTCTTCCAGGACTGCTATCCATCCATGCTGCCATTTGGAAGATATTAAAATATTATGAGGAAATCTCTCACCCATTGGGCTGGCAAGATCTGGGATGTGCTCCAGAGGCAATGCCTGCCATTCCCAGAGAGAGATCCTAATGTCTCTCTTTGTCCAGGGCCCCATCTAAATGAAGAGACATCATTGCAGAGCCTCCATGGGGAGTCACTGGCAGGGCTCTAGTTTAGGGAAAAGATAGTCCAGGTACAAACTCTTGGAGAAATGAAAAATAAATTGATGAAAATAGGAGTTGGTAAATAGATCCCAGAGCCTCTTGTGACTGTGGGCTTAAAAGGAAAAGGGAAAATGTCATTGCAAAATACCTAAAGGTGTTTGAAAGGCAGCAGCTGGGAACTCGGTGAGAAGGTTTCTCTCTTTTGCTATTTATTTGGTGAGACTGACCCTCTGTATCCACACAGACCCCAGCTCCTCAGCTACAACTACAGGATGTATCCCTGGTCATATCCTTCAGGTAGTTTCTTAGGATAAGATTGAGACTGTTCTCATCAGCCTCCGGAGTTCCTGAAGGTGATAGTAATTTGTTCCTCCACCTGAGAAATTGCCCAGGATTTCTCAAAAAGAAAAGTGCTTGTTTTCTGATCTCTGCCTGGAATGAAGTGTCCTAACTTGGTCCTGCATGGTTCCAAGAATTAAATCCCTTCCATAATCTCTAAAAATATGAGATTTGGCCCCCCTCCTATCAGAAAGCTGCTTGTGACTGCACCAACAGGTGCCCTGAGACATTTCTGCAAGCTGCTGCAGCTGAGCAGCAACCAGAGAGTAGCCAGGAACCTCCTCACACAGAGCTGGCCACAGCTAAACCACCTTCCTTCATTACAGCAAATTCTTCAGATGTTTGTACAGCAGAGGGTGGGATTTGTGTCATTTATCTTTCAACATCTACAAAGTAGAGTCTACCGCTGCACTAATCGCTCTGGGTTCCCTTTGTAGGCAAGGAAGAGCAATAAGTGCTTTTAAGGTGCAATTTGCCTGGCTCATTATAGACCTTTACTTTGGGATGACATGAATCACACCCAAGGTTCCTACAAGTGCAGCCTGGGAGGTTCTCACTGACCGTACCCTCAGCCTGGGGTGTCTTAAGTGCACATTGTATTTACAATATATTTACTGCACACATTTGTGTCTCTCTGTTTAATTAGATGAGAAACTCCCTCTGCCTGTTACAGGCCTAGATTTGAGCACAGAAGATGTAAGCAGTTTCTGCAGAAGTAGACTGGAGCAAGCACTGGATCATCCTCATTCTATGAGGTAGAAGAAATATCTTTGTTCACAGAGGATCATTTTTCACTAAATATACAAGGATCAGATACAACAACCGCATCTTCCTGTTCCCATCTGTCCGCTCCATGGAGTGGGGGAAGAAGAAGAGATCATAAACATGAAAGTTTGCGTGCCCCTCTTTTAGAGGAAACTTTATGTGCACACAAACAGATCCAAATGAACAACAAAGCAGAGACATTTCCTCAGGAGCCCAAAATGTTGCCTAGAAAAAGTTTGTAATGAATTATTACTGTTATTTTTAATTTAAACTGCACCATGAAGGTTCATAATTTTTAATATAGTGGTGTTAATGAAGTCATGAAATGAAAGTTTAAAGATATGAGTAGCGCAAGATATACATATATATGCATATATATACATATATATATAAATATATACATATATATATATATACACACATATATACATATACACACATATATATATATATATATATATATATATAGGAGGAAGAAATAGATTTTACTATCCTGATGGATGTATTGGGAAAGCAGACCAGCTTTAGGCACAAGGTCTGTAGGTAAACAGTAACAGGGAGATTCTGACCTCAGAAGTAAGTTAATGGATAGCATAAACTCCACAGGGATTGGAGACAGTACACAATTCTAGGAGGTGTTTGAATGGATATTTATCATAGGAAGTTTTTAACAGGGACAACAAATTGATATTGGCTCACTTTTTGGCTTTTAAAGCTGTGAGGTGAATTAATTTTCCTGTATCTGGAAAATATTTTACATTTTGAAAGTGTTCTTTTCTGAACTGCAATAAAACCAGAAATTGCAAGAAGTTTATGAATCAATAATGAATAAATGCAATATTTTATTTGAAATCTATGGCATATTTCAGTGCTCTTTTTATTACTGATATTTTCTTATGCATTTACTAGTGTTTAAAAATCAAGCCATTTTGAAGGCAAATGAAAAAATTATGTTAATAAATCATTAAAGCAAAAAAAAAATCAGATTTCTTCTGCAAAAGATTTAGTTTTAAGAATATCTTTTTTCATGGAATGCAATTAAAGAAATACATTTTCAGCTCTTACATCCACCTGCAGACCCAGCACACACACATGCCACACACCTGACACTTATCTGTCTTTTTCTGCTACTCTGGCCCTTGTTCATAATCAGCTGCAGGTTTTTACCTGTAGGACAGTCTCCCTCTCAGGGCTGCTACAAATCCCTCATCCTCTCTTGACTGTGTTGCTTTGCAGTTCTTTCTCCTGTGCAACTGTAGGCTTTGGTTTCACCAGCTTTTTTATAGTCCATGAGTTTCTCCAAAGAACTGGGAGCCCTTCCCCCTCTATTATTATGGATATCTGTTTTTCTAAAGCCTAGACATTTGCTGCATAATCTTACCCCACTGGGAATCAGTGGCTGTAATTAGATATGTCAAAAGAATAAATAGTATTTTGTGTTAAGGTTGATAATAAACATGTCTCCTTTTGCACATACTGCTCATCACAACTGGTGGTAAAGAAAGTGAGCAGCTGATCTTGACACCCCTTGAATCCTGCTGCTCTGTCACAGGGAGACCCTGAAGCATTGTACATGCATAAAAAGAAAATTAATTGCTAAGAGATTTTTTTTAAGTAAGTATGGGTTTGATCCTGGATCCTGAATTCATCACACCTTCCAAAAATTTTTCAAAAGATTTTGAAGAATTTCTGCAAGTTGCATGGTGCGCCTGACCTTTTCCCAGCCCCTTTTTTCTTTCCCTCACACAAAATCTCATTTTCCTGCTCAAACAGGAATGTTCCTGGAGACAGGAGATGCCAGGACCTTGCAGCCTCTCCTCACATTCCATCTCAGAGGCACTGGCCATCAAGTCCTACTCTGGCCAGAGCAGATGTGGTAAAAGCTGCCTGGTGCTTTTGCTGGGAGAGGATTCCAACCATCACCAGGATTTTTGGGGACTCTTCCATCAGTAAGAGAATTTAGGAAGGAAAAAAATAGAATAATGAAAGCCCCTTTCAGATAGGTTTAAAATTTCAGCTGCGCTCCCTGGTCCAGTTGTAGTAATGTTATTAAGACAAGAGCAGATATAGTTGAAAAAAATTATCCTAAAAATCACAATAGTTATTTTTAGAATAATCTAAGAAGTCCTGAACTAGATAAAATAGATACATTCAACATCCACAACAAAGAACAGTATTCAAACCATTTATAATCAAATACTGTCCCTGTCACACTCTCCTAGACCCTCTCTCCAGTTTGATATATATTTTCACATGGATCTGAGAAAAATATGTTTTGAAGGATCTGATGAAAGGGAGACTGTTGCACAACTTTGGCTGTTGATTTAGTCATAAAATATATATTTATACACAGTTTTATTTATACAAAGTGAACCTCACAGCCTACAATATCTTACTGGAGCTCAGATGTAGTGCATGACACATTATATTTGTGGAAATAGGATCTATAACCTAATGTATTCTTGCATCAAAGAATAATGTCTCATAAATAAATCATTACAGCCTGTCACATCTATGGTTTCACACCATAGTGTATAAAATTATGTATTTTGAGATATGGAAGAATGCTTCAACAAAAAAAAATTACCCTGTGTTAATGCATGTGCTGTCTTGGAGGTGTTATTGCCTTACTACTGTTCATTGTAGAATAATCCATAATATCAGATGAAAGACAGCATTTCTGTTTTCAAAAACTGGTGCAATTGGTGTGCAGCCTTTCTCTTTCAGTAATTAAGAAATCAAATAAGCCTGAGTGAAACTATTTAAGAGGTTCTAGATATAATTAGAACACCTCATTCTCTCATAACTAATTCCTAATTAAAGTAATTTGTCTTTTTGCCCTTCTTTTCAAGGGTGAAGAGCAAGTGGTGATGAATGCTCAAAATCAGGAAAAGTGGAAATTGCAGTGTGTTGATTTGCAGTGATTGAGAATGTTCCAGTTTTTAACAGCCACCTTTGACTGAAATGGTAAATGAACCTGCAGCCTCTGTTTGTGTTGCATTTGTGCTATCTGGTGCTCAACTAACAGTATTTGTCTTAAAAAACAGCCACTATCATCCGAAATCTGAATATACAAAATCTGCCTCTTTTTAAGAATAGCACATTTCAAGGAGGGAGGGGAGGAACAGTTAGAGGGTGCACAGGAGGGTTAAAAGTCTGAAATTTGTTCCATAGGGTAAAAATTGTCCTTTTAAAATTTTACTTGCAGCTGTGCCCAGATGATGATGGATTTATCATATGAACCAGGGATTAGTAAACAATGTGTACCCTATAAAGAGCAAAACAAGTCCTTGCTCATCACTGCACTTAATTGCAGTGGTTATATCAAAGCCATATAAAATTTAATCATCAACCACAAGTAAGAATTTGCTTTACATGTGTGCTTGCTTCCCTGTTTTTCCACCTGTTTAAATGAAAGATTCTTGGAATATCACAATATGTAAATATTGTTTATGATGCAAAAATATGCTCTTTCATCTCCTGGCTGCTTTGATGTCGTGATATATAAAGCTTTTAGTGCCACCACCTACCTGACACACAAAGGTCTTATCTGTTTCATAAACATGTGTGCCCAGTGCAAACAGGCTGGATCCAATAGAGGATTTTTCTTTTCCTTGTAATGTTTTTTTAAGAGGCAGAAAGAGAAAGAAATTGTAAATGGCAGAATCACTCAGGTGAAAAGAATATTTTAAGCATCAGGTAAAGATAAGCCTATTATGATAGAATAAAAAGATGTAGGTCAAGACTGATCCTGAGAGGTTAGTTATATATATAGGTATCTTGTAAAATGTGTTTTAAAAGCTTAAACTTTTTTTATAAGAGTTTTGATCCAAGTGGGAAATAAGTAGCAAGATCAGATGACCTCCTAAGAAATACAAATATCTCTAATTAGCAAGGAAAAAAAAAAGAGAGAGAAATGCAGGAAGTAAGGTCAAAGCTGGAAACGGGACAGATAAAGCTAGGAAGGACATAGGGTGTAGGCAATATTTAAAATCTGGAGTACATTGTTAGCAATTTTAAAGGAAGAAGTGCTTCTTATTATATAGTATATGGTTTGTCCTATAAACAGTTATTTTTGTACCAATCTGTCTCTAATAACACAGTGGATTGGAGCCTCAGTCTGTCAGAGCCTGCATTCCATGGGGGTGCTGCCTCCAGGTGAAAATGTGACAGACACTTTGGGACAGGGGTATCTGCTGGCCAGCAAAGATGAAAATGTGACAGACTCTTTGGGACAGGGGTGTCTACTGGCCAGCAAAGGTCCTCAGGGCTCTTTAGGGCAATCCCACTCTCCAGGTGAGCAGGGATCCTGGAGGACGTCCTTCCCTGGCATGTGGAACAGCCAGGAGTCATGGCTCAGCGCAGCTCCAGCTGTCTGCACCCTCTGAGAGCAGAATTTGCCCTTTTAATGTCAAATGAACTGCCACCTCTGCAAGGTTTAATGTAGTAATGTAGCCCTCTTTTTTCTTTTTTTTTTTTTTTCCTCTTTTTCTTTCCCCACGTTTCCAAGAGCACCCTGGGAAATCCTTTGGTGCTCTTTATTTCCATCTAAGCCCTGGGTTGCTTTGAACAGCACAGGTAATTGTACGGGTGAACTTCAGAGGTTTGAAGGGATCAAACTTGAAAGCCTTTGACTGCAAGAGCAAGCTCCAACTGGAATCCTGTCAGGTGCTGCCAGACGGGACGTGGCGGGATGCTGCCACACCGGGAATCCCTGCAGCAGGGACAGCTCGGTGTGCCCCTCCCCAGCACAGCCTCAGAGGGCAGCAAGAGCACAACAGCCTCATAGCAGCACTACAGACCTATAAATTCATGCATGTGGTTGTGTGGCTTGGCTTAGGGCATCTCTGTGAGTCTGCATTAGAGTGTGAGAAAAGCATCCCTGAGTTTCTTTTTCAGCACAGTCTGAAAGGCTTTCTCTGGGATCAGAGCAGAGCAGCCAAGGGGATTATGAGCTGCAGGTCCACATCTTTTTTTTTGAGGAGAGTATGTTCCTTTACTAGAAAATCCTAGAGGGTTCAATAAAAAAAGGTATCAAGAAGTGTATTTAATAGACGTTTATAGACAATCTCAGAAAATAATAGAATTTAAGGAAGTGGAATTTAAGAAAGTTGGTTGTTACAATGCACGAGTTTTGCAATAGAGTTATGCATTTTTCAAATTTTGCATGGCAGCCAAAGCACTCCAGATGTGTTAGCTTCCTCTGCCAGGTTTCCTAGATCTTCCCTTGGAGCGCAGGTGAAGCTCCTTGTGTTCGAAGGCAGGGCTGGGTATGATCTGATTCCATTTTCCACACCCTTCTCATGCCATATCTGACTGTCATCACTGCTGCAATCCAGGAATACAGGAAACAGGAGGAAGCATTGGTGCTGCTTGGAATTTTCAGATTTTGAATGCCTTTTTGACACTTTGGAAAAGAAGCAGGCAACAACAGTAATCAGATAATTATTTTTTCCCACTGGATTTCAGACAACTGCAGCTCAAAAAGAAATGAAAATTGCATTTATTTTCTCTTCAATTAAAATATTTGTCTTGGCCAAGATAACCTGTCTCAGTAATTGCATACTGTGTCAACACCATCTGTCTTGTGACAATAGGTATCACAGTGGATAGTCAAAGTCTATTTGAGATAGTGAAAGCCTGGTAGAAGTCTATTTTATTGTATTTTATTTTTTTGTTCTACCACAGGGCTACTTGTTTACAGAATTGTATTTCAATTCAGTATTATTGGTTGATGTTCCCTCTCTTCACAATGGAAACTGTTTCAGCTTCTGAGTGGTGGTCTACTGATGCCTGGTAACTTCTCTGCAGGGAGCACAAACTCAGAGATGCTGGTGATCGTTCTTCGTCTGCAATTTTTTTCTTCTTGACTGGTGGGTGAAAATCTCTTCTCTGCTCAATTTGCTGAGCCTCTATGTGGTTCTTGATGCTCCTGGTTCTTCAATTTATTCCTAAGAGGCAGAGGTGTAATGCAAACACCCCTAATTCAGACCAAATTCACATGAATTCTCCCACTTCAGCCCTCATATGGTGGGCTATGGATCATTCCTACCTGAGCATCTCCTGTGCCAGAAAAGGAAAGCTCTGCAGTCTCAGAAATTCTTTTCTAGCCAGGACACAATGACACCTATTCAGACTACTCACTTTTCCTTATATAATTGCCATATAATTATGGAATTAAGTCTCTTTGCAAAGAACATATTATTATTATTAGCGATAATTTGTACTACAGCAGTGCCTAGAGGAAGGCATGCCTTGCATGAGGTGCATGAAAAAAACATATATATCTGAAGCTCACTTTCACATTCAGCTACAATTTGGCTCAGCCAGTCATGCAAAGACTAGGAGAGAGGAGCAGAAAGCACTAGTGCAAGTGTGAAGCTGGGCTTTGTAAAGATGAAGGAATTGCACAGGATCACAGAAAGTTCATTTACAGAAGAACAAGAATTGTACATGCGCGTCCTGAGCCTGTGATGAACCATCCACAGAATTCCCTGTCCTCCCCTGGTATCATTTGCTGTGTAAAATAATGCTGCATTGCTGCCCAAACACACAGCACACTGACCTGTCATGTTCTGGGGAAGCACTGCCACACAGAAATGCTCAGACATCTAAAGAACAGCAATACCAGAGCATCCATGCCCTTTTATCTGCCAGGGTTAACACAGTGGCTTCTCTTCTGCATTTTTTGCAATTCTAGTGACCTCAGCTAATGTCATGGCTAATGTCAGGGTACCCAGATGCCTCAGTGCCCACAGCACAGCCAGGACTGGCACTGCAGGGGAATTAATGTGCCCCAGCCTCAAAGGGAGCAGTGCTGTCAGGCACTTGTGAAAGACAAGGAAAAATTTGTACTTTGCATTTGAGCCTTTCCTTGGCTTGCAAAAGGCTGCCTAACTGGAATGAGATGTACACCACGAGCTCAACACTTTTTTCAAATTCCAAACATACTTCGCTAACTCCACTTATTATGAAAATCATGATTTTTATCACTCAAGAGCACTAACAAATCAACAGAGAAGAATGTAAGAAAGTTCTGCTGCTGAGAACTTTGCTTTGTTGTTCATAGGAAGTTAAAATGAAACTATTTTAAGCAGAGCAGAGATGTTTAGCAGTCCTTGTGTGCTTGTAAAGAAAATATAAATAAAATATTTAGATCAAAAATGCAGTTCTGATTGATTCTTGAGACATAACACAAATCTCTGCCTTTGCACCTCATTGTTATGGCCATTGGGTGCTGAAAATGGCAGGAATTTTGCACTATTAAATCTATATCTTGACTGTCTCTAGTATATCCAGCTATAATAAATCACATTGGTCTGCTGCTGGTGACAAAGTTATGGACACACAAACAACATGGGGAAGAGAAATTGAAGCCTCATCCACAAGGTGTGAATAAAAGGACACCTGGCATGCAAACAAAATGATGAAATGGTTAGTTCATGGTCTTCATTAAATTGCTGATTGTGGTGTCTGAGAGTGGCTTGATGCTTAACACCACACCAAACCTCAAGCAAAAAATGTGCAATTCAGGTCAGCTGCTCCCTGTGGCTATGGAACCATTTCCTTGTGAGTCAATTGGGAAAAGGAGTAAGGCTTTTACACTGGGGCTGCACAGACGGTAGTGTGAATGTAGTTCTTGCATCTTTGCTGATTTTCAGATGATTGGGTCACCAAAGAAACATTTATTTTTGTGTTAGATTAATGACCTAAGCTTGCCCTGAACACTTTGAGGACTCTCAGAGACATGAACCTTTGAAAATTACAATATTGTTTTTACTGCTCACCTTTCTGGGATAGCAGTGGAAGATGTGTTTTCAGAAGACATTATGGGTACACTTCCTTTCTGTCCTCATTTTCAACACTGCAGATGAGTTTATGCTAACTGTGACTGGGCATCACTAGGGGAAGATCCTTGGTTGCTGCACTCAGCACAAGTGGCTGCTCAGCCCTGGCTGATGCCACTGCAGGGTCTGTTTTTGCACATATTGAATGCATCATTTTCAAGAGGGTCATTTAATAAAGCCTATAAAGAGGATGTAACTTCTAAACCTCTTTGTTGACTTTCTGTGCCCTAGAATGTCAGAGGATAAATGGGTGTTATTTTCACTGCTAGGGCAGTGTTGGCTCTTTGGAAAGTTTTGCTGTGTGAGATCACTTTGGTTCCCTTTAATGCTTCTTATTTGTTTTGTATTAGGTATTTAGAAAGCCTTGGCAGGTAGGCTGCATATAAATAAAACATGGTCTTTTATAACTATTTGGAGTAGGAGCAATTAGCTGGTGACTGAGTATTCTTAGGGAATGAATTTATCTCTTTGAAACTCTTCACTTATGTGTTCACCAGCAGCTCTCTGCCAACTTTGTGGCACCACAGGAACTGCCCAGGCTGTGTTATCACAGTAGTGATGGGGTCATGCTGGATAATGCCTCAGGTGCACTTGCAGCTTGTGGCAGCCACTCTCCTGGAGCTGCAGAGAGCCAGCCAGAAACACAGCTTTTACTGAGATCAATAAATCATGTCAGCCTCCTAAGTGCAGTTTTCAAGAGGGTGAAATCACATTTTGTGTTCTGGATACTTGTCTAGCTCTTCCTGATGCTTTCCTAAAGGCATTTCTTGAAGGGGAGTAGAAGGTGGCAAAAGATTTTTTGCCATAATTATAACTAATTGACTGCTAAAGGGGTTTGGACTTGTGTCAGGTCAAATCCTGCACTACTCAGAATTAGTGAGACTGAGTCTGACCTCAGTGACATGAATACAAATTAGATAAGTTGTGCTGGTTTTGAGATGGGCTCTGACCTGTGCCATGGGTGTGCTGCAGGCAGGGAGGAGTTAAACCCAACTCACCATGACTGCAGCAGAGAGTGTGAGTTCTCAGCACCTTGGAGCAGCCAGGCCCTGTGGCAGGGCTGTGATTCTCTATCTTGAGCCCTGGGTTAGACAAGCAAAATCAAGTGACAGAGGCAGGAGGAGGATGCTGACACCCAGGGTGTCCTCTTGGTCCCTGTGTAAGGACAAATGCACTGAATCCACTCCTAGAGCTGACAGTACCCAACATCCTGACCAGCAGGATGGCCACCTCTTGGTGCCCCTCTGCCACTGAGCACAGATGTGAGCTCTGAATGCTCCCTCTGTGCTCTGCAGAGTGGCAGTGTGGCCTCTGCTGTCCCCCAAGCCGGGCTGCAAGGCCTGCAGTTTGCAGAGGAACATGCAGGCCCCGTGGCAGGGTTGTGATTTTCTATCCTGAGCCCTGAATTAGACAAGCAAAATCAAGTGACAGAGACAGGAAGAGGATGCTGACACCCAGAGTGTCCTCTTGGTGCCTGTGTAAGGACAAATGTACTGGAGGGGATGAGGGCTCCTGAATCCACTCCTAGAGCTGACAGTACCCAACATCCTGACCAGCAGGATGGCCACCTCTTGGTGCCCCTCTGCCACTGAGCACAGATGTGAGCTCTGAATGCCCCCTGTGTGCTCTGCAGAGAGGCAGCGTGGCCTCTGCTGTCCCCCAGGCCGGGCTGCAAGGCCTGCAGTTTGCAGAGGAACATGCTGCGTCAGGCACAGCCGGGCTGGCCCCACATAAAGTCAATACTTGGATGAAAACAAATAAAATCTTGGAGTACGAGGCAGAGGCTAAAGAATGCCTTCACCTCTTCCCTTCAAGCGACTATTTTGTTAACTTGAAAGACTGCACAGGCGATCTTACTCCATTCTTTCTCTACAGGTCAAATACTTGTCATAGGAGACACCCTAGTTAATATTAAACTAAAAATTAATAGATTAGATAACTATTACATGCTTTTAGTGCCAATTAATTTAATAGCTTTTTTTTATTTAATTTTTTTTACAGGGTAGGAGAATATAGAAGCACAGTTTACTGTGCCTGTGTGAGCTCTCAGATAGGTCTTTTGTGATACAATTACCAGCAATTGATTGGGCTGACACGTGTAATCCCCTCTGGATCGCCCAGTGATATGATGTCAGTAAGAAGTCCTTCAAACAGGGCTATTAAAAAGCACATTAAACAGGTCCTTATTGTAAGCTTTATGCTAGTTTATGCTAGAATAACAGTGATATGGTGGTATTTGTTTGAAAAAGAAAGGATTATATGGTCTTTGTAAAATGAGGAATTTAGTATTGGGGAGGGGCAGTGGGATGGTGATTTATTTTTTGTTTATGTTTCTCTGAATCCTTTGATATGTCAGCTTCTGTCACTAACCATTAGGCCACTTGCAATTTCTTGTATCAACGAAGATGAAATACATACTGCCTCAAATAATTTATGTCAAACATGGAAGGGCATAGATGGCAGTGCATATTGTGAGATTATAATGAGAATTGAATTGGGGTCTTCAGAAAGCCATCAGTAATTTATTGTTAAAGAGCAGTCATGAATCATTCTAGCCTTTAATTGTCATGTGGATGCACTTTGCTTTCAGCTAGTGCAGGAAGCAAATAGTGAAAATAGTGATACCTCAGAAGAGAGGTTTCACCATGACACTTGGTACTTATTAATATTTCTCCAAGCAAGAGTGTCATGTCTTCTCTTGGGTCAGATTCTGGTGTGGAATTGAAAGGGATGCTTGAAAAAACTTGGGCTTATATATATGTATATACATATATATATATAGATAGATACATATATATATACATACACACACACACACACATATATATACATACATACATACATATACATACATATATATACATATATATACATATACACATATATATATATACACACACACATGCATATACATATATATATATATATATACACACACCCTCACATACACGTTACAAGCACAGGATAAGAGTCAGTAAGATTTGTGTTGCTTACAATAAAGGACACAGGAAGACTTTACAGCATGATTTAAGTGTCAGCTCTGAAATGAAATGAGGCATTCTGGAGATTTGTTTGTAATGCACCAACCTCCCCATCACTCCTCTTCACTCTGCTCTCTTTTATCTTGCAGTGCCAAGGTTACCCTCTGAAATGATTTCTGTGTATGTGTTACACAGACATGCTTTGTTAGCTTGTGCTGCTTCACACAGACAGAAATTTCACTGTTAGCCTGTGTCTAGTTGTAGAATATCTTCTTCAGAAAATCAAAGCTACCAGCAAGATGATATAAATTATTTGCAGGGTCTGGTTTTCCTTCTCCTTTAATATCATGTAATCAAAGGACAGATTACTCAAAATTACTCATCTTGAGTGCTTCAGTGTAGTCATCACAGCACTCCTCTGTGACTACTTTACAATTTCTCATAATGCAAGAATTAGGAGGAATGCAGTGAAACAATGAGTAACAAGCTTAAGGTATACAAATATAAGGAGTTGTTTTTAGGAAGCATGATTAAATTTTGGCCCACCTTGACAGTGAAATCTGTGGAAGCCAAATGTATAAATTGTAAGAGAATTTAATATATTTGTGAAGAATAGTTGCTCTGGTGACTATTAAGCCATTTCAAGATGTCCATAACTCAGAATGACTAGGAGGATGAATTATGCCAAGGAACAACTCTGTATTTGATCTACCCATACAATATTTACCAACTGACCACCATCAGAGACAGGACACTGGGCTAGACTGATTTAATACTGCATGGTTATTCTTATGTCCCATGTGACCTGAAGAAAACTCATAAAGATTTGTTATTATGAATAATGAAGTGTGTCTTTCTGTGCTACTGTTAGCAAAAACATTTCAGATCACCCTACAATGCTTTATATGTTGCAAAACACTGTATATTAAATACTTCAGGTGCACTGTGCTCTTGTGCTGCTTTGCTCTGACTCACACAAAGCAATGTTCAATCAATTGCCTAAATCCAAAAACCAAAGCCCAAGAAAATTGCACTGCTACTGCCTAAGGTGCAGCTGATTGAAAGCAGCAGCCACCTGTATTTCCACACCTGGGAATATCAGAAATGCTCTGGAGTTAATAATGACATCCAGCAAGACATCTTATTGATAGATGGTCATGAGCCCAGCCTCACAGCAAAGCTCACCTCTGGAAACATCCTCTGCACATGCCCAGCTCATGGAGAGTCATGCAGGGCACAGCCCACCTAAAGGAAGAAGTAACACTGACCTTATTCTAAACCTCAGGGGCTCATTTAGAATGTGAGAAAATATGAAGTGCAAATTGCACTTTTAAGGCATGACTCCCTGCAGAGTTGTAAAGGTGATGAGTTGAAACAGGAAACAGAAATGGTGATTGGGAGCAAATTCTGGGGGTCTCATCCAGCCTCACACGAGAAGTGGGACTGTTGCCAGCTGGGAATGAGTTCAGCCATGGTTTTAACAGAGTCTTAAAGCTGCCAAGGACAGAGTTTTCATAACCTCTCCAAGCACCTGTTACCGTGCTGCACCTCTCTTCAAGTGCACAATTTCCATAATGTCTGACTTGAACATGTCAGGCTCCAGCCTGTGTCCATTGTTCCTTGTCATGTTGTCTAGCACCATTGAGAGGAGTTTGGCTCTGTCATTTCTGTAATTCTTTGTCAAGTAGATGTCAACTGCTGTTATACTGCCCCTTATCCTCTTTGCCAGACTAAATAAACCCAACTTCTTTAGCCTCTCCCTCTGAGTCATGTTCTCTTGGCCCTTGACCATGTTGTCAGCCCTCTGCTTGGCTTTCTCCAGATTTCCTACCTTCCCTGTGAGCTCTCCCTGTGCTCATGCTTCCATTGCAATGTGCACACAGTGCTGCCCAGGGCAAGGATGGGGAGTATTGTGTGCATTTTGCACAGCTCTGTGCCATGTGAGAGAAACTCATAACTGTTAATTGAGAACCCTGTTTTTACCAGAGATTAAAAGAGCAAAAATTAAAGCCTGAGAAAGCGTCTGTCTAAATTCAAAATGAAACTGCCTAGGATGCAATATTTGAGAATGATGACACTGGTGATGATAAAGCTGACTTTTCCTGCCCTTGGTAAAATATGTTGCTGTGGTGCATAATGCTGAGGAGTCACCTTTGCTATCACAGGCTTTATGTTCATAGTACTTTATGATTTTACTCTTTAAAACACTTACCTTTTGGCAGGATA
Organism: Zonotrichia leucophrys gambelii; assembly: GCF_028769735.1. NCBI lineage: Eukaryota > Metazoa > Chordata > Aves > Passeriformes > Passerellidae > Zonotrichia > Zonotrichia leucophrys. The sequence goes on along the minus strand of NC_088171.1, from coordinate 9,283,966 downwards.
CCTAAGCTACACAAGTAGATGTTATTCCAAGACCTGACACATTTGCTGACTGAGCCAACAGTTGTGCGACACTGATGAAGTACAAAAAGGCAAAATAAGCACCGGTGGACACTTCTGTGTTTCACTCATGGCAAATTAATGCATCAGGATTCTTCAGTGGTGCTTGTAGGTGGTGTTACAAAGCTGTTCTCGTGCCTTTGTACTGAAACAGCTTACAAAGATTTACTCACTGATGTGCTGGGGTTGGCTTCTGAAGATGTGCTATTTGCAGCAGAAACTGATGTGTTTCTGTGATTAACACATCACAGTAGGCACTCACTATCCTGTGGCTGTTTGTAGTGACAATAGTCTATGAAAAGCAATTTGGGATTGTAGAATCATAGAAGACTAGAATTTTTTAGAATAGAAATGTCATCTAAGATCATTGAGTCCAGCTACTTACCCACCACTGTCAACTCCACCTCTACACCCTGTCCCTGGGTGCCACATCTGCACATCTTTTAAATACCTCCTGGGGTGTTGACTCCACCACTGCCCAGGAAAACTTGTTCCAATGCCTGACCACCCTTTCAGTGGAGAAATACTTCCTAATATCCAATCTAAACCTCTCCTGGTGCAACTTGAAATCATTTCCTCTTGTCCTTGTCACTTTGAAGAAGAAACCAATCCCCATCTCACTACAGCCTCCTTTCAGGTGCTTGCAGAGAGGGATAACATCCTCTCCAAGCCTTCTCTTGCCCAGGTTAAACACTCTCAGCTCTCTCAGCTGCTCCTCATAAGAGTTATTTAATAACAAAAAACACCTTCACCACTCTTATATCTGCTTCACAGACACAATAACTTACTGTATTCTAATTTAGTAAAGTCCCTGTTGAAGAACAATTCCTGCTATGTAAATAGGCTCAATGAAGTAGTGGAGATCTTCCCAATACCTTTTACTGTCCTGTGTGTTCCCAGCTTACCCAATTCGCTGTTGCAAAAGGTGCAGCTGATCTTTCTGGGAGCTCAAGTGTGCCCAGCTTGCCATAGTGGCCATGTCACCACAGTGTGTACCTGTAGCTGAAAGTAAGATTTTCAGGAGATGGAGATGAAGGCTGAAATGCCTTCAGAGGGTTAGTCATCATCACTTTCCTTTCAAAGACCTGAGGGTCTGATAACAAAGGTGAGAAAGGAGCATCTTTTACAAATGAAAATCCAGTTCTGTCATCAGCAGATCCCCAAACTGCAGCTGGCACAGATGGAAAAAAAATTCTGTCCCGTACCAAAGCCCCTTGGCATTGAGTGCTGGGTTGTCCTGTGCTGCCTGTGTGTCACTCACATGGGAATTATTCCCCTGGATCTGTCTGGAGCAGGCAGAGGGCTGCAGGAATGCACTGAGCTGCCTCAGCTCCCACCAAAGCCCACGGGAGCTGGGGCTGAGCTCAGCTCCTCCCGGGCTCAGAAAGGGGCAGAGCATCTCTCCTGCCACCCCTTATGACCTGAGATAGACTGGGCAGCCCACATGGAAGAAAAGGTGCTCAGAGTGAGACAAATTATCTCCATGATTTAATCCAGGCTGCAGGAGAAAGCAACAAGAAAAAAGGGAAGACACTTAAAACAGAGAACTGGAAATTGCTTATAGGCAGCACAGGAGCAATTCAGGAGCCAAAATATAAGCACAGAGCATCATCTTCAATGCCTGAGGCCACCTGAGACATCCACACAGGAATGGCAGAGCTGACACTTGATCTATGAAAGACCTGCTCCCTTCAGGAGCCTGCTTTCATAGGCTTTGTGCATAATTCAGGTGAGACCAAAGGTTTATTCTTACCACAAGATGTTGATGTGATTTCTCCAATATACTTTGAATACCTGTTCTATCACAGCTCCCCATTAGGGACCTGTTGTTAAATAGCCAGATTTATCCTAAATGATAGTGGAAAAGATGTCTCAGATAGTTAAAGGGAAGCTTAAAACTTGTAAGAATATTCTGGTTTTAAATTGAACTCACAGATCTTCATATCCCTTTGCATTTTTCCAGAATATTTGGTAAGGAAGAGATTTGGCAACTGCTTACATCATGTTGAGGATAAAGAAGAGGAGGAACTGAACTATTTGTTTGTGTCATCCTGATGTGTGACGGGGGAAACATTGCTCCCATTCCGATTATGTGGTACCTTTTTATGGAAATATTTCAAGGAATCCACCAGAAGAGGAAAGTTTTCTAGGAAGGGTATATTTTTACTGCATACCTCTGGATGTGGAGATTCTGGCTGTCTTCCAATGTGATTGCACAGTGCTGACAGCTTCTGAAAATAATACAGGTTTTCAGAGTGAGACAGGGACTAAAATATTTATGTGTTCCCTAGGCTGATGCATTAACATATAAGTAGACACTTAGAAAGTTATACTGTTAACTTTTAAAAAAGTCTTTAAAAGTTAACTTTAAAGTCCTGCTGGTCATTTTCTTTAACGATAACCTAAAGAAAAGCTGAAATGGGGATAACTTGTAGCATGATGTTGGCTGTTATACCAGGCTTTGTCCTTGCCTTAGAATTTAGAGGGGAGGTCAGGAAGGTGAGCTGGGACTGGAGAAGCAAGAAGGGAACAGAGATGGGAGAAGAATTTGAGGAAAACATTTGAGGTTGAGAGGACAGGTATCAGCTGCCTGCCTGTCTGTGGAAAGATGGATAAATTTGCCATACAAAGCTGTATTGCATTGCAAGAAAAGAATAATCAACAGTCATGAGTTTTGGAATCTAATTTAATTAGTGTGAACAACAGTCAGAGGGTGTGAGACACACAAAATATTTCCAGTGCTCTCACTGTCCACTTTTCCCTGCACTGTCTTTCTGATGAGCACAGTCTAAACTTTGGGTCATGCAAGGGGTTCAATCTCAAGGTTGTTGTGTGTGAAATCCCTGTTATAGCTGCTAATTTCTGCTTTAGAGAGAGTAGCAGATAACTCATAGTGAGCAAGCATTTAATACATTCTCAAAAGTATTTCCAAGCAGTTATTGGAAAGCTTTGTGTTAACTTACTGAACACATGATAACAGAAAGAAGTAAATGTATTGACATCCTTTCAAAATGATTTTATGTTGCTATATTCTTTAGTATGAATTCCCACCTGAGTTGAGTTTGTTCACACATCTCACTAGCTTTCTCCAGAGTCTAAGGAAAAAATCTAGGTGCTCCAAGCTTCCTCAAGGAAGTCATAGTTCAGGAGCCCTCATATCCAGCTGCAGCTGCAGTGAAGCCACAGCTGATGACCCCCTTGGTTTTGAGTGAAACAGGGAATGTGAAGTTTAACATGAAGCTGGCACTCAGACACAGCCCTCACATGCCCAGCTGCTTTGCTACTCAGGCACTGAACTGAAGGGCTGCTCCCTGCTCCTATTTATAACCATTTCTCTGAGCTCTTTGAGGCGCCAGCTCTCAAGGCAGGCAATGTGTGGTTGCTTGTCCTCTCTGAGCAGTGTTACAGAGAGAATTTCAGCACATTTCCCTCTAGACCCAACTCCTGCCTCTGGGCCCTGTAGGTCTATTGAAGACAAGCTGCAGTTTCATGACTCCTTTAAGTAAAGCTCTTTGCAGGCAGCTGCTGAAAGGTGCAGTTTTGTCTTTTTCTTTCTCCAAATATGAATTCCTGCTGCCTCCTTTGTGCCCATGCTCACACAAACCCCAATGAGAGCTGAAAATTGCTCTGCTTCCCCAACTGATTTTAGGGAACTCATCCATCTCATCACTTGCATGCATGGATGATGGTCCTGACTCTATGGCAGGAGTCAGCAGGAGGGAGATGAGAGAGGAAGTGGCGGAAGGAAGTGGCGGAAGGAAGTGGCGGAAGGAAGTGGCGGAAGGAAGGAAGTGGCGGAAGGAAGGAAGTGGCGGAAGGAAGGAAGTGGCAGAAGGAAGGAAGTGGCGGAAGTGGCGGAAGTGGCGGAAGTGGCGGAAGTGGCGGAAGGAAGGAAGTGGCGGAAGGAAGGAAGGAAGGAAGGAAGGAAGGAAGGAAGGAAGGGAGGAAGGAAGGAAGGAAGGAAGGAAGGAAGGGGCGGAAGGAAGGAAGGAAGTGGCGGAAGGAAGTGGCGGAAGGAAGTGGCGGAAGGAAGTGGCGGAAGGAAGGAAGGAAGGAAGGAAGGAAGGAAGGAAGGAAGGAAGGAAGGAAGGAAGGAAGGGAGGAAGGAAGGAAGGAAGGAAGGAAGGAAGGAAGGAAGGAAGGAAGGAAGGGGCGGAAGGAAGGAAGGAAGTGGCGGAAGGAAGTGGCGGAAGGAAGTGGCGGAAGGAAGTGGCGGAAGGAAGTGGCGGAAGGAAGAAGGAAGGAAGGAAGGAAGGAAGGAAGGAAGGAAGGAAGGAAGGAAGGAAGGAAGGAAGGAAGGAAGGAAGGAAGGAAGGAAGGGAGGAAGGAAGGAAGGAAGGAAGGAAGGAAGGGGCGGAAGGAAGGAAGGAAGTGGCGGAAGGAAGTGGTGGAAGGAAGTGGCGGAAGGAAGGAAGTGGCGGAAGGAAGGAAGTGGCGGAAGGAAGGAAGTGGCAGAAGGAAGGAAGTGGCGGAAGTGGCGGAAGTGGCGGAAGTGGCGGAAGTGGCGGAAGGAAGGAAGTGGCGGAAGGAAGGAAGGAAGGAAGGAAGGAAGGAAGGGAGGAAGGAAGGAAGGAAGGAAGGAAGGAAGGAAGGGGCGGAAGGAAGGAAGGAAGTGGCGGAAGGAAGTGGCGGAAGGAAGTGGCGGAAGGAAGTGGCGGAAGGAAGGAAGGAAGGAAGGAAGGAAGGAAGGAAGGAAGGAAGGAAGGAAGGAAGGAAGGAAGGAAGGAAGGAAGGAAGGAAGGAAGGAAGGAAGGAAGGAAGGAAGGAAGGAAGGAAGGAAGGACCATGACACACAGATCCTGTGCACTTGCTGACCCTGTGTCTGGTACAGCACTGCCAACATTTTGCACTCAAAACAGGGAGGGTGGAAATAATCAGGCCACTCGATTCTATGCTGTGTTCAACCTCACATCTTCATTTCATTCTTCCTGGTTCCATTACAGTCCCTGTTGGTGGCTGCAGAGCACAAGTGGTCTGGCTGGAATCACCTGTTCAGGGCTGGCATTGGAAACTGGAGGCCAAACTGAGAAAAGTTGCCGCTTGCCCTCTAATCCCTCACATTTACCCATTATCTGTAGGGCTATTTTGGGGTTGCTGGAAACCTGGGCTGAGCAGCACAACCCTGCAGAGCAGCTATGACAATTTTACAGCTTCTCACTTACTGAAACTTTTCTTTTTACCAGAACTATTAGTAGGCTGGAGCTTCAGTGGTTTTAATTGCTTGACCTTTTGGCACATTATCTGTAGATATGATCTTTACAATCACACAGGAAGGCAATTTCAGCTCTATGAACATTCTGAATACTCTGCTTTATTCTCTCTTCATTAAGATTTGACGTACTCCTGATTGATCTCCATATAACCAAAAGAATATGAAACTCATTATAACGGAAAAGTTTTAGATGTGGGCTGCTGAAAAAGTTCCTTTTTTTGCTGCTATTGTTTCTTTAGTGATGCCTTGTGTACACTGCCTGTCTAAGGGGATGTTCTGTCTGCAAACTGTCTTGTTAACAGCAGATCTATTAATAGCAGATCTAATAAGCACTGGGAGGGCTGGTTCAGAGCACATGTCACTTTGGGATCAGCCATTGAGCAGAGTGGTGCAAACTGGCTTTCCCCCTAAGATGATGAGTTCCCTAACAGTAGCCAGGAGTGCCATTGTCACACAATCCATCAACTGCCTTCCGTCCCTCTGAGGTGAACCCATGAATTAAGCAACTGTGGTTAAAAAGCAATAAAATTAAAAGTTGTAATGGGGAGACATTGACAAAAGGGTTACAATGAGCTGGCCATATATCTTTTAACTAGCTAAATATAACCATAGGTTTCCATAAGTTCAAAGAGTGGTGGCCTGGAGATGAATACAACTGTTCCAACTGAGTTCTGGGCTAGGAGCCAAAAGTTTGTTAAAACACCTTAGAACATGCTTATTCCCTCTTAGAACATTTTTTGGTACTTGCTCTATTAGTATGGATTTTATTTCCCCACCAAACGAGTTCTCTGCCTTTGAACCATAAACAATAATGGCACATCTGTCTCTAGGCTGCTGTACTTTGAAAACCAATGCTAAGGACACAGAGGGGTAGATTTTCAAAGCATTGCGTGGGAGTTTGTACCAGGAGTCTAGCCAAATATTTTTCACTCATACTCATCCCTGAGCCTAACCTTTCCTCACTTGTTAGAATGGCTCTGTTTGCTCTGCCCACACTGGGACATTTCAGACAGCTTTTACCTCCAGGGACAGTGCTTCAGCTGGTCAGAAAAGCCTATAAACAGGGTTTTACTAAGGACCTTTTAAATCTAGTAGTGGATCTTCCCTCTGCTCTTTTTTATTTTACTTTTCTGGCTTTGTCTGTGTTTGTATGTGATTCTCAGTTTCTGCTGAATTATTTACCATTGGGCCACAATGCAACTAAAAATCCCTGACAACACTGAGACAGGTGGTGAGAAGTGATTGCTGCCTAAAAGAGATTGCAGCTCAAAACTGCATCAATGTTCACCGTGCCCACCTGTTTTCTGTGCTGGGGAGTTTGATGGCAGCCTCCTGGGAACCAGACAATTTTGTGCTGCCTTTGTAAGGCCACTGTGATAAAGCAGCAGAAAAAAAGAATGAATTAAAAAAGCCTTCTTGCATCCTTCTTTGCCTTTATAAACCAGCATTGCTCAGTCCTGCATTCCTTAGAACAAGTGATCTAGCTCTGAGGATGCTTACCCACTGGCTGAGAAGGTAAAAGCATAACACTGCAAAAGCATAAGGAGCCATTACATAGGGACATGGGCAGCTTCCAGTTGTAAAAATGGGCCAAGCTGCTGGGAATTAATTTGTGTTTTAGGTTTTCTTTTTTCTTTTTATTAATTATCTCTGCTAAGAGGAATGCATACTTTAATAGATTTTTGTCATATTCCAAGTGGCTTGGCTTACCATTCAGTAAAAACATACTGATCAGTCCTTCTTCTTTGGAAGGACTTTACACTGTGGTGGGAATTTGCCCCATTAAGAACTATCACACATGCAGCACATGGATATTTGCTATATCACAACAAACTCCCCTTCTAGTTACTACTGTTCCAAACCTTATTTGATTTTGATGCACTACTTGCCATGGGGGTGTTATCATTTTTCACGGTTGAGAATCTCCTTTGATGAAATCAGCTCAAAGTTCTATCTCTGGGTGGTTTCCCAGGAAAAACCTTTTGGCTACTAGCAATCTTCCATTTAGAAATGTTTGCCGGTTGAATCAATTAGTGCCCTTGGAAACTTCTTGTCTTTAAAGATACCATCATTGCAGGATTTTCACTGCTGGATCTCAGACATCTTTCTGTGTTATCAAAGGTTGAGGCCAATAGAAACCACTTACTGAAATCCTGTTCCTTTTTCACAGAGGCACTGTGGTGTAAGGAAAGAAAAAACTTGCAGATCAACAAGGCAGTCAGGGTGGAAATGACAGAATCCTTGAAAGGTGTTTTCATGCCAAAGGAAAGCTCTGGATTTATAAACTGAATGGCACAACAGAGGTGTGACTTGGTAAAGCTGGATCAAGCTTCTGAAAACCTCCTACTGAGGAAACAAATGCTTTTGTGAACAGTGTTTGGCATGAATAAAAAAAAAAAAATCAGAATCCAAACACTTGCAAAGTTCACTCACGAGCTCCTGGTTCCTGGATGGGAAAGGATGTGATTGCTCTGATTGCTGTATGCACTCACACAACCTGCACTCACCTCCTTGGGATCAGAGAAACAATTCTGTCCCATATCAATCCTTGTTACATCCCCTTGTGCTCAGGGGTTCTCACAGAAGTGTCCCACATGTGTAGTAGATGATGTAATATGGTTTAAGAATTGTTCCAGTCATTTAATCTCAAACATTTCTGAATGGATCCTCTACTTTTTTGAGTAATAGACACACCTATCATTAAAATGTAAGAATGGATAATGAGCAGACCTTCAAATACATGAAACCCTCCATTTTTGAGAGAGAACTCATTATATCTGCCTGTTATTTAATAAGTTCCATAACAATATTTTAATATGATTAAAGATGCTGCACCTCATTTCTTAAGAACTTGGGAAATTAATCTGGGCAGGGCATTAATGTAGTGGGGAAGGAAGGCATGTGAATCTCTTTTTTTTATTATTATTATTAGTTTCTTTCTTTGCTACTGGTTGTATCAGTGCCTTATCAGTTAAGTGCAGGAGCTTAACAATGGGTTCTCTCAGCAAAGCCCTCTCTTTTTGCTGGGTGAGGTTAAAGAACAAACACATTGTCGTGAGCTTTTAAAAGCTCGATTTCAATTACATGGTAGTAGGGCAAAGCTCTCAAACACACAAAACTTTGACTTTGTAAAGATTGTGACCTCCCAGGTACACGTGCTTTAAGGAGAAAAAATGTACTTGACATGTCCCACTGCTGTTTCCACGCACCAGGAGCTGTGTGTGTCGGGAAGAGGGGAGGGCAGGCGGGAACTGCTCAACGTGGGATGGAGGGAAATCATTCCTCTGGGAAAGCAAAGCTCTTCTGTTTGACTAGAAAGAATTTAAAAGATAAATATATCCCTTATCATGGAATGATAAACAACCAGGTCCAGGAAAGACTCTTTGAATAATTGAGTCTGATCTCCTGCTTTTTGCAAGACTATTTGACTTTGCATTCCTATTAACATGTTATAGAACTTTGTCTTTCCTCATGTTTGTTTGTGGCAGTGCCCACAATGTCACAGGCACTTTCTAGGCTTTCAGGAAGAGCTGGTGCTTTCAGCCTCTGGATGGACAGGCAGACAAACAGACAGAGGTCATGGCAGAGGAGCAACAAAAGGACTTTTCTGTGCAAACTGAGACCTGCTGTAGCTGGTATGGATTTCATAAAGAAGGTTCAAGGAGGTTGTTTTCCCTTATCCCACTTTACTCTTCAATTGCCTGGAAGTGGTGCCCATGCCTGCAACCACACTGACACAATTCTGCAGCATTCACACTGGGCTGCCTCTGTCTCCAGCCAGGCTGGAAGTGGCTGAAAAAGGGACATAAAACTGAGTGGGGGAGACTGCAAAATGTGCATACCTGCCTATCAGGTTTTCCACCTGCAGGGGGATATTTTATAAGGCTCTTTGGAGAGGTAAGATGTCCACAGAAAGCCAACACTCTCTGGATTCCCACCTGTCCTTTGAAAATCCACCCTCTATTTTAACACACAGAAACTGATAAAGCCACATCACCGACACTGCCCATGGCACTGTCAGTGCTTAAAAAGGGAGAAAATCCCAAACCACAAAGCAGTGCAAGGCATTAAAATGTACTGTTTTTCTCCTCACTGAAATTCAGTCTTCCTTCTCAATCCTTCTATAGGACTTTGCCTCTAATTGTGCTGAAGGGAAATTAAATAGCATTCCTAAACATAAAGCAAAATGCTTAATCCCCTGGTCTTTCATAGCTTATCCTGTTGTTCAATACATCAGGCACTCTGGAAGTTGTATCAGAAACATAAATGCAGCCTAGGCTCTTTTGGATGTAAAAATAAAATCAAAGTTGCCCACAAAACTAAATCAAATTGCTTCAAAAAGTGTTTTAAGCTAGGAAACACAGCAAGGCTCAGATCGGCTGCAACAATACAGAAGCCCATAGAATATTCCCAGAAAATGATGCAGGTTGATCTCTGATGGGTTTGCAGCTCTGGTTTCACAACCATGTGCTGATGGTGCAAGGGTCAGACTGCTGCCCACCCTCCCTGCTGTGCAGCCCCCTCTGGGGTGCTAATACAGCCCTTGAGTGGGCTGCTCAGCACCACATATTTTATGGGGTCAGTGGATGCCTGCACCACGTTGGATATCTCTCTTTATGTTTGTTTTTTCCTGCCTATAGCAGCCATGAAGTAACTTGGTGTGGTGCATGACAGGGGAGTGGAAAGAGTTAAAAATCTTTCTCATTTTAATGCTAGGTCCACTATTTGTGTGAGCAGGAGTTCTCTATCAGGGCTGGGCCTTGTAATGTATTCCATCTATTGATAAGGAGGCAAAATAACATTTCTAAATTGTTCTGGGTGTTTGCAGAATGCCAAGGCACTCCAGTGGCCTTCCACACAGAGCCCTGCTGATGATAAATCATAAGAGATATTCTAGAAGTGCCTATTTGCTTGTGGAAATATCTGAAATACTGGAAAGCTCACAGATTTCCCAAGGTAGGTGAAGCGGCCATTCAGCAAATTTCCCCTCTACTTGAAATGCAGTTTTCAAATCATTTAAACCCTAAGTACCTAATGGAAATACACCGTGGTCCCCACAGCGTCCTGCAGTGATACGCTCCAGTCCCAGGCTGGTGCAGCCGAGCAAATAACCTCCATCCATGACTTTGCACCAGGTGATTTCAGTCTGCAGCACATTCTGTTTGAACCATTCGCCCAGAAATGCCTTCAAAGGAGAGCAGGAGCCTGCCCACTGAGGAATAAATGCGAGGAACAGAACCTCCTGTGCAAATATTAGTGTTCAGCATCTAGTGCAGCCCCAGCGAAAATGTTCCTAACACATGTACAATTCAAATGGAAAGGTTATGTGCAGTACATGGACGTGTACTGACATGGCCCATGTATTTCATGTGGAAGCACATTCACTGTCCTAAAGTAAATGTTGTCATCAAAAAGCCACCACATTTTCCTAATATTATTAATGCGACGAACTGACGGGGAAAAAAATCAGATTTATCTGGAAAATGAAATAAGTTTTGCCTGATTCTTGTGGAGGTTATTCCAAAATGTTTTCCTAAGTTTCTATGCTAAGAGGCAGCTATGACAATAAATTAATTGGAAGCATGAGCCTCCCTGCAAGGAATCAACATTGTGGTTTGAATGTTCCTGTGCAAGAGAAAAGTGGAAATGCTGCAAAAGGTACCTGTAAGATAACCTATCAATAAAGAAACCCTTTCCTAAGTCACACTGCAGGCCTGCTTAAAGCCTGAAGCTTAAAGTTTCTATCCCTTCTAAAATGTTAAAAGTGAAATCTATCTTCCAGCGATGTTAGTGGCAAACTGGTGATTATTTCCAGTAGTCCTAGAATGCCATAATAACCCTTTTCTACCTTTTTCTTCATCACACTATAGCTGTGTTCAGTATTCAAATGCTGAGTCCTTTTAAATTATATTTATTTATCTGGCTGATTGTATTTAATGTATCACTGGCATAGCAGCCACCGCTGTGTGCAGCACTGGGATGCTGAATAAAAGGCAGCAGTGATCCTGTGAGACTGCAGCATGCTGTCTGTTTACATATGAAAGCAGGTTCAATATGCACCACATTGTGGCAGCCCCATGATGCCTCTCTCCGTTGCTTGTTAGTCCAAGAGCCTCCTTACTTTCTCAGAGATACTCCTTATGCATATGCATAACTCCTCATAATAATGCCATAAGGCTGCTAATCTATTCTCCTTCAAACCCCTCCTCAAAACTCACTTTTTCTGTGGTGGCTGGAAAACATCTGACAATAGCCCAGCAGCTGGTGTGCTGCTACTTATTCCACTGAAGAAGATAAATACGCTGTTATCCCCACTGCTTTATTTCCCTCTTGGTTGTATCCACCTGTTGTTTTCATCCCATGCTAAAATGGTGAGGTTTTTAGAGGAAAGACTGTTAGGGTTTTTAATAAATACACACGTGTCACCTACCATGGCAGGGTTCTCAGAGCAGCTTCTCTCCTTACTACCACAATATGAATAATTACAGACATATTGTCTGAGCAATTTTATACTCTTTCACAAATAAGACATCCCCTATTCCTTCCAAATTTTTTGCAATATGTTTTCCTTCCTGCTATGTTTGCATCAGTATCTGCTCTGCCCATTGCAGAGCAGCCAAGAAGGCAGAAATACCAGTCTTTGGAAGGAAAGCAGGATGTTGTCCTTGTATTTGGTAAGGTACAGAGACAATTGCTGTAAAATTGGGATCAGTGGCACCTTCACAATCCCTTCTCCTCTTTCCTTGGGTCCAGCCTCACTCCCTCCCTCTGCCCCCATCTCCCCAAGCCTTTCCTCCCTGGCTGCAAGGCAGGAGCTGCAAATGCCCTCCAAGGCAAAGCCTCTCGCTCCCCAGCACTCGGGTGAGTGGCACAGAAGCTCCTCCAGCACAAAGCCTGGTGTCTCTGCCAAAAGGCCCATGGCAAATTCAGTTTGAAGCAGCACTAAGGCCCACGTTGTGTGCAATGGGTTATTCCTGTTTGGCACCTCGTGGCCTGGAGGCGACATGGTTGGGTAGTCCCTGTGCTGCCAAGGTGTGACCTGCATGCAGACCTGATTCCTCTTCAAGCCTTGTCAACCCTCATTAGATAATAATTTCTACCCTCCTGCAGAGTGGGTATTTATTTTAGGGACCATTTCAATGTCAACTTGTTTTTGAAATCTCTACATCGTGGTGTTATAATATAATGTGCACTCAGTTGTCCAACAAAGCAGGTGTTCCTAGTCCACCTCTTTGCAGAGGACAGTTTGCATCTTCCACTTCTGAGAGAAGACAGCAAATACAAGAAACAGCATGCTATTATTATATTTGTTAAAACTGAGTTATCTTTGGCCTATTTCATATTTCACACGACAATCTAAATGTACTCTTGCTCTTGAAAAAGCCAGAAGAGAGAAATGTCATTTTTATTTTCTCATTTCTGCAATTTATTTCTAAGATCTGAAATTTTCATTGGGCTACTAAAACAAAAAATATGGTATAGATCTAGCACTTCTTGGGTAACAGCTGTCCAAGCAACTAGTTATAATTAAGCCATTTGGAAATAAGTTCATTTGCTGTCTAAAGTGGACCAATGTCTTGTCAAAATTTTAGTAGAAATCAAACTATAAAATCTGTTTTAAAATTGAAGATGTGGGTGCTTTTACATTTATCCAATCTGGAATTTGAAACTGGACAGATTGTGTGACTTTTATGACTAGTCACAGAGAAGCAAAATAACCCAACAAAACCATTCAAACAATCCAAGAATAAATAGATATTTTTTAAACTGAAGGATGAACAATCATGAGAAAACTGCAACTGGAGGTGATTAACTGGATAACTTATAAATCACTTACTCATCATAGGATGACATCTATAAGATTGATGGTACTTTTAAAAAGTGTCAAGAGGAAAAAAGAAGAGCTCACTTTTTGCAGTCTTTTAGGCTGTTCCTAAGTAATTGAGAAAGCTTTTGGAGTGCTCTGTTAAGATCTGCCTTAACACAAGCTGCAGTCAAAGAAGATCCTCCCCTTTAATCCAGAAGGCATAGGAGCAAGGCTGTTGAGGAGCTCACTGAGACCTTAAAAACATTGACTAAGCAAGGGAGATGGAGGCAAATGCAGTGGATGGGACTTCCCAGACTGGTGGTGGTTCTGTGTGGCAGGAGTGAGCTGGGATCCCCTTCTCTGGGTGTCACTTCAGTGCCTGATGTGCCAAGGTACCTGCTGCCCTCTGGGCCCCTCAGCTCAGCATCCTTCAGGGGGCTTGTGTTGGACTCTGCAGCTCCCATGGATGGCACTCAAAGTAGAGCTGGATACTTCAGCTCAGCCCTACCTTCCAAGGGTTTCCCTGTGTGCTCCCTGTGGAAGCCTGCCTGTGCATTCAGTCAGTGAGGGAAGAAGCTATGGGTCAGTGCTTGGCAGTGCTGTTTGTTTCTTTGCCCATTTTTATTCTTCCCAACTTTCTCTACCTTGGCTTGCTTTCTACCATTCCTTAAATTCCCATCTCTTTCCCCCCACCATCCTACTGCTTCTCCTTGACTTGCCCTCTCCTCATCTTTGTTTTTGTGACTTCAAAATAAGACCACCTCCCAACAGCAGTGGCTGTGGCATGACCTAAGGGAGCCAACTGAGGTTTTTTCCCCCTCCCTACCCTTTCCTGTCGCTGGGAGGTGCTGCTCAGATGTGCTTGGGTGAGAAAGCTGACCACTCACATTTCAGTCAAGGGAAGGGGACTCAAAGTGACCTAGAAATGCTCTGTGCTTTCTTGGATAATTTGCACTGCACACGTGCTTAATAGCCTGCAAAATAGGCAGAGTAGGTCTTACCTGCTGAAGAGGGAACTTGAGTGATTATTATGGAGTCACTGGAACTATTAAATTCAAATGCAATGTGTTGATAGCCTCACCAAAAAGAATTTGTAGTAGATTTGTAAGACAGCAAGGAAGAGCAGATATAAGGTTGTCTGCATGAATGCAAATAGTTCTCATTAATCTCAGAGTTATTTATTTTGCACCAATAGGCACCAAGTCAACCGTTACCATTGAAAGGAAGCCCTGGTCTGAAACAGTTGGTGATCAAGGTAAAAGAAACACCACTTAGCAAAGCAGAAAAGAATGTTATCTGTTGTGTGATAATGACCTTTGAGTTCTTGGAGCTTCACACAAAGTCAAAAAGGGAGTGACTTTCTGGTGGAGCTCACCAAGTCCAGGCTGGCCAAGGGACAGAAGGCTGTTGAGAGGGGAAGGTAAAAAAAAAGCAATTTCTGTGGTGGCCTGTTCCGTTCTTGATGTGCATTATAGGTCAGTAATGAATGGATGGCTGCTTGGAGGTGTGTGCCTCTGCTGGGTGCCATGCAAAGAGAATAACGTGCTTTGCAAAGGAGGTTGTAGAAAACTTACCAAAATAGTACTGGTGAGGCTGTTATGCCAGGGCCAGGTCAAGTGCAGGCTCAGGACTGTCAGCAGTGGTACTAACAATTACTATTGCTTGAAGAAGGAATGGAGGATGGTAAGACCTCTGTATTTCAAAGAATTTATAATACAGTGTCTTTTTTTGCAGTTTGCCAGAATTACTTTCAGGACATCCACTTCAAAAGAATAGTTTGTCTGGGTTTAGTTTATATGTTGGGCCACTTGCACAGCTATGCAGTGATGTTAGGCAGCACAATGTCATATTATATGCAAATGCTTGTGTCTTTAGAAATACAAAGGAAATTCTATAGATTAAAATCCAGCAAACAGTAATTATTCAATTAATCACTAGCACTTTTTCTAAAAAGGCCCATGCTGAAACTAGAGGCATGTAAACCCTATCTTGTACTTAGATGCTGTTGAAATAATTTACCTTGTCCTTTTTTTATGAAAGAAAAGAGAGAAAAAGCAAAACAAAATAATCTTGTGCCAGTAGAAAAAAAAAAAAAGGCTTTCTGTCAGCTGTGGCACGTTTAAACACCCTAAATATTTCATCAGACACTGCACTTAGTTCAGTGTTTTAAATAAGATTTAATAAATAGGTGCATGTTCAGACTTGTACAGCTCTACTTTTGTCTGTAGTTGGCAATGTGCTGCTGTATGTGTTTGACTGCACAGTTAAGAATTTTAATTACTTACCTGTTCTGTACAGACACTCATTCCCTTTTAACTGTTTATTAAAAAATAAAACTGAGCCATTGTGCAAGAAATATTTCACACACTGTACAGCTGCACTGTTGTCAAAAGTAGGACCCTATTTTCTGAATGTACATTTCCCTCATCTCCCACTCCCCATGTCCAATCTCTGGAAATCTCACAGACCTGTGATGTTCATGTAACTAACTCCTTTCCTTTGAATGCCTTTGCTGTTAATTTTACAGAGATGTCTGAGATTCTGCCATCTGCACATCCAAATGGATGGCACAAGCAGTGTCTGTCTTATTGTCAGGAAAACACAGCTGGAGCTGATGGTCCTGTTTTTGTTTGTTTGTTTTGTTTCCAGCTTCTAGACCCATTTGGTAAAATAAATATTGAGGAGAATTGAACAAACTCATCAAAATTTGAGTTAAGAGCCAACAGTAAGTTGTGTTATCGTCTTTTTCTGTTGGGCTCCCTTAGCAATGACATTCAAAAAAAACCATGACAGGATGAAAATATTCCTTCATTTTAAGTTGATGGTCAGTAAATGAGTCACAGTTGGAGCTTCACACCTCAAGTTTCACTCTCTGCTATAGAAGCAGCCTGGCTTAAACTAGATGCTTAATTTTAGATACCTCAAATTATGTGGCATGAATGCCATTCTAAGGGTGATTTGACAAAGATGGGTGTAGAGAGATAGCAATTTTTATGTCTTCACTCCAGGCCGACCAGTACTGAAGCTGCTCTGCAATCTATGCAATATGGGGCATGTTTGGAGTCAATATATTTTGTAATTTAGTGACAGAAGGGTGAAGCAGAGAGTAGGAAGGTTTCTGACCCTTTTCATGAAGATGCTGTCAGACAGGCAGGAACTGTGGCTGTCCTAAAAAGGGACGTTTGTAAATGCTGTTTATAGATGAGTATACAGATAGGTAATTGTTTTCCAAATTACATTCTGTTTGTTGTTTCATAGTTCAGAATGTGTCCTGATTACAACAGTAGAGAAATAGCTTAAATAGTGATTGATTACATAATTTAGTTTCTAAATCTTGAGTGCAAATAAAGTAGATGTATGGATTTAAGCCAAAAATATTACAGGTGATCTGCTAAATGTGTTTTTTGGTAGGAGTGTACTCCCTGTTGAATTTCTGGGTACATCAAAAGCATTGGAGTCAATCTTTAAGGACTGAAGTCTGGCATTTTCAGAAACACCTTATTCCTCTAACATCCTGACATGTTCATCTCTGGATGATCTGATGACAAATCCTTTGGTCAGATGTGGTCAATGGCCCAGACCTTGTACTGTGGTACAGCTGAGCATCTCTTCTGAGCTTGTTGCTCTTTGACCTGAGTGTCACAATGGTGTTTTTACAAGTTCAGGTGGCTTTATCTGGAAAGGTGGGATGGGAGGCCTTGCCTTTCCTCTTTGCTGTGGGAAGATGAGTTTTCCCCTGGCAGACCTGGGGGCACACAGTGTCTGGCTCTGTGCCCGTGAGCAGGTGTGATGCCAAGCACATTTGGGCCATGGTGGGTAGCTGAGGAGTGGGATTCAGGTGTAGCAAAACTCGTATGAGCTCAGCCTACTGCTCAGGCTCACAGACCTCAGCTCAGAGCAGAACTTTAGAGTTGGGGTGTTGTGTAACCTCCAAACAACCACTTTGCCAGTGCCAGCTTGGGGAACTCCATCTGTCAGCAGCACGGGATAACTCACAGAGTTAATGTGTGAGTGGATCCCACCTTGTCTGGATATTTCATTTTGATTTGCAGATTTTGTGAAGGTTCCAAATGTATTGTTTGCCATTAGCCAATTTTAAATGGACTTCAAATTTTTCTGGCGATGTTGCCCCTCAGAATTAAATTTATTGTGCCTGGAATTGCAGTCTACTTACATATGTGTTCACTGGAATGCTGCAGCTGTCTATAAAATGTCAATATTCACATTTTTTTGGTGCTACGAGTTTTGTCAGCTTTGGAAGGCAGTAGACCAGCAGAAGAACATCCTGTTTTGTTTTCAAAGGATTGCTTCTAGTTCTTGTAATTTCCTACTGAAAATGAGAGGTTCCTTTGCTGAAAGGGAGAGTGGGAGGAAATGTCCTTATTTGCATCTTTTGTTGTTTCTTTCCTTTGAGTGTTTTCTCCTCCTTCCTCTAGCTTTTCTCACATTTACTGCCTACCTTTACACTTGTTCACTTGTCAGAGAAAAATGTTGATATCCTGTTGGCCCATTAGCTATCTTTTTGCTTGATTTGCCAGACTACTTCAATATGCTTTAGTACAAAATGAAAAGACAGCCTTTTTTTTGATAAAAAAAAGCATTATGTTTTTCATACTGAAGCTTTTACAGCAGAAATACTGCAAGTAATTAAATTCATAAATAGAAAATGTTACCATTGCTCCTAGACTCCAGGAAGCTGATAAACATTTCTGCTTTACTTTCTGCTCTGTTTTCTTTTATTTATAGAAGAAGAACAGAGGGAGCAGGGCAAAATCCTTCAGGAGAAAGAGGAAATCTCTTATTGATGATTTTTCTGGAGTGAGCACAAGCACTGGGAGCATCCCTGCCCCTTCCTTTGTCCTCCATCAGTCTGAATGCAGCAGATGGTCACATCAAGCCATGCTGGAACAGCAGTATGAGGTGGTTTAAACTAGAAGTATCAGGAAAGCTATGAATTCATTTAGTTAGTGTCAAAGGTGGTCTGATAAAGACAAGTATTTAATCATGTATGAGATGGAGAGAACAGATTATGGAAAAAAAGAGCCTCAATTTAAAAATTTTTTTCATGAGAACTGTGAGAGCTTGCCATCTTTAAAAAAATCTGTTTTCCCTAATTGGGCATAAGAGTTAACACAAAGAAGGAAAAAAAAGTATTTTTCTAGCACCTCCTTGCAGTCTGGAGACAGCATGTGAGCATTGCTCAAAAAATTCCCCTTGGTTTCAATAGTGTCACTTTATCTGCCCACAAATTAGGTATCTGAGCTGGATGATTTGGCTAAAGGTGAGGCACAGGTGACATTCACTTTCAGGATTCTTGGCTGCTTCAAGTAAGGGCTTAATTTCCCTTTAGGAATGTTTCCTTTTCCTTGGTTATAAAAGACAGTAAAGGGGTTGTTTTATACAATAAATTATGGCCTTGAGGGAAATTCCTGTGGGTGGCCTTTGTCCACTTTATCTCCCAGCTCAGGCATTTAGCACAAGGGATACACAGAAGAATCACTACCATGTGTCCAGACTAAATGTGCTAAGTACATGTGACATAAACTGTGTGTTAGAGGGCTGTTACTTTACTGGCCACTGTGGCTTCATACCTGAAAACTGTTACTTAGAATATATTTTTTTCTTTTGCTCAGAGTTTTATTGATATGACTGGAAACTACCAGCAACAAAAATTCAGGGAGCAAGTGCCAGAAAACTGAAACAAGGTGGAACATCTTGCCAGATATCCTACATGATAATTTTGCTACATAAGAGTACTTTTGACAGACTTTTTGAATAGTACTACCTTGAATGAAGTGACCAAAGAATCATAGAATGGCTTGGGGTGGGAAGGACCTTATAAATCATCTTGTTTCAATCCTCCTGCCCATGACAGGAACAATTCCCACCAGATCAGGACCTGGGTAACAAGAATGGGAATATTATATGATACTACTACACTTTTTAAATGATTCTTCAAAGCATTTTGCCTCTTTCACTTAATATTGATGTACTGCACCTAGAAAGGCTTTTCTAACTGAAAGTGCTATCCAAATGCTAGTTATTCTTCTTCCCTGACTTTGGAAAACAATTTTCTCAAACAGTCCATTAGGAAGTGTTTATTGTCTGTGAATGTGTCTTTTAATCCCAGACCACTCACAGTAGAAAAATGAAATCAGGTCTAAGTCCAATTCAATCTTCTCAATTAATTTCTTTTCCCTGTGAAGGAGATGAAGGATAAATATCATAGCTGGGCCACTTGTATTATCTGATCTGTCTCTTCCTTCTCTAGTCAGGTTAAGTTAGAACTATGCTGGCATGCAGTGAATTTTACTTTGATTTTTTATCTGTGGCTTCCATAACTCCTTTGTTTTGCAGTATGGCATTATCCAGCCTCTCCACATGCAGCCATCAGTGCTTTCAGGGAGTTGGATCCACAGGGTGCTTCCATGGGGAACAGGAATGGCTGTGGATCCACGTCCTGAAGAGAATGTAACCCATGAGGGGACCTTCCTTCTCTGAGTTAACACTGCCCAATTCAATCTCTGTGAATGTCTAACTCTTCAGTTATCAAAACCAGAACATGTTGCAAAATGAATAAGAAAAATGGCTTATTTAAAGATGTTGAAAAACTCTGGTCTTACATTCTTTTTGTCAAATTCAACCCAACTTTACCATTAGTTGCAGATCTCTTTAAATTTTGTGGATGAACACAGTTGTATCAAACATGTTCTAGTTTACCCCTCCTGTCCCAATATCTTCCCCCAGTGAGGGACAGAGATACTCCTGTCACCAGGCCAGTTGGCAGCTCTCCCCTCTGACATAAGCTACTCAACAGACTCTATCCCTAATCATTATATTTCAGTGAAAATTTTTTTCTGCGAAGTTTCCATCTTGTTAGTAGGCAGTGACTTCAGTAAAGCATTTGGAGATTGCTTTATAGTGAACTTCCAAATAAAAATTGCTCTCCCTCTTATGAATGAATATGGGACTTGAATTGCTGATGCCCAGGTTTTATTTTCAACTCTAGTTGTGATACCATCTGCTTAAAGAGGCCTAGCATTGAGGTGTCAGAGATATTTCTTCAGTTTGCTTTTCCCTTCCAGGACATTAAAGGACACTTTCAAGTCAAACTCATCACGAGACTATGTGAAAATGAGAGTGTCTGATGTCTGTTGTAGGTGAGTTGACCAAAGAGATTGTGAGGCTTCAAATTTATCTTTTTGTTCTGAAAGAGCAGAAGTCAGATCTGGCAATTAGAGTGAATTATGGTTCTGTTCCCAAACTGTCTTTTCAGCAGATACACAAAACCCCCCTATGTTTATGTTTGCCACTGCTGTTTGGTGGAGACGAATGTTTCTTTAGTCTTTGTTTGCTTATGGGAAGCTTAAGGCTTATGCAAAGATTGGCACCTAAGTATAAAATAGTTTTCTGCACAGCAATAGCTCAAGGTTTTGAAGAGAGGTCAGCTTTTAGGCTTTACTTTAATTGTTGCTCTTGTAATCCCAAGATGCTGAATGTTTTTTTTAATGCAGACATGGGCTGAGTAGACAAAACTTATAAAACTCCCAGCTAAGCACAGTGCTAAGCTTCGGAATGTTTTCACAAGGCACCTCAGGGAATGTGGACTTACAATCGCTTTTAGCCACTTCGTTTTGTGAAAATTTGGTATTGTAAAACCCTTCTCCTGCTATTGAGGCTGAGGAACTCAGTGTTGGGAATTAGTGTGACAATGGAGCAGGGTTACTCTTGGGATCCTAAAAAGCAGTATCTGTTCTAAGGCAAACTCACAGCAGAGTTCCTTCAACTACGGGGAGGAATGCAGGTTTGAAATGTTGGCTCTGAAGGCAATAAAAACAATTAGATGAAAGTTCTAGTTAATGTTAAATCTTAACTAATTAGTTTCTTGTTTTCCAACCTTCCTTTCTTTCTGAAACAAATACCAGTGATACAGAGTCCTTCTTTCTTTTCTGTTGGGTTTTTGTCTCTGTTAGAAATGTGGAACTTTGTTCTAAGCTTTACTGAAACTGGACCTTCACCCTTTAGAAGAAATGCTGACATAATCATAACAATACATTCACTTAAATGCAATTGTCAGTGTATAGTTGGCTTGTTAAAAGCAGATCTTTAGTATCCATCTCGACACTTACGTTCTCCCTCTCTCTGTGAACTCAAATTTCTTCACTTGTGGCTGAATTCAGATGAAAATCTGGTTACCAGCATGGTTGCATTTTCCATTATCATTGCTCAGTATTTTGCTGCAGATCTCAGAACAGAGCATTCTGCACACTCCATTGCTCCATTAAAACATTGAATCAAACCAAATTTTTTTTCTAGTAAAGTTCACCTCTCTTCTGAAACTCTGACCATCATTTTGACTTGGGCTAGACTTTACCTGTTGTCATTTAGTTGTTTATTTTTTGCTCTCTGAAGAAAGCACAAATACCCAAATTTTAAGTAGCAACTTTATGTATGAGGTTCTTATCTAGTTTTTGACTACAGGAAAGTCTCAGGAAAGCTGGCCATTATATCTGTCCTTAATTTTCAACTTCTCTGCATTTTGGGAGTTAGATTGTGGCCTTGTCTGACTGAAGAGAATAGAAAACCTTCTCAGCTCCCTGATCTGAGGTTTGGGTTTGGTCCTGATCTCAGCTGTGGAAATCAAGGATCAAATATCTCAGGAGAAGGCCTCTGCTTTTATTCTCAGGCCAAGGCTGCTGTCAAGAGATGTAAGAATTGAACTGAGTTCTTTCTTCCAGGGAGACAGTAACTTCTGTCTGCAAATGAACCTTCAGCTGTGATGAGCTACAGGTTATGGTTGAGCCCCTCAGGTCTAACCCTGAACTGGCTGCCCTATTTCTCTCTTTTAACTCCTGATATTTTATTCTGCTTATAAGGGTGAACTGTCTTAAATAAGGCAATAGTATGGGCTTGGAAAGGAGTGGGATACAAATGAATAAACCACCGTACTGTGCTGTGTTCTATGCGTGCCCCTGTGTGGTCTTATGGGTGAGTTTCCAGCAAAAATAATGCACTAAACACCAGGTTATTATCTCAAAATGGGGAAACAGGCAGCTGGACTTCCCTGAGTGTTTGGCTGCCTGGCTTAGGCACTTACAGAGGGCTCAGCTTATAGAAAATAGGGCTCCTCCTGGATGCACACTCACAGCTTGGATCATCCAGTGGCCTTCTAACCTTTGAGACTTTGTGCTCTTGAATCATCATATGACTTTTGGTACAACCCAGGCAGGTATTTTCATGCCTGCATTGTCTTGCTGCTTCCAGGAAATGAGGACATGTAGTTCCTGGCTATGGCACAGCCTCCATGAACACTCCAAGTGACTCAAATATCTTTGCAAATGTACAGATCCTCTGCAAATTTCACTACAACCTCAGGAACACAATCAACATTTCCATCATATTTGCTATCCTCCTCTTCAAACTAGTAGAAAATTAACAGATATGAACTTAGAGAAGGGTATCTAGATCAGGTTTGTATTAAAAATTGCATATCTGAGACTGCCTAGAAGCAGCTCATCGGAGGGTTATGAATAATCTATGATACTTTTGACTGTTGGAGAGCCAGTGATAGCTGAATTAATCCACCCATATTTCTATATATACATAAAAAGCCTTAGCTTCTTTTCAGCCTTTATTCTTGCTGCAGTGTAGCAGGTATTTGAGTAAAGTCAGTGATTTTTCTTCCTGTCTACTTTAGAAAACAATACTCGTAGGCTCTTTCTTTGACTTAAACACATTCATTCTTCCTAAAGCTTTTAAAAGAAGCAGAGCTTTCAAGATCAAAGATGTTAATACAACACCTGTACTAACATTATATCCAGTCGTTATTGACCATTCTTTGTGATATTGTTTTATGCAGGTGCCTTTTCAGTGTGCTCTTTAGAATGTGAGGGAATACAAAAAATAAGCATCTGTGTATCTTTTTATCACACTTTAAAAAGCAGAGCTTTTTGACAAATGAAGGTGGGGGAAGGCACATAAATATAATCACTTCACTCCTCTGCTCCTTGTCATCTGGGGTTGTAGAGAATCTTCAGATGGTTTCTCACATGATCATGAAATCACTGTGTATTCTGTAGAATTCATGGACATGAGCCAGGAATGAATATTTACAGGTGGTGGCAAAGAGTGGAAATTGTCTTGCTGGGGAGCAGAAATAAACCCACATGTCTTGGATTACCTATCCAATTCAGCCTGGTGGATGTCTGGTGAATACTTACAGGGAGCAAGTAAGCGAGAACTTGTAGGCTTTAATTTAATCTTAAAAAGTACTTTGCAAACACTGGCAAGTATCCTTCCAGAAAATAGAAGTGAGTTCTCCAGTGATCAGAAAACAAACTAAAAGGAAAATTGAGAGGGATAGCATACAGTAATTGTTCCGCACAGACAGGAATCAACTCTTGCTATTGGCAGCTATGTTACCTTTTGAGTCCTCTTGTCCTGCCATATTTCTGTTTAACACCAGATATGAACTGGGCATATTTAAAGACTCAAGAACAGAAATAGGTGCACACATTAAAAAATGTCTGTACTGAAGTAAGGATAGCTGAACTCTATGACAATTACAGACTTTTGGGTCAAAACTTAAAGAACATTTTCTTGTGCAAAGGAATATACATTTATTTGTTCCTCAAAAAGGAAATATTTATTTCCTTTCAGGACAGGATGTAAAGGTGGCTTTTTATGATTTTAATCTGAAGCAAGTGATTGTAGAGGAATGTCTTTGAGTTTGACTGTTTTTTCCTTTTGCAGTAATGTTGAAGAAAAGGGAGATAGAATAATTCAGTCCCAGAATGACAGCCCATATATTTGAGACCTAAATATTCATAACCATGTGCTTAAAGGCAAATGGAATGCAGACCAGTTAGAGAAAACACAGATCAGAAACATTTGTGATGCAGCTTCCTTCTTGCTGATAGGCTCATGAACAGGTAATTCACAAATTGATATAAATGGGATATATTTTGGCTTTTGTAAAAAATGTTTCTATTTTACTTTATTTCTTTTTCTTTTTCTTTTTCTTTTTCTTTTTCTTTTTCTTTTTCTTTTTCTTTTTCTTTTTCTTTTTCTTTTTCTTTTTCTTTTTCTTTTTCTTTTTCTTTTCCTTTGTCTTCTTTTCTTTTTCTTTTTCTTTTTCTTTTTCTTTTCTTTTTTTTTCTTCTTGCAGTGCAGCCCTATGTGAAGCTGTGACATTTCATGACAGCTCTGTGTCAGCAGCAGCTGAAGTCCCTAAGAATCCAGTGTAAGTGAAACCTGGTGCAGTTCCTGAATTCAGTGATAACATCCCTGGGGAATATAAGGAGATGGGATTGGTGTTCCCACAGCATCAGACCTGGGGTTCTACTCCCGTGCTGAGCACCTAAAACACTCAGATATTAGAGATGCATGAATTCTTCCAAAAGAGGGCAGAAGCAGCATTTACTGAGTCCCCTTGATGAATCTGTTCCTTTCACCCAGCTGCAGTCCTGTGTCTCCCAATGTCTCAGAATATAAACCTCTGGCTCTGCTAAACAAACAGTACGAAACAGCCAGGAATGCCCACAAACACTGCAACAAATACAAAGCACTGTGGACTTTAGAATATATGCTAAAATCCTAAATGCTCTCTCCCTGACAGCAAACCCTGGTAGGAAAAGTACAGACTGCAAAAGGGTGGCATGACAAAGGTTATTTTCAGCCCCTAATATTCGTACTTTTTCATTATGTTTTCAGTTTGAGTGGCTTAAAAAGACTTTAATAAGAAGTCTGAGGAAGTGTGTGAGCTTTTGTACAGTGCTTAGATAAAATAGAGACAGAGGAATTAAAAGCAGTGGTGGACAGAAAAGTATGATGTCATGTACCCACATGTAACCGATGTAAAATGTTTGGACGTTCCAGGCTCAAGATCAGACCCAGTGTGTCACCTTGGCCCAAGGCAGTAAAATCATTAAATAAAAGACTGAGAAGGACCACAAGAGATAATTTAGTCCAGCTCCCTGCCCTAAGGCAGGATCACGTCTACCTGCGTCATTCCTGACAGAAGTTTGTCCAACCTATTCTAAACAACCTGCACATGGCCATGTCTGCCAGGGACCCAGGCAGACTTTCTTGCATGTTTGGCATTGCTTGGGTAGCCTGTCAAACCAACAAAATCTCATTGTACTGACAGTTGAAGAGAGTAAGGAAAATAAATTTATATATACATATATATATAGATGGACAGATGGAGAGATAGATAGATAGATAGATAGATAGATAGATAGATAGATAGATAGACAGACAGGCAGACAGGCTTCAAGAGAAATTATATTTGATTTTACGTTACTCTCTCACTAGGAAATATTTAATTCTAGTCATTTGGATTCTCTTTAATGGACTGTCTAGGTAAAACATACAGTGTGGGATATGCAGGCCATTAAACCTGGGCTGTGGAAAGAAAATATAGACATCTAAGTATATGTATATGGAAGAATGTTGTAGACAATATTAAAAATGTTCAGTCCATTTTAGAAGACATTGCTGATATCTACATCCACATTTTTAGGATTGTCTTCTTGCAGTTGAGATATTGAGAGAACAGCACACCATGTTTCACCAAAATGTCTGTTAAATAAACATAAACTTCCAAGATACAGATCAAAATATCTTTTCAAAGTGTTTCACCCAAAATGGGTAAGAACTGTCAGACTGCTCATCTTTGGTGGTGCTTTCTTTTTATTAAAAAAAAAGGACATTTTCTTTTTTATTAGATTTTGTTAGTGTCCCCTTACAAAATGCCAGTTCCCCAGAGTAGGATTTTAGTAAATGTGTTCTGGACCGATTTCGGGACTTTGTTCTGAAAAAAGAGAATGGCAGCTTTTGCTGTGTCCCCGTTCAGGAATTACCTGGTGTCTGATGGTGGCTGTGCATGGTCAATGGGTGGATCAATGAGAAATGAAAAAATATTTATGGTCAAGCCTGGTTGTGTTGTTGCTTCATTTAGGCAGTCCACTGTGGTTGTGAACCCTGCTCTTGGTGAAAGGGGTGAGAGAAATAGAGTTTCTTCATGCATCCATGGAAAAAGTGAAGAGAGAGGTATGGCTTGTAGCTACGAAGAAAAATAACAGAAAAGAGGAAAAATATAGGAAAAAAGGAAGATGGAATTAGATATATGAATCTCTAAGAAAACCTTCACTGTCCAGGCTCATGTTAGAATTGCATCCTATTAATATCTCCTGAACATTCAGGAAGTTACTCTTCTGGAAACAACCAGCTGCTATGTTTTGTTCTGAATTCCAAGCTTTTCATCCTGTATCCTTGCATTCCTGCTGTACATTTAATCTTATATGTATATGTGACAGGTTTGAAAGAAAATAGGTCAACAGTACTTAGGATAAGTAGTACTTTAATCAATTTTAACATAACTTCTGATGGATAGTGACTGAGGATAACATACTGCCTTCACTAATTCCATTTAAAGTAGCAGGGACATAAAAAAATCATATTGTTTAAATTGCTTTGGGAACACAAATTATCTGTTTTATATTCCCACAGAAGCTATAATATTCCACAGGATACTGTGAAGGACATGCAATAATTTTAGCATCTCCTATGAGTGTTATTGATGTACAATGTACATTTAAATTCATCCTCTTTCAGTTCTGTTTGGAGGCACCATCAATGTGTAATGGATCTGATGATACAGTGGACTTTAGTGATAACTTGTAACTGGACTTTTACTCATTTTATCTTTAATAGATTTTTACTTAAAAGCGATATCTGCTCATCTGCAGCTTTGAAAAGGTGCCCATATGTGGTTGAGGGCAAAGCATGCAAAGTGCAGTTGTTGGAGACTCAACATTTAAAAATTTAAAATTAGTATCACTGCACTGTTTGAAAAACAGAAGCTGCACATTACTTTTTAATGCAGATCATCCCAAGAAAGACACAGGCAGTAAAAATAACCTGGATTTTTTGGCAGAAGTATCAACATTCCCTACAAGGATATTAGAACCAAATCTCTGAGTAGCTCCACTGATGCCTACAGAACTATGCCATTTTATATAGGCTTGAATCATAGAATCATGGAATGGTTTGAGTTGGAAGGGTCCTTAAAGATCACCTGTTTCCAATCCCTCTGCCATGGACAGGGATATCACCCTTAGACCAGATTGCTCAGGGCCCCACACAGCCTGGCACTGAACACTTCCAGGGATGGGGCATCCACAATTTCTCTGGGTCACCTGTGGAAGGACTGACATGAAGGAAATGATGTATTTGGCCTTAAGACCTTTCTTGGAAGAGTGAAGCTAGTGGAAAAATTAAGTCTCATTTTCAAGATGATAGAAGAACATGAATAGTACCAAGGAATCAACAGAAAATGATGGGCATGCTGGAAGAAAAGCACAAGTGCATATCTGGGAGTCCACAGAAGCAGAGGAAGATCAAGTTAGAGTACAGATGAACTTACAGCTCTCTGCATGGTGTAAAATAATTCACAGTCTTGTACTTAGCACAGTCTTGTAATATTTGGGTGAACCTATAGTGGCTAACAAAATGTATGAGATCTTCCCTATTGATCCAAAGGTGGTGTACCAGCTAATTCTTAAAAGAAGTGATAAACAGGAAACCTGACTCAAGCAGTGATCTCAAACTATAGTGAAGAAAATAAAGACCTTTGGGAAAGGAAGTTAGAGAGAGCTGCTGTGAGATGTGGTAGGGGAAGGTCTCCTTTCCCTAACACATTTCTTTAAGCTCATTCCAGCCACTGCTCTCAGGGACTGGTTGTTTGAAGGGCTTTCCTTGTCCTCTTCTGGTGTGCCCTCAGAGGGATGCACGATTTGAGTGTCCCTCAGGCCTCTCTGTCAGCAGCTCTAGCAGACAGCTGTTGGATTTTCCTTGTCTATTCCAGAAGCCATCCAAAGACATTCTGGATTGTCAGTTCAGTGTGGCATTGGAGGCAAAAGGAAGGTGAAATAGTACATGCAATACAAGGATGTAAATGCTTTCATAAAACTCATACCTTTATTTAATGGGTTCTTGAGTGAATGCCTTGGTGTCAGATCACCATGAAGCTGCCTCCATCCACTGCAATCATGCTGGAGCAGAACTGCTTCCCTCTGGGATCAAGATGCCTTAGGAAAACAGTTAATCCTGGAGTTTCTATTTCATTCCCCTCCCTGAAGCTGTAGAGTCCCTCTGGAATAAAAGTGACTGCAGAGACTTGCAGGACCCAGAGGTGAGCAGGAATGTGATGGGCAGGGCATGGGGGAACAGGGTTTGCAGATGGGGCCAGAGGGGGACTCCAGTTGAAACTGCTCACCAATTCTTCCACTTCTTTCATTGTTAGCACAGATTTGGCCTAGACAAATCCTTCTGATTTGACAAACACTTTCCAAAATACCAGAAATGTTCTTTGCCATGATGTGGTCACAGCTCTCAATGCTGCCCAAATCTGCAGTGCAGGCAGAGGCGTGTGGGACAGGACTGTACACAGAGGCACAGCACTGGCATGGCACTGGAGGCCCAGTCTGCCTCTGCACAAACCATTCAAGACAACTTCAGTGCCAAATCCTCTGGCGACAAAAGAGGCTTTTGCCATTCATTCGCAGGCATAAGTGGGGGAGGAAAACCAGAATTTTCCCTCCAGCACAGACAGCCCGCTAAGTAACTTCTGAAGATTCAGGTAATATAATGCTCTAATAAGATCTTTTTAAAGAAGTTGTGTTTTTTTAATGAAATAACCATTTCACTTGCAGGTGAGGATGGCTGCTGCAGGATGAAACTTCTGTGACATTGTGTTGTGATACTTCTCTCACTCTCTGTTCCAAATAAGATATATGGTACAGTGAGGCAATAAATTATATCCAAATTTTCAAAACTCTTCACCCAGATTTCCTTCAGCTGACTTTGTACAATATTTAGCAATGATATTTGTGTTACCCCTTGTGTATAAGAATGATGTCTCGCTTTGCAAATTAAAAGATGGAACTTTATGAAGGAGAGGTCGAATCACAATATCTTAAAAGAGAATGCTTCTGTAAAACTCACCAAATTAAAATTGTGATCAGGGTTGGTTTCACAGAGGTCTCTAAATACCCATAAATAGTGAAAAAATATGTAGAAGTGCCCTAGTGTAATTTCAGGCTTGTGTTCCTGTTGATAGATAGCTCTGCACAGCAACCTTCCAGAAGCAAAGTCTTTTTCTGCTTTTGACTCTCTTTCACTGACTCAGGGCAATGGTTCATGTGCTTACGGTCAGACAGGTGCTTAAGCACTTCACTTAATCAGTGCCTCAGGCAACGAGGATGAAGAGAAATCTACTGCCCCAGAGGGACCAGTCTGTTTTCTATGACAAAGGCAGAAAATTTCACTCATTCTGATGAGAAAAAACAAACCAAACACAACAACTTAAATCCCAACATGTAGGGATCACTATAATCAGAATATCTTCATAAAGTTTCCCTCTTTCGGCCTAGAAATGGCTATAAAAGGGTCATGGAAGGACCTCTGACATACTGGCATTGGGTATGGACTACTTGGAATGCCCATCCAGGGGCTGTGCTTGCACAGGACATCTCTGATGGGAATGCAGCAGCCTTGTGCAGTGTCCAGGAGAACCTGAACCTGTGTCTCCTGCCCTCCTTCCCTTAGCTGGACTTTGAGACTTTAAACTATTAATCAGTTTATAAAATATGGAGTTCTTATCATTTGACTTGTCACTCCTCATTTCCCTTTGTCAGGAGGGACTGGCGTTCAGCTTTATCTCTCTTTGAAGCTTCCTTCCAGGAGCATAAGTGAATTTGGATGCATACCATCAATGGCTTCTCTGAGGTGTGGTCCAGAGACAGCTCTAGGAAGAGTCTGTACACAGCAAGGTCCAGATGAGGTCCCTGCCCAGCACTGATGCTTTCCTTCACAGCACCACCCACATCTTCTGTTCTAGAGTGTTCCCAGCAACCAGAAAATTGCAGATATTTTTTATATCTGAAGCAGGATTTTTCACTAAATTCAGCCCAACAGAACCTGACACATCACTAATTCCCTGTGGACTGCTAGCCTGTGCAAGACCATGTTAGGTGTTTTGTCTGTAAAACCATTTCATCATGTTTTCCACCTAAGGATAGTGATGAGTGTGTATGATGGTCTGGAAATTGTAAAGCTCTGTGAAACATATAGGCATTACTGATGCACAGGTAAGATGTATGGACAGATAAAAGCTACTTTGTTATCAAGACGTCCCTTTTAAAATGTTTTTGCTAGATTTAGGCTAGCCCCATCTAGAAATCTGCTGTTAAAAATAACATGGCAAAATTAATGAATGTTTACAGAATTGCCTTGCAGTGACAACTCTCTTAGATCTCAACTAATCTAGTTAATAAGAAGGTGGTGAATTAACCCATTTTTAATTCAGTGGCATTATCTCAAAGATAACTTTGACTCCATTGTCTTTTATTCATTTGACCCATCAGAATTTTCTTTCATTGTGAGAGAACCATGTCTTTACAGCAAGTGTTTTTAAAATAAAATGAGGGAAAATTTTGGGATACTGTTTTATACATAAATATTTATTTAGAAATAGTTATTTCTCCTTTGAAAAGACCTCATGTATAAACTATTCAAAGTAACAATTGGAAATACATGAATTTATGTTTTTGTACTTTACTAACTTATGAAATGAAGTTTTTTGGTGTAAATGATGCTTTTGGCACAGTGCACTGATACTGTATGTGTCCCACCACCCATCACCCCATCCTCACCCCCATTCTGGTC
Source organism: Zonotrichia leucophrys gambelii (assembly GCF_028769735.1). Classification (NCBI taxonomy): domain Eukaryota; kingdom Metazoa; phylum Chordata; class Aves; order Passeriformes; family Passerellidae; genus Zonotrichia; species Zonotrichia leucophrys. The sequence goes on along the minus strand of NC_088171.1, from coordinate 9,253,160 downwards.
TCCAGACTTTGAGGCTGTTTTAGTTTAAGGTAAGCTAAGAACCTTTTTCCATTGATCTTTTTATTCCACATCCACAAAAGAAAATGCTAAGACGTTGCTACTGATTTTTTCCCCCCAATATGTGGTCATTATAAGCAAAAAGAAGCTCACACTTCTACTTTTTAATTGGGCATTTAGCAGGACAATGTTTGAAAGCAATTAATGGGAAAAACATTTTTGTCCTGTTTTATCAATTGGTCTCCAAGAAAAATGCTGTCCAAAGTAACCATTATGTGCAAGCCAGGAAACTGTTGTCCTTTTCAGTTTTTCCCATGTCACAATTTATTCATTTAATTCAGTTCCTCAAAATTACTGCAGTGCCAATTATCTCTCTCTGTGTAGAAAATGAGTTTGGCCTACTTCAGCTCCCTTCATTTTATGCCTGTTTTCGGCTATTCTTCAATGAGTGAGTAATGTGAAAAAAGGGAGGATCTTCAAAAATATGTGAAGTGTCTAGAGTGGCTTTTTGGTACCTGTGAAGAGGCCCCTTGAAGAAGCTTAGAGGACAATAGAATATTGCAGCTAGCAGTGGTTTATTTTGTCCACATGACTCATTTCACACGCACCCAGGCAACTGATGAATGGAGGATTAACACAAGTTTTCACCTTATTGAAATGAGTGATTCAAAGCAAACAAATAGGACTAACTAGTTTGGAATATGAAATTAAAGTTTCTCTGAGTCCTTTTGTCATGCATCACTTTCAAACTTAATTAGAAATATGATGGCTTTGGAATTACTTTTAAGCAACTTCGTTAAGTAACAGTAGTTTGATGTTTGTTATTGTCACACAGTCCACTTGTCTGAAATCTAAAGACTCCCAGGGACTGTTCAAATGCATTATCAAAAAGTTTTAAAACAAAATGAAAAAATGCCACGTATATACGCATATATTCTCTCTTTTTGGGGACATGTTTACAGAAACACAACAAAAGAGCTTCAGATGCATTTTTATTGTTAGCTGCATTATATATAGCTGCAAATATTTATGGATGGATAGGTGGCACTACAGGAAAAGTGCTTTAGATGCTATCTTCATGGTAACTTACACAACTCATTCAAGTCCTTCAGCTTTGTAATTACATTTGAACCAGGATGGGGTTACCCATGCACACCATTCAACCTTGGGTGACTTTATATGGTTGCTAAGGTGCAGCACCCTGCAGTCACACAAGCCATAAGCTCTCAGTTTACAGCTTCCCCTTGAGGAAGGACAATTTAGCAACTTTACAGGGTATAGTCAATGTCCGGGGCACGCTTGTGCTCTCAAACCAGAATATCTCCCTTCTATTTCTTCTAAGGATGCAACAAATTGATGTTAACACCCTTTCTGTGGAGCAGGTAGGCAAGCACACCTTATGGCTATACAGGCAATGGGTCATGTGTCCTTTTCTCTGTTTTTTTGGAATAATGCTCTCCAGTGCCTCTGTAAAGTGGAAGCTCCCTGCAGCTGAGTTGGCTGCTGTGGAACAGCCCCATTAAATCCTGCACACAGTTACACAAAAGCTTCAGGATGCAGCTGAATCACAAATGTTGTCATTATTCTCCAAGGTTATGAGCATGACACTCTCTAAGGAACTTCTGCAGAAGTGCACTGAATTAAATGCAAGAATTCTGGTTTAGGGAGTGGCAGTATAGGGGGATAAAAGAGTTCATTGCCCCATCTAACTTGTGTCTAATCCTTTCTGAAGGTCGTACAAATGTAAAGGAGAGAGGGACCAGAAGCCTAATTTTTTTCTATTTCCCACACAATCAGCAACACCATGGGATATCTTTAGTGAGATCCACTTTTGTCATGGCATTGCTATTCTTGGATGCAGAGGGATGGCCAGGATGTGATTCAGGATGGAGAGGTGCTGTGATTGGGGAGTGACCAAAATAAATTTTGATGTGGGATGACCTTTTAGCCTTTCCATTGAGATTAGCAAACATTGACCATATTCTGATTTGCATCCAAAGTTTTGTGGCTGGCTTTTGAGAGGGGTTTTGGTTTGGGTTGGCATCTGCTCATTGCTCAACAAGACAGGCAGGAGCTTTGACAAATTCAGCTGCCAAAGTTTAATGAGTGTCCATTGAACAGATTCAGTCTTTAATTTTTCCTTGTCCGGAGTCTTTTACAGTCATTGATTGGAACATTTTCACAAATGTACAAGACTTCCCATGAATCAATCTTTTTTGACAATTTTAAAAGCCTCAATAGAGGCATGGAAATGTGAAATCTTCACAGGAAAATGTCCACAGATATTCTCTTTTTAAAGGAAAAAATAATTTATACACTTTTTTTCTCTCAAACTTAAAAAGCAATGACATTTTTGTTGCTGCTGTTCAGACTGATTTCAATCTGAGTCAGGCTTTTGATGTGGAAAACCTTTTCACATCTCTCATTGTACCGAGTGACTGAGTTTGGGTTCTGTATAGAAGCACGGAAAACATTTAACAAGTGTAATTATCGTTTCCCAACAAGAAGAATTCTAAGTTTCTGGGTAATTTCAATACTTTCAATTTAGATTTTGTTAAAAGATTTTAAAATTTGCTTTTCTTGTGGGGCCCCATATACATATTTGAAATATTTAATGGAAACTATTCTGTAAACTTGCTTCAGTTGTAAGAATGAAATTATTTTTGACCATGTAGAGGAGATTAACACATTTGAAATCTGATAACTGTATATACATTGCGCTGGATGGTATTTCAATATAATGCCAAAGCAAGATAAGAATCAAAACAATCTTTCTGCCATCAAGACAAAAAATCAGATAAGTCATAGTGAAAGTTTTAATTTTAGAGTTATTGCACCACACCGTTTGTCTATCCCAGGAAAAGTGTAGTTCCTTGAGAGAAAATTTTATATTTCGATGAGGGATTTAATCTGATTAATAAATGAATGGCTGGACATCCCACTGAATCCCTAAAACCCAGTGAATATTTCAGTCTTCCACAGAGATTTTTCGAAAGGATGGATAAAGAAAATAATGCTCTAGAATGCTTTCTGCCTCAGAGGATAAATGGACGTGGAGCATTCAAATGGAAGTGAAGGTAGAAATAAATGAAAGCAGAGAAAGATGTTGGACCACAGCCTACACTGAAACCAAGATTGTCCCAGTGTGAAGAAAACAACATCGTCAGGCTTTGTTGGGTGAATCCTAAACACTTCTGTGCTGTACCAATATCTCATCCAGTCAAGATTTTTATATGCAAAGTCAGTGGTTTTGTTTTTAATCAAATCTTGGACTGGAAAAGTTCTGTGAACCATTGGTCTTGCCCTGAAAATTGATGGATGCGATAAAGGAAACACTACCTGAGCTAGGAAGAAATGATGTTACTGTTCCACAGCAGAGACTTATTTCTGACATGACAAACACAAGGAAATGTTTCCATATTCATTCTTGTTGGATAGAACTGTTCCACCTGAAGATGATCATCACGTGAATGCAATGTGATAACTGCACACCCATGTCAGTGAAATCCATGTGTAAGAAGTGCTTAGTGTAAGCTCCTTGTATTTTAACTCTGATAGCAAATATTCCTTCACTTTTCCCCACACATCACAGTAGGTCTTTCTTCCATATCCATTCCATGCAATTCTGGAACCTAAGGATAATGTTTTTTCTATTATTTTCTAGGGTGGAAAGCAAATTTACTGTTACCTGACCAAGGGGAAAGGTGATTTTGTTGAAAGATGCAGAAATTTGTCCCATCCCCAGAACTTCTGAGCTCCCTCCCCAGGTGGGACCCCTTTGCTGAGGGCAATTCCAGTGTGGGCAGCCCAGCTGCCCTCTGGCAGGGCTCTGTGCCCAGACACAGCCTTTAGACTCCAGGCTGAGCCCTGTTCTGGAACAAAGCAAAAGCACTTTTTCAGACAAGGCCAGCCCATACCTTTGGGTGATATTGTTTTGCTTCTGTGTTTGACTAGCAGTCACCCAGGTGTGTTTTGTAAGAGAATGAAAATACAAGAGCATGGCAACTTTCAAACTTCATGAAATTATGACAGGGACTGTGACCTGAGAGACTATCCTGGGTCTTTCACAGAATTGCCATTGATGGGATTCCATGTGGTTTTGGTCGAGGTGCATTTCACAAACCAGTGATGTGGAAATTCCAGCTTGTCTTTCTTCACTTTGCAGACTTTCTTTTCTTTTTATACTTCTTTTTCTCTGTCCTTTTGTTTTTAATTTTTCAGCTTTCACAAGGAAAGAGCAGGTCTCATGGTCAGAGGGATGGTGTTAAGTTTAAGGAGCAGCAGTGCAATAGAGAAACAGTTCAGAAACAATAAAACCAGTAAAATCGGTGACCAAAATTGTAAGTGAAATTTTAAAAAATGAAACAGAAATACCCCTTTTACCAACTCAAGGGTTTTATATTATTAACCCCAGCCACCAGACCAGAATGAGCTCTGCACTCTATTCATTAACAGAGGAAAAGAGGATAAAAAAGAATGAAAGGGAAAAACCATATTATTTTCCACTAAACACACTGATGTGGAAGTGTTGTTAAAAAACCTCATCTTTATTAATTTTCTCCCTTATTCCATTAACTCAAAAACCACAGGGAAGTCACCGCCCAATCTCACCCATCCTCCTTTGAAACCTTCCCCAAAAGCACCCATCAGAATCACTGTCCAACCCAAGGAGTCCCACCATGGTTTATTATCCAACCCAAGGAGTCCCACCATGGTTTATTGTCCAGCCCAAGGAGTCCCATCATGGTTTATTTTCCAATCCAAGTAGCCACACCATGGTTCATTATCCAACCCAAGGAGCCCCACCATGGTTTATTTCCCCATCCAAGGAGCCACACCATGCCTGGTTTATTTTCTCCTGCCATTCCGTGGGTGTTGTCCTGCGTCCTGCTGTCCATCCAGAACTGCTGGGGATGCTGCTGTGGGCTGTGAAGCAGCTGCTGTACAGCAGAGCAGGAATGGCAGCTTTCCAGGAGGGAGTTAACAGGATTCTTCTCTCTGTAATTTGTAAAGTGCTTTGGGGTTCCATCGGTGCAGCCTGCTCTCTGAATGTGTTATTGCCACTTCTGAAAGGTCACACAGTGCATCACTGCAGGGTCCCAGTGCTTCTGCTGTTTCTGATGTTTTTCAGGAAAGATGTCTGTGAATGGCTGGCTGTGTCTAAGGACAAACTGAGGGGAAACAGGTCATTTGGCTGATGAGAGGGATGCCACATCTCCCACCAGTGTGAAGCCTCACACAGGCTGTGGGGTTGCCTATGAATAAAACAAGGAGAGATTTGTTTGCTTAAGGGGAGAAAGGAGATAGCTTTGGATTATTGAAGGGGAGCCATGATTCATTCCGAATGTTCATGGATGCCATCTCTGGCTCTGCTGATCAGCACTGATTCACAATCATCTCCCCCTGCTGCAGTCTCCATCCCTCCCCCCAGTCCAAATTGGGAAGGGCTGAGAATTTGTCTCGCTCCAGCCCTCACCAGGGCCACGAGTGTCAGCTGCTCTGTCTGATGACTGCAGCACTGATTATGCACCTATCCAGACACATGGAAACTCCACAGGGAAAAGCTCCCCAATACACACACATTTGTAATCTCCTGTGAATAGAGTCCTAAGTGCCCATTAACTATTGCTCAATTACACTGGAACTCTGCAGAAGTAAATATGGCATGCACATGAATATCAATTAACGCCATTATGATCAGTGTGGTCGTGAGTCAGGAGGGAAATGTGCATAATCTTGACAGAATTACCAAGACACGCTTCATTTTACTTGTGTGGATTGGAATAGCATGTTAAGCTAATAAAAGCTTTTGCATTTTTAAAAATAGTTTAACAAGCCCAGAATAGATTTGAATCATATCCGCCTCAGATTTCAGTTGTTACAGTCAGATTTGAAGATCTTTCTTAACAAACAGAGGGAAAAACCTCTGCTACTCAGCCTGTAATTTCTCAATTTCCCTTGCCTCCTTGAATTGTCCAGAATTCACCCAGTCCTATCCTACCTGGCAACCCACAAGTACCACCAAAAATCCAATACTTGCACCAAAAGGGGTTTTTAGCTGTAAGACAAATGCAGAGCACTGGCAAACAATTTCAGCTGAAATGGGAGATCTTGTTCTGAATCTTCCTACCCACCTCCTCTTGGACCAGGGGTAATTCCCAGGTTGATGCCAATACCTCCAAGGTATGTGAAAAGGGTAAAAGAGCTGCAGACAATGGAGGCTTTATAAGGGATGTCTTTACTGATTTTTTCCTGGGGAAGAGAAGGACAAGGGGTATAGAAGGTTACCAGGGGCAGGCTGATGTCAGAAGCATTTATGAGACCACCCCAACACTTCCGACCTCATATCCACCCTGATGGGAGCTCCAATGCAGTGCTACAAACTTTCCATACTGTTTTGTTTTGCTAAGCCAAGCTATTCCAGCATCCTGTCCCAGGTGCTACTGAATTTTAGAAGCCAGTTGTCTCACAAAAAAACACAAAGACTCCTCAAGACAAAATGTGGTGTCCTGTGTGTTGTCTCTCATAGACAGTTGTCCAAGAAGCCTGAAAACAATTTTGGCAACACACAGGTGCTTATTGCTTGAGATGCATTCTGCCTGGCTTGAACACATGTTAGAATTTCCATTATTTTGAGATCAACCACGTTGTCTCATGGGCTGAAGAGCCACACAGACTGTGTTCTTGGGGGTACACTGCAGGTGGGCGGTGAAGGCCAGGTACTGAATATCCACACTGATGGCTGGGCACAGCTGGGGATCAGGAGCCCTTGCTGGTGGCTCTGGAGGAGTTTCTGGGGGTGAGAGTCAGTCTCCAGTTTGCTTTATTTACTGAGGTGTAGCCATAGCCCATATCTACAGTCACACAATAGAGGAGCAGGGCAGGCATTCAGCACTTTCCTGCTGTGGTCCAGCTGTTTAATTGCTGTTTAATTACTTGCAACTACCCTGGCACTTTGCTGCCCCATGGCATCACCAGATCCAATGCAGGCACCAGCGCTGCCCAGGAACCATTCCCTGTGGGCAGGATGGAAAAGAGGAATATATCCATACAGCTACAAGTCATGCCTTCCCATCATGACAGAGAATGGCCCCTGGCTCATGTTATGTACTAGGATGGATGTAGTCATAGAGACTGAAATGGTTGTACTACCTTTATTTAAATGGAAATTGTATTTCGTGGCAATTCTCAGAACAGTCCTAATTTGTGGGATCAGGGTGATATCTGACCACTGGAGTTAGAGACTGGTTTCCAAGAGTTTTAGAAAACAAATTGGGACAGTTCTCAGGGGCTTATTTAGAATTATTATGCTAGAAAAATACTTAAACCTTTTAGTATAATTGTTTTAATTTTTATCTTTTTGAGGAAGCAGGTGGAAGATTTTAGAGCTGTGGGTACACTTAGAATATCTAATGCATATGGTTGTATCTACAGGGAAAAAGAAAGCTATATAGTTCAGCAAATACAGTAAAGAAAAAGGAAACATGAGTAGGTAAATATTATGAAGGCTGAACAAATGTCAGCTGGCCAAAAGGATGAAAGTGTGGCTGTATGAGATAGAATACTGAAGAACAATGATTTCAGCCCAAACCTCAGTCGGTGTTTGCAGAAATTAATTTTTGTGTAACAATTTTGGAGTGGGACTCATCCATCAATATTTGGTGTGAGGCAATGTTCTCTCTGTCCTTTGCTGGGGCTGCATGCCACAGACAGCTGTGTGACAAGTACCAAGTCTTCAGCACAGAATTTTCAGGATAAATATTAACCAGAGTCGTTACTCAGATTTCTTTACAGGGCTGCGGCCTCATTGTCTAAAACCAAAACCTCTCAGTAGAAATTTTTAACAAACTTGCACAGTCCTGTTCTGTAAGTGCCCAGTGGAAATACTGGGGTCTGTCATTGGTTGTCACCTCAGTCAGGGATCAACCTGAGATACTGAGAGCATCTTGTAAGGCAGTGCAGAGCCTTGGCTGTCACTGATTTTACCTGGCTTTGGGGGTAAAAGAATTCAAACCTTTACCCTCATTTACCTAGTCAATAAAGGATTAATAATGTCCCCCTTGCAGGAAAGGGTTAAATTTAATTAGTTAATATTGAAAAGCACTCTGAAGATGAAAAGTGCTCTGCTATGTAAGTGCTGACCATTAGCCATTATTAGGTCCTATCTTGTTTTTCATACAGCCCAACTAAAAGGCAACTCCAAAACTTTTTCATTATATTCAGGGCAATTTAAACCAGCAGATTTAAAGTACATTTAACAAGTCAGATTGGTATATCTTTAATGGCCCATAGCAGGTTTGTGGCAAAAGGGGCAGAAAGTTAATTTCTGTCACTGCTTCTTTAAATTAATAGGACATAATTTGTAGTGAGGGACAAAGTTTCCTAAGGAAATCATTGTGTTGGCAAGGCTGGTTAAATAAAGTGTCCTACAGGACTAGGTAATAAATAAAACCCCTGCCTTTACAAGACTTTGTCATTGTCTGGAAAGTGGAGAGAGAGAGACTGAAATAATTAAAGGTGCTTATTCTAGTGTAGTAGCTCAGTAAATGAAGTATGCTTGGATTTTCCCTTTGCAGGAGCTAAATCTGTGACCTTCTGTGCCAGAGGAAAGAGTCCTTTGTGTTCTGAGCTCTAATAGCCTTACCATGGTTTCATTTCTACCAGGGTCCATGAAACACTTATATTTATTTTCATGACTTTCATTTTTCCTCTCACAATGAGGCATTAGTTCAGACTTTAAGGAAAGTGTAGATTGCTTTTGTTTTTTCTTCCTTGATGGGCTCCATGCCTCTATGTCTTTGGTTTATCTCCTGTGTTCCCAAATGTTTCTTTTACCTTGTGGAATACTGTTAGAAGTCTCTGTACAAAAGCAAAAGCTGTGGTTGCTATAGCAATAACCAATCTGATGAAGCTGTGACCTAAATCATGACTGAGAAAAATAGTACCTTTTCTATATCACTGCAGTTACTGCTTCCTTGGATTATGCTACTGTTATGCAGGATTTATTACCTAACGTGAACTCTTTGACTCCAGGACACAAGAAAAAGTAAAGTGATATTTCTGTAACTACAGAGTTAGGCAGGGATATGAACGACTTATATCTGCTGAAATTTATAGGTGAAAGGTGCTCTGCTCTTGGTAGCACACATATAGCTAAACCTTCATGCAGCACAATCTATTTCTTGAAAATCTAAGGAGCTTTGATGGCTGGAAGATACTTAAATCAACATAATGTGCAGCTCAGATTCATTGAGCATTGCAGAACCTAGAACTTGATCAGCTTCCTGAAGTCTTTGCTACTGTCATGAGTATAGTTATTGAGTAGGAAAGGAGGGCAATATTCTCTAGGAGCAGTTGCTTCCTTACTCTCTGAAAATATGATGAGGGAATTGGTGCAGGCATCCCAAAACTTTATCTAAAATACAGAATTGTTCCCTCTTGTTTGGCTGTGACCCTCAATGGCCCCTCACTTGTAGGAGCTACAGTTGAGGTGGTTTCTGCACTTCCTCTACTTTCACAACTGACAGGGGTTGTAACATGGAAACTAATATGAATGATAGTATGCTGTGGGATTTATCCTGTGGTCTTTCTGAAAATTAGTGTTTAAATCTATGCTTATCATCTAGGCTCCTTCTATAGTCAATGGAGGGCAGACACATATATTTTTTCCTCTCCTAAAACAGGTGTATGGGATAGATTAGGCAAAAATTTACAAGAGCATTTCTGTCTTTCTGTGGACTACAGAGGGAGCATGAACAGCTTGTTTAGAGCATGCACCTGAATTTTAGATGGTTTTAGTTACATGAGCTGAACGCCATTAAGCAGCAAATCAGTATGGATAACCATTGCTGTTAAAACAAAGTGGTGGGAGTGAAGTGGTCAGATTTTCAGCTTTAACAGCAGTTTGCTGCCCTGAGCTCTATCAGAATTGAGAATAAGAAATGACTGAGCTGCAGCAAGGTGTGAGTAAAGGCAATATCAAAATTACTTGCATTGGAGAGGATGGGGAGTGGGAAGTTGGCAGAGTTAACTGAATTAGCTTCACTGGAACAGCAGGTTGGCAATTGTAATGGCATTTGCCTGACAAATAGCAAAGAGGTACTTGTGCTGTTATTACCCTCCCTGCCAGTCCCTCACCCCTCCTGCTATAAACCCAAGAAGATAAACCCTGAGGATCAAGAGACAATCAAATGTGTTTGGTGATGCTTTTTGGGAAATCAAAGTTTCTGTATTTTCTGCCAGAGATTTGGACTGGAGATGCACAAACAGTGAAGAAGGCTGGCTGCTGAACTATTTGGAGAGATCTAAAATTACCCATTTCTTATGGCCACCTGGTCTCTTCAACATCTGCGGCATACTTGGCTCAGAGGCTGCCTGCATTCTGAAATCACACCACACATGACATAATGTGTCAGAAGTAGTGTGACACAGCAGTGACATTTAAAGGGACACAAACCAGGCCATCAGCTCTTCTAAAATGCATGCTCTAGAGCTTTCACAGTTTCAGTTGATTGCAAAATGCAAGTTAGACCATTTGTCCCATGGTTATCTACCCCATTGTCTTGGGGTAGATAACCATGGATGAGCCTTTGTTTCATGAGTGATCTCATAAAAACAAGAGTTACTTGTAGTGAGAGGACTTAGAAATACCTTTAATTTCACAAAAGCTGTTTCACAACCTCAGCACTCATGTCTGATGGATGATGGTGCATTTATGAACTGGAAATTATGTGGCTATTGGCCAATATGCAATATGATTAAATACTACAGTGCAGAGACTTAATATTTCACAGCAAAGGAAGCTGAGAACTGACTCTTGCTGGAAATAACACCCATGTACAGCCCTGGCTGAGAATGATAATCCAAGTGACAAAATAAAAAAGGTTGGGGGTGGAACACCATTAGGTTGGACTGCAGGACTGATAATAACCATATCCTGGGCTGCATCACCAGCAGTGTGGGCAGCAGGGCAGGGCAGGGGCTCTGTTGCTCTGCTCCTCTCTGCTGAGACCACACCTGCAGTGCTGCATCCAGCTCTGGGGTCCCCAGAACAGGAAAGACATGGACCTGCTGGAGAGAATCCAAAGTATGGCCACAATCAGAGGGATGGAGCATTTCTACAAGGAAAGGTTCAAAGAATTGAGATTGTTCAGCCTGGAAAAAAGAAGGTTTCAGGGTGACGCAATTGTGGCCTTCCAGTACCTGAAAAGCAAACCTGCAAGAAAGATGGAGAGAGACTCCTCACAAGGGCCTGGAGTGACAGCACAGGAGGGAATGGCTTCAGACTGAAAGAGAGTGGAGTTAGATTAGATACTAGGAAGATATTCTTTGCTGTGAGCATGGTGAAGCACTGGAACAGGTTGCCCAGGGAAGTTGTGGATATCCTTGGGAATATGTTTTTGTTATAGCTGGATCTCTGACAAATTCATGTGTTTCTGAGATGAGGGCTTTTCTGGTTGTAAAACCTGCTCAATAACATTTTTGTAAACAGTTCCTGCTTCCATCTGAGACCCCATCTCAGTTAAATCAGCTAATGTGTAGCCATTTCAAACCACCAGCTGACCTTCCCTTTGTTTCCTTCTTGTGTTGCTTCTTTTTTCTCCCTTGTGAAGGCTTTCATTTAAAAACATTTTGTAGTATTTTAAAGTATTAAATATTTGAAAAGTATTTAAAAGTATTCCAACCCCAAAGTCCATTTTGATGGCTTTTGGGGGCAAGTTACAAGTCCTCACAGATTTCCTAATACACTGGCTTTATTCTACTGTATTCATATTCTCCCTTCTTAAAGCAGAGCAAATAGGTACAGAGATTCACTTGGTCTTGTGTTCACCACCCCCTTTGGGGATTCTTAATAGTCAAATGTTCATATGCATGAATATAGAATGAGATGTCTTCCTCCAAGAGCAGGGACTTTCCATTTCTACCCACTATCTGTTAGAAACTGAATTTCCTTCACTTCTCAACCTCTTTCTTTACATTGTGGCTGCGATACGACATTTCAGAAGTGCCATCACCTTTATCTCTTTACATTCTGATGTAGTCTGTAATCAACACTAGCTTCAGCGACTCTCATTACTAGCTCTTGAAGTGATTCTTCAGACTCAGCAAGAACAACATCATCATCAGATTACAGCATCTGCTTCCTCCAATTTCAGCCCTGCCACCGTAGCCAACAACAACGACACGCATTTGCATTTCAGTGTGCAGGCAGAGCTGATGTGAGCCACCGTGCACTCTTGCTGGACTTTCTTCCTGCCCATCAACCACTCTGCAATGTCCTTTGTTGGATCTCTCCTGTCCCTTGTGCCTGGTCACGTTCAGCACAATAAATTATATAAATCTCTGCAAGTGCCCCCACAGATAATGAGAGCCGCATGTAGCGTTCAACTGCTTCTTTCCGTTCTGCAGCATAGGTCTTTTTGCACCAGTTTTTTCCATGATTTTTCCCTCCCCAGCATTATCCTAAAAGCAGATTTAAATGATTTTCAGAAGTAAACTAGCCTCTGTTTTGCTTTCATATTTTTTCACCTCCTTTCTCCAAACACTAAGCTCATTTTTTTTTCCATGTGTTTGAGTAGCATGTGGAATTGTTTGGTAATGTGCACATCCTCTCAGGCTCCCCTTCTCTGAGCACAGAATGAGTTTAGTGTCTCTCAGTAAGTCCCTGAGCCGCTGCCCTGTTTTTTCACAGAAGTTTGCAGATCTTATGGGAAATCTTGATACCAATCTAGCATTAGAGTGTTCTCTTCAGGTACACAAAGCAGGCAGGCATGAGAATATCTGAAGCATGTAATAATGACTGTTTGAGTTAAGGACCTCTCTGTCTTCCTGAAAGAATAATTCAGATAAAAGATAAGAGGTTCTGATGCTGAAATCATATTCTGGTACGTGAGGAGGCATAATCTGGCCTTTTTGTTTATTTGTTTGATAGTAACATTGCCACTGATTTAATTTCCTTTATCTCTGCAGTACTAAACAGGGGAGAAGCTTAATAAAAGAGTGAAGAGGATTTACAAGCCTTGAATGCAGGGTCCTGCACAGAGGCTGAGAGTGGTGCCACTCTCAGTGGGTGCATTCCAGCTTTGCTGGGTCTTGAAGGGGCAGCAGTTCCTCCTACAGCTCACCTGAGATCCACACGTGGTTGTCCATACCCCTACTGTGTCACGCTCTCTGGCAGAGGCTTCTGGATTTATTAGGTGGAAGGGTTGCCTAGTCTTCAGCAAATGGACTGAAATTCCCTTCTGCAAGTGTATGGAGAGCCTAGGGAAAAAATATCGGCACAGTTAACATACCTAAAACATTTAAAGGTCAAGTCTGAGAGCCTCAGTGCTCCTTCAAGAATAGATATATCCTCTGTGTGGCTTCTGGGAGGGAGAGGAAGCACTTCAGAGCTCAGCAAGTTAAAAACTCAGGGCAACATGGAATATTGGTTCCTAATTTTGAGGTTCATAACCAAGCAGGACAGAATTGTTATTATTTTCTGTAAGCACAGCTTTAGTCTTGCCCCAAGGCTGCCAGTGGAATCACTACAAGACTGGGTTCTGGCTAATGTCATTGAAAATTTCTTGTTGTAGATATCAAATCATTGGGTCCTTTGATTTCTCATGTGGGGAGCCCACGAGGAACACCAGGTATAACTTCTCCTGCAGTGCAGGTTGTTGACTTTTGACAGGGTCCGTTTTAAAATTTCTTTTTATTACTTTCAAAGCATTTAATTTTCTATTGAAACACTGAAAAATTCAAACCTGACTGAATATTTCTATTAGTTTACCTCTGTTTTGCCACTTTTTTTCCCAGAGGTTGAAACATTTACAATTTCCATTATAGTAAAATTCTGTCATAGCAGTTGAGGTCTTGTGAAACCAGAACATTAAATTGAAGTAAAATTTTTATGATTAGACAATGAATGTTATTTTTTTCACTTCACATGCCCAGCCAAATTATGAACAAAGTTAAGCCACCCTGAAGATTTACTCCCAGAAAATAAAGGGAAAAAATTCAGAATACAAGTGGTAAGCTTGAGCTTTTTACCTTTCTTATCATGTTTATATTAAAGACTGACGGTGCTTCCAAGTGCAGCCTTGGTTCATTCCCAACAGCGAAGTATGCTAGAGGCATATTGGTACAAGTGTTAATAAAGTATTAATAAATCCTCACTATGTGGGAGTAGTATTGCAGGGAAGGCATTGATAGAGAGTGTTAGGTCACTCACAAGGGCTGGCTGGGATCCAGGTGCTCACCTGTCATCTCTGGGTGACAGCTAAGAAATAGGCAGCAAACTTTCACATTTTTTATCATACTTCTTGACATGAGCATGAATTCTTCACACATTTTTCCAAATATTCTTCTCAGGTAAACATCCCTTTAATTGGCAGTATTTGTAAGAAGCTAATTTACCCATCAGAAAAACAAGTCTAAATGAATGAATTAATAAATAAGTTAAAGAAACCAACAAAAATCCTACATAGAAACATAAAAAAACTAATGCAGGCAGGTGAAGGAAGGAAGAAATTCTCAAATGCAGCAACATATAGACTTTGATTACAAAGTGAGGACACCTGAGGCTTTTAGCCTTCACTTTATCTTCTTCTGATATCCTGTTACCTTAAGACCCATGCCTGAATGCAATATCCAAATGTCTCAAGCTTCCACTTGCTGTATTTGTCATATTTTCAAAAGAAATGTTAAAGAGCTGTTCGCAGTATTTCTGGCCTAAAATACTAGTAGGTAGTATTTCAGGTAGTTCCTGGAGATTTGAGTGAGGTTTAGACAAGAAACCTGAAAGAAAATATACATATCTCAATATATACATATCTTGATATATACATATCTCATTTACCCATCTATCTAACAATATCTGGCTTATTAGAAAATTATCTTGGAGTTTGCTTCAAAGCTTTACTCTTTTCCAGTCAGTCTTATGGCATATGTTACCTTCCCAAGGCTAGAATTACTGTCACTGGAGGCTAAATCCCTGAAAACACTGCTGCCACACTGAGGACAGAAGAACATAAATTCAGAAAAAAACCCAAACCCGTCCCCAACAGCACAAGGTGACAAGGAAGGGTGGGTTCTTTGTCTTGGGTTAAAACAGCAAATCTTTGGGGATCTCTTGGTCCATGCTCAGGACCTTAGACTTTGTCTCTGAAATCTCTGATCTTGCTTTTCTAGGATCTGCCTCTGGGTTCATCCCACTGCACAGAATTGGGTTATGCTGGCACAGGACCAAAAAGAAAAACAACCAGATTTTATATATTTGCAATTTAAGAATGGGGTATCATGACAGGGAAGAAGTTTCATGGTATTAAAGTCAAATGTAAAGTGTAAATCTGATGAATTAAAAATTCTTCTTAGAATTTTAGAGCTTAACAAGAAATGTGTGGCTATGATATCTTTGTCAGCTCATATCAATATTTTGTTTTGCCAGTTGAGGACACTTTAATTTCTATCCATTGCCAGAATTAGATATACTGACACAGAGCTGGGCAGAAAGTGTAAAAATTTAAATTTGTATATCACTACACTCAACAGAGCTGCCATTAAGTGCAGGGTGCACAGAAGGATGTAAAAGAAATTAAACACCCAGGTTGTCAGTAGGCAGAGAATTAGAGAATCCTTCACATGACAGGGACAAGAAGAGGAGGCCATTAAGGCACATGCTATTTATTTTAATATTATCCCCGATCTGCATTGTACTCAAATTATAAATAGGCTAAGTGTGAGTGACCCAGAAGAGTTTGGCTTCTGTCCTAGCTGGATTCAATCACAGCTCACACTGTCCTCCTTCCTACTCATTTTCTGCCTTCAGCACAGCACTGCCAGCATCTGAGGTTTCTTTCTCTCCTGAGGCTTGCATCAAATCTTTTGCCTCAATATTTAGCCTTAGCTCTTGGAGTCTTGTGTGTTTCAGGACATGTGAGGTTTCGGGGTGTTTAAGTAGCACCTCGTTTTTCCAAAAGATGCTCCCAGCAGTATTTCATGGCTGTAGGTAGATATTGAATTGTACTGGTGCAACTGTCCTGGGACAGTGACTCCATTACTAAATGGTGTTTGGGCTACTTTTTGGAGGTGAATTAAATTATAACTTTGCCTAAGCCTGGTCCCAGTGTGAGTGACCAGCTGGAAGAAAGATTTATGCTGATCTAACAATCTCTTTTTAAATTTACATGTTAGATTATGACAAAAAAAATAATCCCATGTAGGCAAGACCTACATTTTTGTTCATTAGGACTGTGGAGAAAACATGACTCAAGTGAATTGCAAATTCTTAGATACCAGAAGGCAAATAAAAATAAACTCTGTTATTATCATGATTTTTTTCCAGTTTCATTATTTTTGTGCCAACCTCGAGGTTTTAGGGGTCTGAACTCTGAAATTGTGAACCCTCAGGGACAGCAGAAATAGTGACTATAATTAGATAGTATAATCTCTGGGACAGGGACTGCCTACTCCTGTGTTTAGACAGAACTCAGCACCAGGGGCTGCTGAGAAGAAACAACTTTCTGGTCCAAGCACAGTGAGAAAAAATAATTAATATTAATACAACACACCCATCCCTCTTCTAGGTGCACATCAGCTACTTGCCCACAATCCCTGCCCATATTCCTTATTCAGACAAAATGCATCCTCCCACAGTTCAATTCTATTTTGACAAAAGATTTCACCTTGGCTTTTTTATGACTCTGTGTCATCCTGTGCTCTCTGGGGCTCCCTGTGCCTTTCTCTGAGCCCTGTATGGATGTTTTGACAGGTGTCTTTACACTCAGCCTGCAGTGGGCTTACTTAGGAAACTACAAGAGAAAATTAATTATATTAACTCTTGTGCAAGAGGAAGGGCAAAACCCCAAATCTTGCCACCTGCCCAAGTATATCTTTTGTTATTTGTTAGGGGATGAATGTTACCCTTGTGCAGATGGCTCACAGAAACCCCTGCACAGCACAAAATCACAGTTATCCAATGAACATGTGGCTTTAGAGCTCTCTTCAAGGTCCCTTCCAACCCAAACTTTCCATGATTCCATGATGTTGTGGCTGCATGTTTCTGTGGTAATGAATTATTGCGTGGATTTAATGTAAGGAGTGGGATCCTTTCCCCCAGAACTCTATAAAACCAGGAGGTGCAAGTCCAGGGTTTGATGGGGATGCTGTGATCACTCACAGCTTTCCATCACTCTTTTATGCCAGATCCCGTGAAGAATTATTTCCTACTACAATTCCCAAATATTAGATGCCCAAAATCTCACATTTCTTCCAAGAAATGCATATGGGCTTTCTTAGGAGCTATGTATTTTACTTCAGGACCACTTATTTAGAGAACAAAGTACACAAGCACCCTTATGACCCTGGAGAAGGACCTACCAAGCTGCTGAGCTGAGGTAACTTTCATCTAAGTGCTCTGCATTTGTATGGAGGAGTTTCCTGGAATTAAGTACCAAAGCTGTACTCAGAAAATACTCCCTTTCTAAACAGAGATGTTTCACAGCATTTTTCAAATGGAGAAATTAATATTGTTATTTCAACCTATTTGGTGGACAGATGGAGCAAAATTTTATCCTTTTTCTTGTGTAAAAAATACCCAAAATTAAAGGTAAGGCATTTATTGCAGTCCTCTATCAACATATAATCAGGTTGTAATTTGATCTAATAACAATCTTCCAATATTTTATTTTTATAATGGACTCTTTATAAACATTAAAAGGTGCAAATATATAAATTCAGGTGTTTTACAGTATGTTACAACTGATCCCAGCAATCCAAGTGTGTTTAGGAAACTTTAAACCCATGTAATTTTGTGCCAGACTGAGTGAGCCGGGTTAGTACAAAGAACATCATGAACTGAATTAAAGCTTTGATGAACTCAGCACCTTTATCTCCCCTAAACTCCCTTGTTTTTCATCTATACTGAGAACCAGCATAGCAGTTTCTTCCAACGACCTCATTTTTAAAATATCCCCTCAGTAAAGTTTATGGAAAAGGAGCAAAACACAGTCCATTAGAGAGCAAATGCAGGCAAGGCCACATGTAGAGGTTTTTCACTTCTACTTTCACGGAAGTTATCAGTAATTGTGCATTTTTTGCCTAGCAGAATCTAAGAAAAATCTTATGTGTTCTACTTTATAATTCCTGTCTTTCTATTTACTGGGGAGGCCATTAGGTTTTGCTGTGAATGATTTATTCTGCAGTAATAAAAGCTGGTATTAAAATGTCACTGCAATAATTTCAATGGTTGTTTTCTAGTAAATGGATGATTTGTGGATTTCACAGTTCTGAGCTGTTAATAATCAGTTCATTCTATTGACGATCAAGTTAAAACGGCATTTTGACAATAATTCTCCATTATCAACTAACGTTTGCCTTCTGTTCAATTTGTGCAATTATCACAATCTCAGCCTAGTCTGGGGACTCTGCAAAGATTACAACAGAGGACCGAGCTCCTGAAAGACAAGGAAACAGCTTCTTTTCCTTTTCTGGAGGAACAACTCTTGCAGTTCAGCAGCTCTGGCAATGCACTTTCCTTGGGAATTGATGCACTGGAGTGGCTGCCTAAAACAGAGGCTAGACCAAATTAAGAGAATAAAAAGTGGGTATTTATTGAAGGCCTTGAACACCTTGGGCAGCCAAAAGCTTCCAAGGGGCTGCACTCAAGATGGACAGTGGTCATGAGTTTTTAATACAGTTATAAGTTTGGTCCATTTGCATATCAGGGGTTAATCCTTCAATTACAGTTTCAGGTAATTAAGTAATTTACTCCAAGTTCCCCCCCCCCCCCGGTTCACTGTTATTTACATCTCTCAGGCCCTGAGACAGTAAGGTGTCCTTGGGTTTGAGGCCCAGAGAGGAATTGTTCTGTCTGAATAAAATGGGAGAACATAGCTGACAGGCTATGGAGTTTTGGAGTTATACTCTAACGCAGTACAGGATCTGAAAAATATAAAAGCTAAATCCTAAGGCATCAGAATGGTTTAACACACTCGTCTCAGGTGCCTTATCCCCAGCAGCAGGGGACACATCCTGTGCCAGCAGGTGCAGAGGTCTGGCAATGGAAGAGGCTGCATGAACCTCACTTTGAGCCTTGTGCCATTGTCTAGGTTTAGAGCAAATTTGGGGAAGAATCCCCTAGAGGAGCTCCGGTGGGAAAAGCAGATCCAATCGGCCCCTCCCCCTAATTGGTCCGGAAGGGAAAAATACCTCCTTGGAGAAAGGTGGAAAAAACCTGTTTATTAAACAATAAAACCAAAACAATATCAAACTATGAGACCCCTTGCCACTCTAAAAAGAGATGACAAACTGAGAATACCCCGGGCTGTAACTCAACTCACTCAGTCTCTGATCAGTCCCTCAGTGCTGGAATTGTCACAGGCCAGGCCCGGGCCCGGTGGGCCACAGCTGCAGCTGCCGATGCTCTCCTAGGTGTTCAGTCCAGAGCAGTTTCAAGAGGTCCAAAGCAAAAGGAAAAAAAACAGTCCAGGGAACTTCTTTGCCTCAGCTAGCTAACACTAACTAAAAGCAAAGGAGAGCTCTGTCCTGCTGTCTGTTCATCCACAGACAACACAGTCCAGGAGCAGCAATGTGGAGGAGTGAGTGCAGTGTCTGAAAACAAAACTGCGTGCTTCTTCTCTCCCCCCCTTCACTCTCTGGAACACTCTCAAAGGTACAAAACTTATTATTCAACATAAACAGAACGAGACGACTGGGGATAAAAGCATCATATAGTCAACCCAGGACAGCCATGATGGTCCATGAACCTGGGGATGCACCTAGTGTTTTGACAGGTGGAAAATGTGTGTATGCACATGTAACACCAATTATATCATGTTAAAATCACAGATATCTCACCCTAATTCCAGGAAAGTAGGATGTGCTCCCCTTCTGTGAATGCCACCTGGCTTAAAGGAAGTGGAGCAGAATGAGAGAGTTTGACCCCCAAATCTGACACTTAGGAACAGTGTTAAGAAGAACCAGAGAGGTGTGGAAAGACTGGAGAGCCCAGAAAGCCTGATGAGCTGTGAGAAAAGTCCTCACTCCTCATGGACATGTTTCTCTGCCCAGAAGGAGCAGTGAGAAGTCCTTGCTGATGCTTGTCCTGAGCCACTGAAGACCTGGAAAGAACACTGTCCAGCTGCTGCATGACAGATGGCGGCAGGGCACATCTGTCTGGGGTGCCTGGGTTTGGTGGCTACCAGTATCTCCAAGAGTGCTCTCATAGCTCTGCTCATGATTAGATGATCATCATCATGTTCTTAATGCCAGCACATGCCCCGAGGCAACAGACCAAGTGCTGGGGTTTGTGTGCCAAAATGAGGAAAGTTAATTCAACACCCTTGATAACAACAATAGTACTTTGTGCTTTTGATCTTCAAAGCACTTTACAAACATTAGCTAATTAATTAATCCTTACAATACTCCTCTGCTATTATCCCCATTTAGCAGATGGGGAAATTGAGTCAGAGGAGTTAAATGACTTGCCCAGGGCTATGTAGGAGTTGGCATCCAGGCTGTGATGGGGAATTCCTGGCTCCTCCTTTCAAATCTCCAAAACAGCTGTGGCTGCTGTTACAGACCTGAGACTGGCTTAACTACAGAGGCTGGAGGGAGCAGCTTGGCAGGAGCTCTGATTCTGAGGTGTCCACCAGACATGGACATGCCCAAGTGCCACCTTCAGACTTGCACTGTGGTGCCAGTAGGGATTGGTGAATAATTTATTGTTCTCCCCTGTCTACAGAGCTTCTGGAAAGGAGCTGACTCATGTCTGGCCAGCCCGGCCCTGAGAATCATCTGTCTGTGCAAATACCCACACTTACCCCTCAGGTGGGGGTCTCCCAAAGACACTGCCTCCAGTAGGGATAGAGAGGGAAATTCTAAGCCTGCTTCATAGTCAGGAGACAGGGACATGGAAACAGAGGTGGGGACACCCAAGTATAAAAATTTAAATTTTTATTTTACAAGATCCTCATATAAGGAATGAACTGAGAGGTTAATGGATGTGGACAGTGTGCTAAGGGAAATAATGAAAGTTCTTAAGTTTTACTCACCCAGGTATTTCTGTACCTGATAGAGTACCAAGATAATAATTTCTTCTACTGCTTAAGGATATGATTGCTCAAGATTTATTGCAAAATCAAGATAATTACTTAATATCAAAGGAACAATTTTGGCTCCAGGTAATCTAGAAAAGTAGTCAATACTACTAGATAACAGTTATGCATTAGTCAAATAAGCCTAGGAAGAGTAACAGTGGTTTAAAAATTATATTGTAATTTGCAGTGCACATTTTGCAGTGGATACAGCACTGGTTTTCATCACACAAAAATATGCTGTAGAATAAAAGAAGGCGAAAAAAAATCAAAAGGATAGTCTTTCACTTCTACATGATTGTGAGAAATTTGGCAAACTGGGAAAGGATGACCTCCCTTGAGAGGCTGGTAATGCTCTTTCTAGTGGAGCCCAGAATGCTTTTGGTTGTTGCAGCCAGAGCCCATTGCTGGCTCATCTTCAACGTGTTCACCAGAAACCTCAGCTCCTTTTCTCTTTTCAGCTGACCATCCCCAGCCCGTGCTGGGCCATGGGGCTGTGCCTCCCCAGGGGCTGCACTTGGCATTTTTCTGTGTTGGTCCTCAGGACGCTTCTGGTCCATTCCTCCAGCCCATCCAGGTCCGTCTGACGGGCGGCACAACCATCCTGGTGCATTGGGCACTGCTCCCAGCTCAGCAACACCTTCAAACCTTCTGACTGTGATCTCTGGCCATTTGTCCAGGTCACTAATGGAGATGTGAGACCCTACTGGCCCCAGAACCATCTCCTGGGTGCATATTCAGCAGCTGGTCTCGAGGTGAACTTCATAGCCCTGATGCTCCCCTTTGTGTCCAGCAGGTCAGTCAGTCCCAACCCACTGCAGGAGCCTTTTCAGCATGGGGGGATACCAGGTTGTTTCAGTCTGCCTTCCCCTCTACACATTCACATTCACTACTCCCTATTTCATGATTTCCAGGATTGAGGTTTCCAGAAGCACCTCTTTTACTGAGTTGGATGTTCTGTTGCCTGCCTGCCATGAGTTTAAAATGTGCCAGCTGTGGAAAAAAGAAGGCAAGTGTATTGCTTAAATGAAAGTTAGTGGATATATTTCTTCTGGCCAAACTCTTTGCTACCTTATTTAGATTTTAAAATGTATAGTCTGCACAACCCTTGATCAATAGTTTGAGCTGACCTCTGAGAATGTCTTCCATGGAGGAGCAGGGGGTGAGATTTCCCAAAACCTGCAGAGTCAGTGTCCAAGCACCTGTGCTTGCACAGCATGCAGGAAGCTTTGAGCAGGCTGTGTCTTGACTTTGGGCTCTTTGCTGCCTCATGGGAGCCATCATCACTTGGCACAGGATGGAAATGCCTGCAGGCTAACATCACTTCTGTGAAAGACACTGACAAAAGTAGACCAGAGCCAAGGTGACACAACCATCTCCTCACTTGCAGGGTTGATCAGTGATTATCAACCACGCATGAGAACATCCAGAGATGTGAATAACTACAGACACTTGCATGTGGCCAGAAGGACACATTTCCCAGAATCTAAAAAAGGACAGAGTGAGTTTCCTCCTCACTGCGCAGCAAGGGGGCAGAAGGCAATGAACACAGACTGCAATAGGGGAAATTCTGACTAGATTTGGTAGAAAATTGTCACCCTGATTTTTTAAGACTTTCCAAGCCTTCTGATGTTTACATTCTTGTAACGAACTTTCTCACACACTTTCTGTAAATAACTTATTGTTTTGCATTCTTTTATGGAGGAAGAGAAATTTGATGGACTGTTGGTTTGTCCAGTGTCATTGGAGAGGTGGCACTTTCACCCTCCAATCTGCTGTCACTTTTGGAAATGTGTAAATGTTGGAGTCAGAAAACAAACTACCCATTTTTACCTTAAGAACAGCAGTGTATCTGTGTTGTGTTGTTTTGTGTCTTATAGTGACAGAAAATACCCAGAATAAAGGGAGTGAGCATTCAGTTTAAACTCTAGAAGAGGATTCAGGGGAGTTGTGGGGTCTGCACCTTTGGATGCATTCACAGCTTGACTGGACATAGCCCTGAGCAACCTGATCTACCTGAACTTGGAGGAGGAGGTTGAATTAGATTTACAGAGATCCCTTCAATCCTGAACATCTCTGTGGATCTATGAAATCTAAGTTTGCATTAAAACTTCACCCAGCACTGGGGTAGGAATGTAGCACAAACAGGAATGTAGGACACAGTGCTCATCTGTTAATGTTTCTCAGCCCAAAGAGAAGGGAAAATACCCTATCATTGTATAAAAGATGGAGAAGCCAAATCCAGAATAAATACATCAAGTTGAGGCTACTTCTTATATTCATCTGGTTCAGTAATAAAACTACTTACAGCAAAGAGTCACTTCTAGCACCACAGAAATGGAAGACTT
Source organism: Zonotrichia leucophrys gambelii (assembly GCF_028769735.1). NCBI lineage: Eukaryota > Metazoa > Chordata > Aves > Passeriformes > Passerellidae > Zonotrichia > Zonotrichia leucophrys. Next base: position 9,229,741 of record NC_088171.1, on the reverse strand, counting down.
GATATTAAATAATTACAACAAATCTAAATATAGTGGGAGGCAAATAAAGTACCAGAGAAGTTAAGAGCTCTGCAAGAGATATGAAGTGTGCCCATTATGAAGAGCTTTCTGAATTGAATTTATAATGTTATATTCATGTTAAAAGGAGTTCAGTATGTTTTTAGTGGGAAAAAATAGCTCTTGGTACAGATAAAAATAGATTGTCCTGGGATTTTCCTTTGCTAGAAATTAAAGTATCTCACAAAATTATTAATAGCTGTGTGTCTTCATGATGCTAGTGAATTTTTCTGAGGAAAGGTAAAGTGATAGAAGGTTCTGATATTTCTCCTTTAACATTCTGACAAGAAAACAATGCCTTCTTCACTATTTATTGTTTTAGAAAGAAGGAGTATTGCTCAGCTGCTTCACCTCAGAGGTGTCTGATGGCACTTTCCACAATCAGCACTGACAGTTCAAGGATGAAAGGTATGGTGTACATTCTTGTTACTCAAGGGTTAAAGAAGGTCCCATAAATAAATTATGGATGCATTTTTAGAGCACTTTGCTAAGAACAAGAATGGCAGAAAATATCACAAGGCTGTCAAATCAGATTAAAGCCCATGTGCTCTGAGTAATCTGTGGGGAAAAGTAACAAACTGTATGTTTGTCATGTATTAAAGATATTTTCTTAAAAAGCTGATTGGCTGAATGAACATAGAAATCCACCCTTGATTTTTCCTATCTCTCATGGTTTGTCTCTTATGCTTAGTTTTAAGTATAACTTACCAAATAAGTGCAGCCAGCAACATATCCCAGGTGAGCAGAGACTCCATCAAGAATACAGCTGTGGAATTGAGTGTACATGTTAATTTCTGTGTATGGATAAAAATCCATAGTATGTCTATGCATTTTCTCAGCAAGGTTTTCTAAACTCAATCACTTGGATGTCTTGAAAGCTTAAACTTAAAACTTCTGCTGTTTCACAGCACATAAGCAGAAGGTTTGTTTTTCAGCTGCTCATACCAGATTTGGAGGAATTTATATAAATCCCTCAGAAGGACAGAGCTACTGCTGCAGCAGTTTGTCAGCTGTTAATCCATTATCCTAAAGATCTAGAAAATGAATCAGGTAACAGAACAGAACCTTATCAAGTAATTGTGCCTAGAGGGGTGCAAGGATCCTGGTGGAAAGGTAAGCAGCAGCTTTGAATTTCCAGAACTGTCCCTGCTGGCTTTTATTCTGAATGTTCTGGGTGCCACTGTTGGACTAATACCCTGCACAACCCCTGCACCCTCTATGTCCATTTTCCATAGCCTGTGGACCAAAAGGATCAATAGTGTGGTATGGCCAAGCTTTCGTCTGGGAAATGGAGTGCTGAGGTGTGTGTCACACCTAAGCCCAGCTGTGTCCATGGGAACTACAGGCACAGCAACCTGTGCATCACTTCAACCACCCCAGGAACAATTCATTTTCCTGTGTCAGTTTAAGGGATAAGAGGCCTTCATTTGTCCATAAAACAACCTTTCAATATAATGTTCTATTGCACTCAGTTGGACTCAGAGGCAAGTCAAAGTAAATAAAAGACTTCAATTTGATAGATGGAAAATACCAGCAGACAAAGGACAAAAGAAATAACTGAAACCCTCTCACTGTGTGACACCTTATGAGATGGTCCCTTGTAGATATGTAACATGTTAAATACCTGAGGCAGAATCTAAGGAATTAATTAAGTGCCTTGCAATTTGAGCAAGATGTTAGACCAAGAGTAAGAGAAGACTGTTCAAGTCAACCCTGAATTACTTGTCTTTTGGACTACAAAAGAGAGATACTACTGGAGATGTATGTGAGATTTGTACCAGATCCCAAACATCATTCGTGGCCTTCTCTTCCTAACAGTGTCTGGATTGGCATTTTTCTCCAGCTGGCTGATGGAAGTCCAGGATACTGGTTATCAGGGAAAAGTCCAAGCACAAGTGTACCTGTAAAACTCAGGAAATTTCATAACCAAGCTAATACAATTTTGAGTTTTTATCTGGAAGAGATTTGAATCCCAGTGCTGTCTCACAGGATGGGGTTTTTAATTTGTTTATTTGTTTGTTTCAAAATGTTTTTTTTATTATAGATATTTTTAATATAATCTGAGCATTCACTATTGTCTTTCATTGTTCACAGCTCCAAAACCCAGTATCTCCTCATGTAGATTGTGAAGAAGATTAATAGTTTATAAAATTTAAGACATTCTCTACAGCTATATATTTTCTGCATAAATACTTTTTGCATTCTATATATGCTATAAATTCTGTGCTGTGACTTAGTACAATGAAACTCTTTTATAAAACACTGTCAAATTAGAGATTTCTGAAAAAGGAAAGCGAATCTACCAAAGGGAGATACACATACAGATTAGCCTTGTGTGTTTTAAACCCCCCAAAGGATTAATGAACATTTCTCTCTGAATTCCCATTCACTTCAATGGGATAAGGATTTCCCCCAGTCCCAGTAGTGTTTATTCTTTATAAACAAATGTTTATAAACATTTGCAGGATTGAGCTGTGTTTATGACCCAAAGAACATGTTGGACCTGGAGTCACCTACTGTGGAAAATACCACTCAGTGCCCACTGGATTCCTGATTCACTGCAGGTGGTTTCTAAGCTCAGTAAAGCCTGTGGAAAAAAAAATTATGTTATGAAATCCTAACTACAAATGTTACCACACATATAACCAGATGTCTAAAATGTCAAAAATAGGAGAACTAATGCAGACAGGGGTAAGAATTGATAGATTTTAAATAAATGAAACAGTCACCAGCAAATGACATCTGGAAATGGACAGGAGTATGAAAAACAAACAGTAATTCATTATTTTTTAACAGAATGCAAAAAACCACTGTAAGTGGCAGATTTGATCACTTTAGTTGACAGTTCTCAGGATATTTAGGATAAATTCAAATCACAGAAATGGATTCTTGAAGTAATTTCAAGGACAGTAATTTTAGAAATAAATAACTATTCTTAATCTCATAATAATTGCTTGACTCCAGGAAAAAAGGAAAATTGCATTGGCAATGCAGCCAATTTTATTTAGAGTGGATGGGATAAATTCATTACACCCAATGTGTTGAATGCTTTGTGGGAAGGAATGCTGTGAATATTGTAAGGGCAAAAGGTACAAGTGCAAAAGAGCTGTCACTTTACAAAAAAAAAAAATTCAGAGGAGGAAATTGCTTAGCAGAGGTGCTTGTGCTGATGGAAAGGACATGAACCCCAAGGATATTCAGTTTGAAGGCAGCAGGTTCAGATCTGCCTCTCCATTCATGTTTAAGATGAAAAGCTCCCCAAACCAGGGAGCAGCACTTCATCTCCCATCCTGCATGAGGCTGCACTGATGGCAGATTTTGCTTCCTGTGCTTCCTGGAGGACAGGTTACACATGAGGAGGAGCATCTGCCTGTTCCAGGAGAAATGGCACTGCAGGAGCTTTCTGCATTCCCAGTTTGGTTGCATAACTCTGCTGGTATCACTGTACCACCCTAACTAGGCCACCAAAACTCCAAGGGTTTGTTTGTGCACCATATTATGCAATTTCACGCAGTGACACCCAAATTCAACCTAAATGATTCTCTCTATTCAAAGTAGTCAGGCTGTGCCAGTGCATCGTGCTGCCTTATGTGTTTTTAATCTTTTACAGGCTTCTTGAAAGCCGGCTGGGCATTCCTGCATGGTAGAACACTGAGCAGTACTGTAATTAACCTGGCATTATCCAGGCATGTTTTGCTACCTAGACCTGTTTCTAGAAATTATCATGACAAACACTACAGAAAAAAAAATGCCAATACACTTGCTTGTTATAGTAGCAGTTGCTCATACATCACTTCTGGGAGAAATGTTTCAGTTTCGGCTGAATTTCTTTTTCCAAAGTTCAAAATGCTTCAGATTTTGGATTTTGATGCAGAAGAAGAAGGAGTTTCAGGTTTCTACTGAAATGTCATTCTTCATTCCTGTTCTCACTTGTGTCTAAATTTTTTTATCAATTGCAGCTATTCAGACTTTTCCAGTTGAAAATAGTCTTCATGAGCAATTCCACTTCCTCCCCAAGGAACATTCTCAAGGAAAAATGTATTAATGGAAACATTGCCACTACTGAAAACGGAAGATTATCCCTAGAAAAACAATAACAGAGAAATTACAAGAAAATTTCAGTAGGCAAAGTTATGCTCTCTGCTATTAAAAATATCATATGGAGGGTTAAATATTAGTGTAGAATTTCTAAGAATAAAGAAAGATGTAGTAGCTGCCCTTAAGAGTTTATAATTTAATTTCTGCTGGTAACAACAGAGAGCTGGGGTGCCTGGGGAGCAGAAAAAGAGGAATACACAGAGCAACCTGTGTGCTGAACCCAGGCCACAATGTGGTTTGCTTGCTGGCTTTGCATGCACAGATACAATCACTTGTTAACCACCTAAAGCCAGTTAAAAGATTAGCCATGCCACAGAGATTGATGCTGTTAAGATGGATCAGAGAAATGTGGCTCAGGGTTTAAATCAGCCTGGAGATTTGGATGACCACAGCCTGCACTGGGGAGGACACCACCCAAACCCCTGACAGTCCTTGCCACCTCTGTCTGGGGAACACAGAAATCCCCTCCCCACCCCAAATCTGGTGATTGGTTTAACAGAAGCACAGGCACAGGGAGCACTGATGTGGTCCTGAGGTGGAATCAGTCTCTGATTTCTGCTCTCCTGTGAGGAAGGCAATGTGTTGGACAGTCTAAACCCATATAAGGGAGCTTTATGTTTGACTGAGGGATCATCCCAGTGTCTCAGAGAGACTCCTTCCTTAAGCAAAGTAGAAGATGTCAGGTCCCTGGTGGTGTAGTACTGCAAAGCCAGCACTAACATTAAACAACTTATTTTCATAGACAGCAAATACAGAGTGTCATCAGTGTTAACAGAGGTTACTTTCATACTGATCAATGAAGTGGGCCTGACACAGACCCTTAACTTGGAGTTCCTCTGGCATGAAGGAGCCCATATTCACAGTTAATTTCCCTTAACCTGCTGAGTAGGGTGACCACATGCAAAACCCTTATTGGAACCAGTTTCTGGTCCACAAGTCATGCCCAGAAACTGGAAAATGTGCATTATCTTAGGACAGAGCCACATCTGCAATCAGAGCAGAGGCTGGGCAAGGTGACTACAGGGGCTCCTCCCAGCATTAAATTTTCTGTGATTTAATGGTGTTGTCAGTATGGATCAGCAAGTTTCAGTGCTTGAAGTGTTCCTGGGTTCAACCATGTGCTTGTGTCCATGTAGTCCTTCCTGGGGACAGACAGAGGCTGTGGCTGCCCTGGTGAGCACCCAGACAGCCCAGCCTGGAGTCACAGACCATGCAGGAGAGCACAGCCAGTGACTCTTGTTATTTTCTGTCTCAATGGTCTGGAAAACGAAAGCCCAGTAAGGTGGGAGAACTCCTAACGATGCAAAATCCAAGAACAAGAAAACACAAAATGACCTGGAGTGACTGAAATAGCAAAACCAGCAAGATGCAGCTGTGGAAATGGAGAGCAAAGATGGGGAGATGAGGTTATCATGATGAAGGATGATGTGTGGAGAAGGAAAATTCAATTAAAGTCTTTTGACACTGTGAATATAAACTGGTGAGCCCTGGTTATAAATACAAATCCAAATATTTCTCATTCTCCTTGCGCAAATATTTTTCCTTGTGCAAGAGGAATTCATAAAATAGCTTTGACCTAAACAATTTTTGAATTGTTTTCCAGTACAGAAGATCAACTTTTTTCCTCAAATTTTCAATGCAAAATTAAAAAGGAACTCCTGCAAAAATAAATATGAGCATTTAGACAACACTTATTTTCCTAAATTCTAACCACAATATTCTTCCTGACATAAATTTCCAAGCAGTCATTTTTAAGAGTTTGGACTTTCAAAAACAAAAATGTCTACAGCCTCTTGCACATCTCCCTTCTCTCAGGTTCTCTCTCTGTCAGCAAATGCATTAATGGAGCAGTGAGGTAACTGCAAGTTGTCACAGACACTCAGTTTCCTTCTGCTAAATATTGGAGCATTTTTAAAGAAGGTGGCAGTGAAGCACACATGCTTTATACTAAATTGATCCCCAATGGCTCAAGGGTGAGATTTCAACAAAATGTTCTAACAGAAAAGATTTGAATATTTGAAGTTATTTTTTCCCTCTTCTATCTTCCCCACTGTCAGGTGTTTGGTACTTGGAGTTATTTTAGAAGGCCCAAAACTGATGAAACTGTAGCCAGGTGACTGTTTTGAACATATCCCAGCTATATTCTTTCAAGACATGAAAGAATTGTACATGAAACTTCAGAATGTCCTTTTCTTCAGGAATCTGGTTGGTTTTCAGCACCTGCTGACTTTTGGAGCAACTTAATTTACTTTTTTTAAGATGCTGTCACATTCAGCTGTTTCCACTGAAAAAATTTCAATAAAAGATGTGACTTAAAAAGTGGGCAGAGTCACCTTCCTTTTTACTAGTGAATCACTGTCAGATCTCTAGGCACTCTGAATGGCTACCAAAATGTGAGGTGATGTAAAGATCACAAGAAAAAAACCAATTTATTTCAATTTTTTTCAATACAATTTTTTTCCACAAGGATGAAACTTAAACAAATGTAAATAAAGCCAAACAATTTGCTACATTTTCTTTGGCTATATTTCCTAGAAATAAAAATAAATGTTGAACTGTCATGATCTGAACAGTATGAACTTGTGTCTCTAAGCTGAGGCAAAGTAGATAAATTTTAAATCATTACCCACCCAGTCCTCTGTATACATCCAGAGAGATACTCTTTTAATGAAAGAGCCAATGCTTCTCCTTTGGAAACATCAATGGTCAAAAAATTTCACAGATTCTTCAACACTCCATTTATTTCTTTTCACTTGTCCTCTCTGAAATCCACCTCATTGAGTACAAATTGTTAATTTTTTAATCTAAATGATGAGGATGGCAGAGCTGTGCCCCAGATTTGGAGTGAACAACAGGAAGAAGTAATAAATTGTAAATTGTACATTTAAACAAGTCACCCTTGAATGGAAAGGCTGCAGTTGACCCAAGGCCTTAAGCTGGTAGCTCTTTTTATTGTGGTGAGGATCATACCCTAAACTTGTCCAAGATCCCCGTGAGAATGGAACAGGTTCCTGAATTTTTGTGCTGAGCATTTATGTCCCCAGATTTTATGGTCTCTGAAGAACTGTTCTAGATTGCTCTTGTAAGAGCTACAAAAAGGTTTTTGATGAAAATCATTTATTTTTATTCAAATTGTCCATTCTCCCAATATTTATGTGTTTATGTGGTACAGTTCTGGAAAGGAATGGTGACTGAAGCTTGGTTTTGGGGGAAAAAGTAATGAAAATTCAGACATTTACATATTTATAGAGATTTCTGCATCCCTGTGTTATCGAATAAAAGTTTCCAAAGGCTTCAAAACCATCAGGTATTAGTGATGTAATGTCAAGATATATTTAAATCTTCTGAATCCCTGCAGAATTTATATTAATTCTGGTGTTCCCATCTCATTGAGCACAATTTTCTGTATTTATCTGGCTGTACAAACAGTACATTCAATATAAGTACAGTGCAGGATATATTCCCATAGAGGATGAGGAGTGACCATGAGAGACCAGGCGGGTTGAAAAGGTAATTATTGCCCTATACAGAGGTTAAAAGCATGTATCCCTGTCAATCCTGTGTCTAAAATGTCTATTGTGGCCATATACTCTCTGTGAAAATGATTAAACAAGATCATTCTACCTAGAATTAACCCCCACCAGAAAGCCACCATTTTGAATTAATTACAGAGCCAGGACTTGAAGGTGACAGACTCTAAAACTAATTTAGTCTTCTACAATGCTGGAAGGAAAAGAACTGAAAAGTCCAGGTTGTTTGCTGAGTTTATTTTGCTTGTGTTTTAGTGAATTACCAACATAAAGTAGATATCAGACATAAAAATGTGATTGGGCATTGTCCCATGCATGAAGGTTGCTTGCATGTGCTTCAGAGTATAAAAAACTATAATAAAACCCAAGCATGCCACACTACCAGCAATTAATCTGAATAAGTGATCAGATTATAGCCAAAACTGCTGACTGATTTCTAGGGTTTTGATGCAGTGACAATGACTTACAGGGAGGAGTGAAAGAATGATGATCTCCATGCTGTAGAACAGGCACATTTACCTGTGGCATTCATTCAGAGAGAAACCAATTAGGAAAAGTGCTAAACCTTCAGAATGCTTTTTACAAGTTGTAGTGGGGAAATTAAAAAGGATCACAAGGAACAACTAGCCATGGCAAAAAAACCCCAAAAACAGCAACAACAACAACAAAAACAAAAAAGAAAAGAAGAGAAAAAAAGTCCTCTGGAGTGGTCTTAAAACCTTTGGTTCTATCTAGGGCATCTCTTACCATTTTTCAGCTCTCCTTCCCACCCATATAACAGAAGTTTGTGGATATGATGGAGTTTATTCTCCATTATGCTACAGCAGTTCTTGTGTGCACTGGAGCATGTTCTGAGACCAATGTTGTGGTCTTCAAAAACTGTCTCCTTTCCTTGCACGTTTTTCTGGGATAAACAGACTTTCCTACTCCACATCCTCTCTTTCTACAATAGGTGATTTTTTTTTTCTCTGTGTTGGACCATCCCATACTACCAAGTAGTGTGGGGTTGATTCCACAGTTCATTATTTCATTTGTGCACTGTGTTTGTTCCCAGTGACCTTTACACAATGCTGATCATAAATGGCAGCATATAATAGGTTAATAATACTACTACTAATAATAGAATGACATATTGCAAGTATAAAGGTTTGTACTTTCAAGTTTTATTTTCTTTTTCAGGAGCTGTGAAAACCACCTTCCACACTTCATTCTTGTCTTAAAGTCTTAATCCATAATTATGGAGAACTGAGGTACCAATGCCTGAGCAACAAGATTAATACTTTTTTGACAGAATTTAATAATATGGTTTTATATTTAATTTTGTTCATAAAATATCTCGCAGTAGGAAACTTTTTTTTTACTTACCCAAACATTATTGCCTTAAAACAATTTAATTCATATTTCCTGGTGCAAAGAATTTATTAGGAAGGCTTGATGAGAACAGGTTTTTATGGGCTTGTGCAGGGATTAGCTTCAACTTAATTTGGATATCCAACCAATTTTGACAAGTACAGTCCACCATGGGCTAATAATATGATCCTTAATTAATTTAACCTATCTTAAATGTATATATAATAAAATATATACATATATACATATATAAAAATACAAAATATATATTATATAAATATATTATTGTTACATCATTATATATTATAACATATTATATTATATTATTATATATTATATATTATATATTATATATTATACCTATTTTATAATATATTAGATAATAATATAATATATTATAAAACATATTATATTATATTATATTATTTATAAAATGCATATATATATATATAATATAAATGCATATATAATAAATTTAACCTATCTTATGCTCTGAAGCTTTTAAAATCATGTTGTATATGTCTTCTAGATAACAAAACTCATGTTGGTTTAGGTTTTTGTGTCTGGAGAAAATATCCAGCCATCAGTGCAGCTGATAATGTTTTTGCCTAAGTGAGATGAAGGCTGTTACATAACGTATTAGCTGCTCTCAGCAGCAGAAATTCAACCTGCAGTACCAAGCTTTCTGCTCAGCACATGGGGTAGCAGAAAGCCCTGCCTCTCTGCTGTGTACCCACAGTAAAAACCTCCTGTTGCAAGGCACATTTCCAAGCAGCAAATCTCCATTTTTTTGCTGAGGTGCTGCTCAGAATATCCCAAGATGCAAATATTTGCCACCACCATGCAAAGACAAGCCTGTCACACAGTGCAGGATCCTACCCTGGTCCCAAGGTCTGGAGGCATCAGCACAGACCCTGGAGTTTCTGGGAGATAAGGGGGCCCATTTTTGTGATCCTCCAGAGGGGAATATCCTGAGGAAAAAGTGCAAAGTGCCTGGCTCTCCGGAAGATGTGTGGACATCATTGAGCATCTGAGATCTACACCTCTATTTGATCTAAATATTCCGTGTGAGGTTGACAAGGGACACCTTGAACAGTCCTCTGAGGGCTGTGGGTTTGGAGGAGCAAGGGGTCTCGAGCCTCACTCTTAATAATCTGTACACATCAGTGACAGATGCAATCAACTGCAAACCAAATCCCTGAATGTAACTGGAGATCTCCAAACATCTCATGTAATCACAGGGGTTTTCTTTCTTTTCCTTCCTTCCTTCCTTCCTTCCTTCCTTCCTTCCTTCCTTCCTTCCTTCCTTCCTTCCTTCCTTCCTTCCTTCCTTCCTTCCTTCCTTCCTTCCTTCCTTCCTTCCTTCCTTCCTTCCTTCCTGCCTTCCTGCCTTCCTGCCTGCCTGCCTGCCTGCCTCCCTCCCTCCCTGCCTCCCAATAGATATTAAAATATTTCTTGCTACAGGAAGAAATAGTGTAAGTATACAATATTCTGAAAGAAACGCCATAAATTCCACCAGAAGAGGAAGAAAAAACATTAAGCTTGCAAACCTCAGCACTTCTTATCTGGAAAAATATCATGGTTTTTCAGAGCTATATGTTTATCCTCCTTGCAGCTGAGTGTCCCTAATCCTTTATGATATCATGACATGGCATTCCCACATGGCAAGCTTCCACCTTGTTTGTTTGGAAAAAAAAAAGCCCACTAGGAGTTTGTGTGGAGAAAAGGATGGCTCCAGACATGAGGAAACAGCAAAAGGCAACACCTGAGGAGGCTTCACAGACCAGGGAAACTTTTGGCTGTACCCCCAACAGATGCCCCTACAAGTGAATGCGTCTGTGCAAGAATAAAAGCGTGGATCCAGTCAATTCAAAACCCATCCACCTGCAGAATCCAAGACCATCTCCACTACATTATTCAACTGCAAAACTAGAGACACAAGGATGTAAAACTAACACATCACTGTCAAGGCTGTGATGAAAGAGGAAAAAAAATCTTTTTTTCAGTTTAGGGGTGTGTGTAGCTGTGTGAATATACATACAGAATCATAAAAAGAAAGGTGGAGCATGTTGAAAAGCGAGTCAGGACTTTTCCCTTCAGTATTACAAGTGATGTGGAAAATATCCCTTGCAGCTACTGTGGGATAAATTGCAGCATGATTACAGATATGGATCAGATAAACACAGAAAGCTGATGAGAGTTTAAACAAACTTGGTCCACCTTTTCCTCTGACTTTACCTCCATTGGTTGGTTCCTTCTTCTAAACCATAATGGTGTAATTGAAGGGAAAAAAATTCTCTAGTCAGAAAGTGTATAAACACATTTGTCCAGAAAACTCAAGGCAGTAATCTTGAGTAGAAGCTTTTTGCCTACACTAAGATGAAAAAAAAAGAAGAGTTTCATAGGATCATTTAGATAGGATAAGTCCTTTAAGAACATCAAACCCAATCATGAAATCCATACAATTCTTAAATTTTGCATGGGAAAAGTAAATAAGAACAATTATTTGTCTTCACTGATAAAACATAACTTGATGGACATAGAGAACATTCAAGGCAAATAAAATGAAGTTTTTTTCACTTACCAGGTTACACTGTAGAACTTGCTGCTGTGGGATTTTCTGGATGCAAAATGCGCAAAGCTGATGAAACAAAGGCCATGAACCAAGTCCACCAAACACTGAGGAACAGCTGAATCCTCTGTCCCAGGAATTCTTTAACCTGCAGACTGGCAGAGCCCGGAGTGCACAGCTCAGGAGCGGGCGCTGCTCTTCTCATTTGCTTTCTGCTGGGCACAACCCAGCTAATGACACCAGCACAGTGCTGGGCACAAGAAACATTTTCTTTAACCCAGCAGAATGATTTTTGTGTTCTTCTTCAGCTCACTTTGATTTTCACACTTCTGCAATTTTTCTTCCAGCAGAAAGGATACAGGCTGTCATTTGGCAGTACTGGAGTCTTTTAGCTGTCAGGGAGGGATTCTCTGCCCACAAGTGTAAAACAGCCTTGCCATACCTGAAATTATCCTTCATGTGTCTTTAGTAGGTCATGGGTGCTCTTAGTGACACTGAGAATTTTTGATGAGCACCTGCAGTTCCATGCTAATGGACCATAAAAAAATGGTGTTGTGGAATTAAGCTATTTGCAAAAACAAAAGGGAAAGCACAATGCAGCTGGAAACATAATGCAGGAAAAGAAGGACATGTGATTTTAGCTGCCTAGAGAACTAGACCCTGTGAGTATGTCTGTGATTTTCTGAGGGATTTAAATCTTAATATCAGCAACACAGTCATGTTTTTATTAAAACCTTACTCAGGTGTTGCCCAAATCTGGTATAGTTTTAATTACAGTCACTTCTATATAAGCCCTCCATTGTATTTTAACATCTTTGCTTCTTGGCTTAGTACTGAGTAGCATGAAGGTCAGTGCTTAATGCAGGCTTGCAGTAAATTGCACTTCTCCAACAGCACTTTTAATGTACCTTTATCAAAAATTTTCCAGGAAAACTGCCATTCCTGCTAATGACAAATTTCATATGTTAGTTGGGCTCTGTCTCACTACATCCCATTCACTGCTAGAATTCAGAAAATGGCTCAATTAGAAGAGAATTTGAGAGATGTTGCTGCAGGAGATTTGTGAGGAGAGATGCCAGCAGATAAATGTGAGTAATTTTCCAGCTCAGGAGGCTTCAGCTGTGATTGTACAGACTGATTCTACTTAATTCATTTCTTTCTTTCCATGTATGCGAGCAAGACAGCAGGTGAAGAGTAAAATACAAAAACTGGAGCAAAAATGGGTTATTAAAGTGAATCAAAGTAGCAACTGGCTGGGCAACTACACAGGTACATTATCTATGACTCATGAGCCTGTATATGTTTTAAAATGCCATTAGCCAAGTGATGACTATATGGAGATGATAGTAAATGCCCAAAGTTTCCTCAATTTCATAACTTTCACTCTGAGTCCCTGATTTCACACAGATCCCTGGGGATCTGAATGCTGCACTCACTCTCCTCTGAGCAGTGGTGGAGTCAGAGCCCTCTTGAGCCCCTGCCCAGCCTGAATGACTCTAGGATTAGTGTCTCCTGTTTAAAAATATGCTTTGTCTCTCTTGGGAATGAAAAAAATGCAGTAGAAAGGAACTTTGGAGATGACTCCCACAATAAACACTCAATGTGGACACTAGAACTGGAGAATTCCCAGATAAATCAGAATCTTGAACATATTGATCAAGAGTGCCTTTAATTGAGGTGATAAAAGGAATTCACTGTCAATGTGGTGTGTGGGGAAGTAACTTGGTCAAGAATGATGCTCAGATCTAGTTGTCATCAAATCAATGTGAGGGCAACAACAACAACGAAGCAGAGCCTGCCCATTTGCTGCCCAGTGTTCTGCACAGGGATGAGAGGGCACCTGCTGCCAGGTGAGCAGGGTAAACCTCTTTTTAGAGAAGGACTGTGAAAACCCATGGTTCATTTCCTAACAGTTCAAGGTGTGAACTGCCTTAGTTGTCCTGGTAGAGCAATTTCCTTCCAGCAGAGAGTGTCCTGCAGGAATTATCCAGCTGAGGGATGGATTTGCAGCCAAATGCTTTAACATAGCTAGGAAGAAATTTTAAAAATTCAGATGTAGATGACATGGTTTACAAAACTGTCAATGTCCAGCCTTAACTGAACTCACACTCCTGAGTTGTGAGGTTTGGTCTATAGGTGAGCACTACAAAATGGATACCTTAAAATGTAGAATGAGTTTTATAGGGAAAAAAATGAGAAAATATTCTAAATTTTCAGGAACTGACAGGAATTTCTGATGAAATCAAACTGTGTTCTTCCATTGACTTCAACAGGCAAAAGATTGAGATTATAAAGAATTGGTTTGGGGGAAAAATGCCGGTAGGATATTAAAGAGGGATTGAAGTTAAATCTTTCTCAATAAAAGGAGTGGAATCCACAAAATTCTTACTTTCACAAAAAAAGAATGTTTTATTTTTTTCCAGCTGTCTAAAAAAAGTCCAGTTTAACATCATTATGTAAGAACTGGATAGAAATTATATTTTGGGTAGAAATTATATTTTTAAAATGTAAAGATAGGCACATAATATGGTTAAAATTATGTAAGCTGGAGCCTGAAGTTGCAGTAATTTAGCTCATCTGTGGTAACAGCCTGTGGGGAGTCTTGTACATGGTTATAAACGTGTGGTAATTTGAGGTTGCCTATCCCTCTTCTGAATTCCCCCTCTTGGAAGTAAATGATCTTACATTTACTGATGGGTAGGAAGGTGCACAGTTATTACTAAGTAGCCAAACACTTGTGGCAGCTTGTTTGCACGTCTTTAAGATCAGCTAATTACAGTAGGCAGGGAAAAAAAAGAAGTTATTAGAGCCATAACAAAGCACTTGAAATTATCAAAAGAAAAATGGTTTTATTTATTGAAATTTAATCTTTTATAGATTTCTAGCCATGAACATATCCAAGACTTTTTTACCATTCTTCCTGATTCACTAGGCATTATTCACAGGTATTATTCAGAATTTCAATACTTGTAAACTAGAAAGCCTAGCGCCACTCCAGAGTAAATAATCCTTTTTACTTCTGCTCTTTCTCATAGCTTCTCATAGCTGAAGTGAGACTTTTTTTGTTTAGACTATGAAATCTTTTACATGATTTTGAACTCAAAGAATAACTTTATCTTCTATTTATCTTTCTGATTTGAGACCATTTACCCCTCTGCAGAAGAGACGGAGGTCTGCTATACCATGATAAAGAGTAGAGGATTCCATTTGCAAGATATGAATGTCATTATTGGTGAAGAATTAGGTTTATTTGTCTGTTGAGCAGCCCTCATCTAAAGAAGTGTTCAGGATTTCAGGCAGGAAAACAAACTGGTACCAAAGCACAACATGCCTAGAAACTTGTAGAATCTGTGTTCAAAACAAGCAGGAAACAAGTTGGGATCTCCTTACTGTGGATCCTATGGGACCAAAATTTTACAATTTGGATTCAAAAGGAGACCTGGAAATGACAGTGCTGCTTGCAAACTTGGATTTCCAATGTCTCCAGCCTCTTTCCTCTCCCTTCCAGTAGATCTAACCCTATGAGACAGGAGAGAAATGAAAAACAGATACAGAAAGTTTGAGAATTCATCTGAATTGAAAAATTATGAATTTAGCTTTTGCAGTGCAACACCAAACGTTCCACCATTTATTTTCCCAGCAGTTGTTCTGTACTCTCCCTCCAGTAACAAAAGCTGTTGACTAACTTTGCCGGAAATCTCCTCTAATTAAAGGCGGCCGCAGAGTTAGCCTCTCATACAAACATTAAATTAGAAGTGTCCACAGGGTTGCATACAAATCAGAATCCACGGTTGCCAGCCAAACCACACGCCGTAGATGTGGCTTTGTAGGAAGAACCCAAGAATTTTCATTCCAAAACCACAGGTACCTACTCCTATCTTGTTTGGCTGCTGCAGTAACAAAGCTGAAAACTTGCATGGGAACCAGCAGCTCTGTGGCCACTCTGTGGAAGACATCTATCACCCCATTCCTTGGCTAGTCTTGGTGAACAGCCAGCCTTCCCACACACAAGACAAGGTGTCACTTGAGTAATTTAGAAATGCCAATAATTTCTGTAATTCATGGGGGTTGTTCTATCTTCTTCTCTAGAAATAGCTTGCCTGCATTTTTCCCAGCTTTCTGTTCCACTTATGCAGGATTAGAGAGAAGGGGAAAGAAAGTTCAGGATAAGTGATGTCCTCCTGACTTCATATGCTTCTTCTTTTTTCTTTTTTTCTTAAAAAAAAAAAAAAAAAAAAAAAAAAAAGAAAGAGAAGAGGAATATGTGAGGCTGGAAAACAGGCAAAACTACATCTGGCATCATTTCATCTGAGCAAACGTTCCACAAGAGTGAGTGAAGTACCTCCAAAGCTGGGGAAAAAGTGCTCCACCTCCTGCACACCCACCAGGCTTATCGGATCAGTCATGCTGCAGGAACCTGCCTTGAAGTTCTTGGCCTCATAAGGATCCTGAACACACACTGGTATCAGGTTCTTTCCCAGTGTTTCCAAAACACCAGGAGAGAACTGATTCCTTATTCCTTTTCAAGTTGCTCCTGCAGTGGTGCAAACCTTGGTTTGAATGCCTTATTCCCATAACCAAAGCAGGTGAAAATGTCTCACATCTCCCCTGCTCTACACACAGAGCTTTAGGAATGAACAGTGATGTCTCCTGAACATCAGAGATCACAGACAGCAGAAACAAAACAGCATGTCTTGTGGGGAAATAAACATTTCGTAATTGCTAATGTTTCCTTTTGGATAAGTGAAAAGCCTGAACACATTAAAAGAAAAAAAGAAAAAAAAAAGATTTAATTTCTAGTTTAAATACAGCTGCAGTAATTCTTATACACCACACAGCTGTTCAGAGGCCTGGCAGCTGTCCATATCTTATGTGTCCTATCATGTATTTTCCAGTATTGTCCTCTTGACACATAAAGACTGCCTTTAACTGTTGGGGAAAAGACAGTAGTCCTTGAGTTAAACACATTTATGTCTCATCACTGCTGGCTTTTGCCCCCACTGAGCCTCTTCACCTGTGACCATGGTCTTGTTAGAGAGGAGAGTCATGTGGGTTTTTTATTCCTTTCTTTGACATAATCCTCCATACTGTTGCCTGACCCCAAATTGTACACTTGCTTGTTAGACACAAACCAAAATCATAGCTAACACACATTCATATTGTGGAAATAACTGGGATGACAAATGTTTCGACCAAAACACCAACAGATGTGCCAGTCCCACTGCCAGCGCAGAGTGGGAAGGGTGGCTGACAAGTTTTCCTGCCAGCATGTGGTGCCATTCTGAATTCATTTCTTAGAGAACAGAATTTCTGGTTTTATAGATAAAATGAGAATAAAGAACTTCTTACCCTGTATCATGAGTATTTTTTAAAATAATATTCTCATTTTTTCTTGGTTAATTTTGTTCTAAGCAAAAATAGCTGTGGTTGAAATGCTGTTGCTCAGACTGCACGGAGAAAATGCATTATAATGTTTAGCTAAAGATGCATCTCTGGGAAAGTTTTCCTCCACTCTGGCTTCAGACATCTTCCAAAGTACAAGACACAAAAGCCTCATGAGGTGCTTGTGCAATGAGGGCACCATTTTCCTCTTACAACTGGGGAAACTGATGCAGGAGACAAAAAGTTCTGCAGGCTCATGCCTAGTGGTATTCCCTCAGGAGCTTTACAGGGACGCCTCAGAGAAAGACAGAGGCACAGGTAAGGGGCACATGGCTGTGGGTAACCTGTGCCTCCTTGGGCAGGATTGGACACACCTGGTGTCCTGTTACCTTCACATGGCTCTGGGTTGGTGCCAGCTCATGTCCAGCCAGCTCGGAGCACAACCAGAGAAGTGTGCTTTTTCCACCTGTCTTTGTAGGCCCTGCTTATCTCCTCTGTTATGATGAAATATAAAAAGTACCTTAAAAGAACATTAAGGTTTAGCAACAGACAAGCCAAGCTTTGCCTCCTTCACACATGGCACTGAATCTATTTTTCCATTGTGCTGTTGTCTTTTTTCTTTTTTAAAACCATAGATTAGCTTCTGTATCACTTGCTAGCCCCACCTTGCCTCCTCCCATATTTGTATATTCTAGCATATCAAAGCAAGATGTTTTTACATGATAAGCTCTCTTCTCTCTCAGCAGCTTGGGTAAACAGTTTTCCCAGAAATGTTTCACTCACGACTGCGTTACATACGTCACCTGCAGTTTGGAGTTGAAGCACAGATTTTACTGTACAAAAGGCATTCCCTGGCTCTATTTGCCCTTAATCTGGGAAAGAGTAAGATCAACCACATGTTACTATTCCTGTGTAACTAAAGATACAGAAAAAATATTAGTTTAGAGACAGTATGTTATCGTATTTAATAATACATGTGCCCTTTTTAGCTGTTCACTCCTGGGCACAGGGAAGTTCATTTCTAACCTTCAGTACCTTTTGACATATGAAAGTATGTAGCACTGAAGTCTGTTTACAGAGTTATTAATTTCCTGGGTTTGTTTTTTTTAATTAAAAGAAAAGAGAAGGCCTCTGGGGCCCAGCAGGTGAGCAGCTCATTGCATGTACCAGCTCTTCATCCTTTCTCAGATGAATATTACATACTGAATGGCAAAAATTTTGGACAGACTCTATACTTGGATTTTCAAATGCTAACAAGCAGGTAAATGGGAAAAAATTTATTTCTAGAAGAAAGCTGCACACTTCTCTCAGCCAAAAGCTAACTTTAGACTCACCAAGTTTGAGACCTGTCAGCCCTGCTTTTCCTCAGGTCTCCCCAAGAGTTTCTATGGAAAGGGAATTATGACACCTTCTGCAAGAGCAATGGAGTTGGGATTAACCTGATGGCATCTTTCAACTACAGCTTTTTCACACTAGCATATTTGCAATTTCTTTTGTATAATAGGGAAGATGTTTGGTTTTCTTTTTTGTTTCCTCAAAACTGGGAAGACTTGTTGGTCAAATTTTCCAAACAGTCTACACCAAGGACTGTCATTGTCCCAAAATATGTTGCAGCAATGGTTATGCAGTCTCACTTAGAGGTCACTCCTCCAGTATTTTCCTGACAAACACTAACATATCCCTTGCTCTACATTTTCCTTCATGTTACTTCATAGGCTTCTGCAATGTCCTTGTCTTTTCCCTGGTGCTTACACCCTTCACTTACTCATAAGCACTCAGCATGTCTCCCTTTAGCTATACATACTCAGCTCTTTTAATCTTTTATCATAAATCAATCATTCCAGTGATTAATCATATGTTCTCTTTCCCCTGGAACTCTCTCCTGCCCCTCTCCCTTTCTCCAAACAGTGTTATGTGCCCAGAACCAAGCTCATTTTTTTAATTGCATGACCAAAGAGACTGGACAGTCATCTTTTGAGAATATGTAGTGAAAGTCAAGTCAACTAATAGGATTGGTGCATCACCACTGCTGACAGTACCTGTCACTCAGCTGATTATTTTGTGTAAGTTTTTTAAAAATAGCAATAAAGTTGCCTGGATGGAGTCAAGAGTGGCAAATACTGGTGTTTCATTTCAGGCATGGACTGATCCATGGGACCCAAAACCTCAGAGACAATATGAGAATTCAGATTCAAATGTGGGCTCCATGGCACACAAGATTCACTTTTATTTGAGGGATTCAGCCTTGTAGTTCTCCTAAAGAAATCAGGCTCTTCTCAACTTGCCAATCCAAGAAATTTCCCATTTCCTCTTAAACTACCTGACTGATCAGGACAGAAATCATCCACAGGCATGCAGGCCACAAAACTTTCCTTTTGAATCATAAATTCATTACCAGAAAACAATACCAGAAAACAATAATAAAAAAAAGAATGAGAGAAAATAAAGAAGAGCCTAGGTGTAAATAAGACCCTGGAAAAGCTGCAATTTTTAATCTTTTTCATTGACCTGAAGGGGGCAGGAAAAGAAATAAAGACCCAGTCCTGATGCTAGACTTTTTCCTGCCCCTGAAGAAGAAAACCTTCTTTTGCAATTCTTATTCTGAAGACTAAAGGAGCAACTCAGGAGCATCCCAGAGCTGTACAGACTTGTCCCCTGAAGAAGAACAGAAATGACTGTGAGTTCATCAGTCCATCCTGGGCAGGCTCTGGGGACAGGACAGTGCTCCTGAGCATGCTGGTGCTGCTGGGGAGATGCTTTCACAGCTACACATGCAATACAAAGACAGCTTTGACAAACACAGATGAATGTGAAAAGGAGACCAGGTAGACCCAGGTGAATACAAGAACAGACAAAGTCTGACAGGGGAGCTACTCCTAGTGGCTCATGTAAGCAAAACAATTTCTCCCCCTTCAAAGACAAGCGGGAGCCAGGATACTCTGTTTGTAATTTGGGGGATTTTTGAAATCATAAGTCTTCCATTATAAAATGCCTGAAGCCTCCATCCCAGCAATCAAGCCCTGCAATATCCGGTGACAGGTAAGGAAGCACCTTCTGTGTTGTAACAAACATCATCAAAGGGCTTCAGTCCAAGTCACACTAGTCAGAAGGATGTACTGATGTTGTTTCTGATGAGTTGGTTCCTTATCAAAAACTCTGTGTTTCTTGCTCCTGTACTGATCTTCAGTGGTCAGTCTGTAAAAAACATCCCTAAATGCAAAAGTATTCAAATGTGTGCTTACATTTCCATCCTGCTGGTGTCGTTGGATCCAGATGGTTTTACCCACATGCTGTGGTGCTGCTGCTTCTCAGGTGTGGCCCTGAGGGACCAGTGACAGCTGTGACCACCCTTAAGGGTACCTCATTCCCCTCATGGGTGGGTTGTCACAACAGTTTAGAGATGTTTGGCACAATCAACTTTTTCTGGCAGAATTTGCAAATACACACAAAATATTTCTAAAAGTATGCTGCTGCTCAACACTTTTTTATGACCAAGTACTGTGGGCAGAAGAACCCCACAACACATCAGACCTTAGTCTTACTATATAAGATGGGTGTTAATCAAGCTGCAGTTAATTGTGCCTTCATTTGCTTGCACATTCAGTGGTGAGATCCAGCCTGTTAATGCTTGATAGAGGCTGGAGGCAAGGGAAAAAAGTCTTATCTCATTTTGGTCATATGAATCTGTACAAATATAATGCACTGCAGGTACACAGCAGAGCCTGAGCACTTGAGGCATTAATTGGAATCTCAGGCAGAAGAAATTTTGCAAGAAAATGAGAGTTCTGCACTGTCACCAGGGTCTTTTTCATGGTAAACACTGAGCTATAACAAAACAGAAAGAAGCCACTTTATGCTTCTGCAGATGGTGATATTTTAGTGCAATACTAAGAGCTGCAAGGAAGGCAAATTCTGATTTCTTGTCTTGCTCCTTTAAATCATCGAAAGACCTTCAGGCTGCACTTTGTCCACAGCCAGGTCTGAGAAGGCCTGACATGGAGCTGTGCTGTTGGGGTCTATTAAACTGGTAGTTCATCACACATTGTGTTTCAAAGGTGCTGTGCTCCACCAGGTCCCTCATCCCTGGCAAGGTGTGGCCACCAAGGGTGACTGAGATTGAAGGGAAACGATGAGAAAGCTCTACAAATGAAAAAAAAAAAAGAAAAAAACCAAAATAAAACAAATAAAAACCCCAAAACCCCTATAAATTTGCAGCAGCCTCTCCTGTAAATACCAAGGAAAAAAATTGAAACTAGCTTTTTGGGAGAGTTAAAAAAGTTGAATAAAGAAATGATCTCTGCCAATGTCTATCACTTGACAGATGGCATCCTAAGGAATTTAACAGCTACCTGTGACTTACATGGAGTTATCTCAGGTCTGTGAGAGAGCCTTGGATGGATATTTTCTGCCTGTTTCACTGAGATTTAGAAGGTGTATTTGGGTTTACAAGACACTAGTATGCTCTGACAATAACCTCTACAAAGATTACATATTTTGGGAAAGATCTGGCAGACTTTCAGGCAGTTTTTAAGATCTCTTGTATATGCAAAGGGAGCTTTGATTTCATGATTAGGATAGATTTATAGCAGCAGTAGCACCTATTTAAATATTATGATAACAAATGAAAAAAACCTAATTTTAGATTGAATTTAAATGAAATGACATCTCTAAATGTTGCTAAGTTCAAGGCTGATTTCTGTCTTTCAGTATTTGTGGGTATTCAGGTGGTTTTTTAAGACATAACATACATTTAAAGAGTGAGAAGGAAATATATCTCACCTTTTAATGACTCCTATAAATATAATATAATTTTTAGGGTTATTTAATTTATAGAAAGGAATTACCTTGCTTCTCTTCCAAAACCTGTTTGAACTTTTTGTCTACATACCTGCCCATTGTGTTTTTCCACATGTGAGGACTGAAGCCTTTACTAAAGACAAGATTTTGGCATTGCAATGTTCAGCAATCCAATATCCAGCCCTGCTACTGTCATCAAACTGGCAAAAGAAATCAGATCAAGCCCTAAGTAGTCATTATCAAACAAGACTAGCTTTAAAATAGAACATTCAGTCCTCCTGAGATTAGATTTTAAAATAAGTGCTTGGTTCTTAGGTGTTATGATAGGTTTCTGCTCACAGTAATTACTGATTTTGTAAGTAAAACTGTAAAAATTCGGAGAAAATATTGACCCATCTTCACTGAGAGAAATCAAAATCACTTAGATGTAGGAGAGCTGTAAAAAGATTAAAGGAAATTTGTCCTGGCATTATCTGAAAGTTTGGATTTTTTAAAGTTTGCCTTGAAGTACATTGCTTTGGGTATGCTGTGTGTATGGGTCATTAATTGTTGTTTTCTATAAGCAATTTTATTTAAGTAAATAAAACACACATTAGTGTAAAGTTCAAGCAAGACATGATAAAGATCTTTCTAAAGGTGTCTCCTCTCAGCTACTCAGATGTCATTTTTCTAAGCCCTCTATTTTACTGTCAGACTATATGTAAGAATTATGAAAAATGCATGCATTTTAAAAAAAGATGATGTGCAATTAATATGTTAATCAAGAATTTGTGGTGGAGTTAATTCCCAGCAAGGCTGATGGAAACCAGGCTCAGTCTGGTGCCCAGATGGATGAAAACTTCTCAGCTGGTTGTAAAGGCAAATGTTTTATACAGAGAAGACTGAGAATCATTTTTGGGTGTTCAAAGATACATTCTCCTGCTGCAAGGAGAATCTTTTTTAAGCTTATTAAAATTTTGTATCAAAGATGCTTCTGAATCAGAAGTAGATGTTCAAGTAATTTTTTCATGCTGATTTATTTTTTTTCAGAAAGCAGCAAGAGTTAAAATCTTCTATGCAAACCTAGATGTTTTCACATGTCTCTGGGCTCATCAGCTGCCCTGTTAGAAACCTGTTCTTGCACAACGTGGTCCATCTCAGCTTTGTAAACAGAGCAGGTAACTCTGAAATTGTCCATTTAATTCCAGGAGCAGACAGACCACCATGAAGGCCATGTGGCGTGTGCCTGTGTGGTTACATCTCCACCAGTGGGACAATCTGCATGTAACTTATTTATTGAAAACTAACTTTCTACCAAAGTGGAAATTTCAGAAGTTATTGACTTTTCTGCCAGAAAATGAGCTCCTCAAAACCTGAATTTTATGGGCAAAAGCAAAGAAACTGAAAGGAGAATAGACTAATGACTTTTGAATTTTCACCACAAATAAAAATGTTTTTATCTCTAGGGAATATCCAGTTAAAATTAAACATAAATAAATATTCATCATGCTTCCCTATGTAGATGTAGTGATGTATCACGTTTTTCATTACTGCAATTTTAGATGTAAAACAAAAAACCCCTTTTGCTTTTTTTGAAACATACTCAGCCTGCTAACACTGCCAGGAAAGCGAAGTTAATAAGCCAATTTGTTTCCTTTTCAAGCAGACATCCTTGTGTTTTATCTCAAGTTGCTTTTCAAGCTACAGAGAAAGCACCTGTAAACATGTGTTGCAGAACTACCTCATTATCCTCATTCAAGCCCTCTGCAAGCACCATTAGTCAGGCACTGTTTTCAAGCAGATGCATTTCTGAACTTAATACACCTTTTCCCAGTCTACAATTCACTCATCCAAAGGGACTCTTTCTTTGCAGCTCCTGTCCAGCTTGGTGGTCCTTCACATGCAAACTGAGCAACGGATTTGAACTCCTAATAACAAGGGCAGACAGACATACAGACTGATAGCAATATAGTTATTTCCAAAATACCTGATTTATTAATTTTTCATGAATGAATCTCCCAATTTCCATTTCTTAAGCTTTTAGAGAGATTGATGCCCTGACACAGGAACAATCAGGTGGCCTTGATTCTTTTGATTTTCTTTAATTTCAGTGGGAGAAGTGGTCTTCAGTTCTTTTTAACCTTGTTTTGCCCCATGAATCTATATGGTATTTTACCTTTATTTCCCCAGATGATAAAAAATATTCCTATAGATTTAGACTGTGAGGGTCATTCAGATACACTCATTTTAAGGCAACATGTGAAACCTAACAGCTTCCAGGATGCCCCAATGAGAACCCAAAGGTATCCTGACTTCAGGGTCTGCAATGCAGCTTCATCTTTAATACTCCAACAATTAAAAATGTTCTTTTTCACTGTATGCTGAGTAAGGCTTATATTAAATCTATACCTTTACTTAGGCTTTTACAATTCTGTTTGTCATCATATTTGGTCAGCTCTGTTTTCCTCTAGTAATGATATGAGAAAGTGACAGTCAAGCATGTCTCAAAATAAAGCAGAAATTAAAAATAATGGCTCACCACATCTCTCCTTGACCACCTTGTGATTCCAAGGTGACTTTAGGCAGAGAGTAAGTTATTTTACATCAGTCAAAGCTCTGTAGGTTCATCTTGAAAGGGAGTCTAGGAAAGGGAATGGCAGGGAAGTTTTGATGGGGAATAGAATATGAACAGAGCATATCAAATATACTGAAATCCCAGTAATTTCAGTGAGCAAGCAGACACAGGGGAGACAAGACTTATTCACAGCAGAACCAGACTGATAGGTCCTTGAGCTCCCTGAGCTCTTACTATGGATGACCAGTGATAGGAAAACACTTCCCTGGCTGATAAAGCTGCGATAACAAGAGTGAAGCCTCTGCAGGTTTTATGGAGCAAGGATGCTGTAGGGACAGCTGGACATTAAGTTCCCTGTCCCTTTGCAGGTGACTCTCTCCCCACCTCAAAGAGGCAGAGGGATTCTACATTAGTGAGATCCAGTTCTGCAGTCTTTAAATCAGCTGAAAAACTTCACTTTTATGAGAGGACAGTTTAACAGGCAGCTCCCCTTCTTGCCCTCAATTTACGGGAACAAAACAGGCAGAAAACAGGGACGTGGAACAGCTCAGAGCCAAGGTATGGGTCTGCCTTGGCTCTCTGGATATAAATACAGGTGAGTCACTGGATGTGCCTGTACACACCTTGAAAGAAAAATACCTGAAGTGATCACTGACTGCCAGGAAACTGTGCCAAATTGCTGGCAATGTCCTTTGCTCCTCCTTGGCTCATCTTCATTCATGAGTGCTGAGCCAAGTCAGAGTCTGCCCTTTGGCTCGTTCCATTGGCTGGCTCGTGGCAGCAATGTACACATTTTCTAATGAACAACCCTGTACACCCATGTACATACACACACAAACATGAATTTTCCACAGATTTCAGCATCACTTGTCATGACTTCAGTGGCTCTTCTTTCAAAAGGTGTGTGGTGAACATTATTTATGCCCCTGACGGCATGCACAGAAGTTTCTGTGCTTCTGAGGATTTTACTTCAGGGTTTGCTTACTTGCTGCATGAAAGCCCTCTTGGTATTATCTTAGTTTGCTTAGATAAAAGAGGAGTCAAGCAAAGAATTTCTGTAGTAATTTAAATAACTACTTCCTTTTAGAGAGAAATTTGTACCTGGCATAAATTTGATCTAATGGTTCAATTCTGATCTACTTAAGGATGTGAAAGCATTTAGTAACTCCTATTAATTCAGTGGTCGTGTTATAGATCCTCATGGGCATATCTGAGAACTGAATTTGGCTTGCAAACCAAAAGAGTCCTAAAATGCCTCCATTTCTCTTTGCAGATGGTATGCATGGTCCACAGCACTTTTTCACTGTAGTAGGATGAAAAATATTTTCAAAGATACTCTTGCAGTAATAAAGTGAGGGTGTCGTACAGCAGGGTTTGACTGGGAAACGCTCCACTCTTCAAAAAAAAAATTTTCCTCCTCTGTGCAAGATCTTTGCCAAAGGGTGTACATGTTACTGCTGCAGCCAAAATTACTGTTATAGCCAAGGGATGTACACGTTTCTGCGCAAAGGCTTTGCCAAAGGGTGTGCGAGCTACAGTTCAAAGTTACAGTTGAAGGGGCATTCCTGGCTTTAACGTTTGTGATCTGCTTATCCAGTCAATTAAACGCGGTTTATTTTCAGAGGGCTGAGGGGATTGCTCATGTGATGCTGAGGCTATTGCTATGGGAGCCCTCAAAAACAAGCTCCCTTTTAACTTTTTGCTGTTATGCAAGGTATTACTGGTACTCATGGTATTCCCCATTCCTTCTACAATATGTGCTCTACAAAGAATAGCTTACCTACAATTAAAGATGGTAAAAGAACTCCATTTTTTTCTCTAAGAGTGCCAAATAAATTGCCCCAGGCCATGCATGGCTGTTTAGCAGGCTACTGTGTGCAGCTGTATTCACATTTTGAATGGTTTTGGATTAATGGCAAGAGCTAAAGAAATAGATCTGGTTGGCAGACTGAATTCCTCAGCATAAAATGCCAGTAGACAACATGCAAGAAATTATAGAGAACAGTTCAAAAAAGTAACACAAGAGAACAGAACTTGTTGAAAATGTAAAATGAATATTCCACATTTTCTGGCCAGAGCCACTGGAAATCTGATGGCTCTGTTCTGCAATAATTTCTGAGCTTAATCCTTTACTGTTGTATCAGAGATCCTCCCCACTGTCAATGGGGTTGTTTCTTCCACTGTTGTTGTTGATCCTAAGCAGATGCTCTGGCCATGGTTCATCTTTGCATTAGGAAGAGAAGTTGAACTAAAACTTTCATGGCCATTGCCCACGAGATCTCCTTTGATCATATAGAGAGACCAAGGTGATTTCCTCATGAGGAAGAAGTCTTTAATTCACCCTTGCCTTCAGACATTTAAAGGGCTAACATTGGCCTTTAGACATTTACAGCAGTGCTAGTTGTTCAAAACATGAGAATAAAGATGCCTAATCTTTCTGAAACAGACTTGAAAAAGTTGCCCTCTTGAGATGCTTGTTTTTCTTCATAGACTAGAGAATTTGCCAGGATTAAATGAGACTAGATCAGGTCTCACTTCTACATATTTAAAGTTAGATGAAATAAATCTCTTTGTCTCACCACTGATTCACACCAGAAGTAAGGCAGTTCAAAGAAAGACAAACAAGATGAGTGGGAGCAAGGAACATTTTGTTTGATATGTGTATGATGAGAAATTAATTTAGAGGGAAAGTAGGTAAAGAATAACATGATAGGTCTGTTGACTAGCAGACTGGAAGAGACAAAATTAGTATGGATACCTACTCCATTCCAGTCAGGAGGAAAGGAGGTTCAAATTGGATGGAACAAGCTTGAATATGGAAAAGACAACTCCTTTCACCCATATGCAAAATCGTCCCATAGGCATAACAGAGCAAAACCCCAACAATTTCAAAGGACTTGGAACAAATGCCAGTTATATCAAGACAAGGATGATACCAGCAGTTGCTTTAATTAGTGAGAAAACGCAATTACTTTCTCACACAGGGGTAAGGGTTGCACTGTTCTTGTATCATAAATACAGATTGGTGCAAAGTGAACTACTGACCTTGTCATTAGTCATTACATGAGAAACCTAAAAAAGATTGTACATTAGCCCCAAGCCTATGTTTGATTTCTGGATGCACAGCCATATTTACCTAATGATTGTAAACAAGCCAAAACTTGCATGCATAAAAACGATTTTTTTTTACAAATTTGTTTAGAATTTGCTCCTTATGTTGCATGTAAAAAGTAACATTGCTTTTACTTGATGAAATGCAATCACTTCTAACTTTCTCTTTTATGTCTTCCACTTTTACAAGATGTTTCTTCTGGCGATATCAGTCAACTTTCTTTACCTTGCTCTTTGTTCCCACATTGCCAATATTTTCTGTGCTGCTGACTTCTGCACATATCCTCAGGAGTTTTTTTGATGATACTGCGAACAGGAGACCCTGGATGTTTACCAACTCCTTACTTATTTATTATACCTGGCTCACTTCCTAGGACACAGTGAAAACAATGTCTGTTCTTGTTGATTGCTAAACAAACCTTGTAAGGAAACAGTCCTCCAGTATGTCTAGGAACATTGCTCCTTCCCCTGGGACCCCATTGCTGTCATCAAGAGCAACAGCTGGAAAAGTGTGGCTGTCTGAGCTTTCTTACAAACCTTGCTGCCTGCACATCTATCCACATTCTTCAGCAATATGCAAAGAGATGTGTGTTCTGTTTTCTTCTCGTTGTCTTTAGTACTTGCTGAGTTACACCTCGAAATCTGTGACCTGCGTTGCCAAACAGAATTTACTGAAATATTCTCTTCTACATTTAATCCAAAGCTTAAGTACATATCTTTGATTAACTCATCAGAGTAAGGAAAACTACAAGGCCAGAAGGAAGGTTTGTGTTCCTCAAAGACTCTGTGATTCTGCTGCTTTTCTGTCTGTTGTAGGGGGCATAATATGGGGTGAAATTTTCATGTTCCCTTAAAACATCATCCTAAACATTTCCAAAAGAATTCCAGGAATGCTTGTACAGATATGAGTCTCTCGTCTCATCTCTGACTGACCTGCCATATATAAGTGCTCATGAAACATTAAAACTTGCATTATTTCAAATGCATCTCCATGATGGTGCTGCCTTTAATATGGGTCATAGTGAATCCCCAGCAATAAGAGTTTGCATCCTCCTTTACATCTGCCAGGCAATTTGCGGTTTTCCATCTTTTTTCTTCTGATCTGCCACAATTTTAATGCTATGATGTTTCTCCCAGAGCTCCTACCACTATTTTAGAATCAAACAATTGATTCACTGATTAATCAAACAATTAATTGACAAGAACCCTGATTTATGTTAAGTTACAGCAAGCAAATATTTGCCTAGTGTTTGATGCAGATTTAAACACAGACTCCATAAGTATTTTTATTAGCCATGAACATTTCTTGAGGATAATCCAAGTGCAAAACTCAAGCTCTTCCTCCCTCCTGATGATTTGAATGGATGGATTGTGTCAAGAGTCACACTCCTTTCTTGTGTTAAAACCTTAATCTGATAAATAACTCTCAGGATGATTTTTAAAAGCAGAAAGGGCAGTAATGTGTCTTGCTCCCACTAACAATTCAGCAGAGTTAGGCACCGTGCTCCAGTTTACATTTTTAAAGATTTACCTTCTTTGTCTTGAAAGCTGTGTTGACAGCAAGCTCCATTCAGGACATTCCTCTGAGAGAAGCCAACAGGCAGCCTCAGACCTTCCTGT
The DNA here is from genome assembly GCF_028769735.1 of Zonotrichia leucophrys gambelii. Taxonomy (NCBI): domain Eukaryota; kingdom Metazoa; phylum Chordata; class Aves; order Passeriformes; family Passerellidae; genus Zonotrichia; species Zonotrichia leucophrys. The sequence goes on along the minus strand of NC_088171.1, from coordinate 9,200,670 downwards.
GGATGTGTGAAGATCAACTGGTAACCAAAGAGCAGGGAAAGAGACTGGTGTGCTGCAAGCAAGGAAAAAATAAATTTCTCAAGGTAGAAATTGTCAACAGCTTCTCCATGACTCAGAATCTGAAACTTGCCTCTTTCAAAAATTAACTGCAAAGTCACACACACACACATGCGCATCTATATATCTATGTGTATCTATGTATATATCTATCTATATCTATGTGTATCTATGTATATATCTATCTATATCTATATCTATGTATATCTATCTATATATCTATATACCTATATCTCTATATATCTACATATCATCTATGTATCTATATATCTATATGTATATATATCTTGTTTAGGTACCAAAAATATTTTCTAAGGTTATATTCCTTTGTCAAGAAAAGACCCTAAGACTGCTATTGTGTAAGATAGCCCTTTGAAGAGGTAAATCCAGTTTTATGTCTTTTAGTGAATTGTTTCATTTTGGCACAGTGCTCTGTGCATCCTACAAGGTGATGCTTGTGAGGGGGTTTTTGATGCAATTTAACTAATTCTTTTCAAATCTCTTATTTTAAGACTGTGTAACCCATGGATTTAAAAGGTAGGTTAAATAAATATTTGAGGCTTTGCTGGAGTTTCCCAGCTGTTTTGAGGAGTTGAATCTAAATCTTGGTTTGCTAAAGCAGTGCTGGCAGGAATTCAACTGCATCTGCCTCAGTTTCCTTATTTTTTGGGTGGGAGGGAGAGCACTTTTAAGTGTCCTTACTTAAAGGACAAGAGGTAAGCTATATTATTTGCAAGGTGGCACAGTCTGTCTGGCTTTTACTAACACATGGGAGCACAATGCCACTCTTTCCAAACCTTCTGCTAAATCCTGCAGGCCTGCAGGGCTGTGCTGGGCTCATCCCCGTGCTGGGTAATTCTCCCCAGATGGGCTCTCTGGGCTGGTGCTCCCGTGCAAACAGAGCTGCCGTGACACAGGAGCGATGCCTGCGAGGTTGCCCGCAAACAAAGCCATGCTTACAGAGTTTATCTGCAGCAACTGGCGGAGCTTGCCCGTTCCTGCCCAGTTCTCTTGGCTCAGACACCTTAATTCTGAATATATCCCTCGCTATATGCTGAGTAATCTGTTGTGAAAAATGCCTCTGAAGAGGCCCCATTATGCACGCTCTCCTACCAGGCAGCATTAAAATCCTGCCTAAATGGCCTGATGGCTGATTAAAGTCCCAGAAGTTTTTAAATGATTATTTATGCTTCTCAACCATTATCTAGTGATTGTTGAAGCACCTTGCCGGAAGCCTTCTTTGTGGTGAGTAATGAAATAATGCAAATTGATGGGAGCTGGTGCCGATTTTTAAAGGAAAACAGGCTTCCCTGGATGGCAGGATCAATGGAGCCTGTGTGAGCTGCTGAAAAGGTTTGTCATCAGGGATGTCAGACATCCCCTCATGACAATCCTCACAGGAGGGTGTCAGAGACCAAAAACCTTCCTGACCTCTCTGGCTGGGAGACCTGGCAGTGTTTCTGTAAGTATGGAAACAGAGAGGGGAAAGAAGACTCCTGGAGAGTCAGACATGGGGGAATCCCAGAAATATGTAAAGCTTTGGCTTTACATAGCTGCATGTGCACTGAGTTAATCAGATCACACAGATTATACATTTTGCTACCATCCCAAGATCACAACAAGGGATCCCTACAGATTTCTCAGACCTCTGACATATTCTGTGACTAAAGCCACAGAAGGACAGGATGAAGTTCAAGTTCAGTTTAAGTTTTTTAGATTGTTTAGGATTTATCGAAAGAACATACAAGAACTTATCAATCTTAGATTTAACATTTTTAACATGATTTTGGCCAGCTATGGTTTAAGTCAGTGTTGCCTGCATGTGATTGCAGTTTCTGGTATTTAGAATTAACCAAGTGATGAAGTCAAGTTTGAAGACCACCAGCTTCATGTAGCGACCATCTGATAGAAAAGAGAACAAATATTAAGAGAAAAAACTGACTAAGGCCCCAAACTTCTAATGTTATTTTAATTACAATTGATATTAGAATCAGGCTATTCACTGGCAGTGAATATTCATTCTCAGGCATATTTCTGTTACCTCCCTGGCTTTGAAGTAACCCCTAAACATTAATGAAAATATACTAGATTAAAAAGTAGCGCTTTCGCTGTCTCAGTTTCTCTTGGAATTGAATGTATGTACTAAAAGATTAAGGTTTTATTGGTTTGCTTTTCACTGGGCATTGTTCCTGTGAGAAAGCTCTGATTTAAAGTTGCTGCATTGCAGTATGATGTGCTCAGTTGTGAGACTCAAATCCCAAATGACAGGCCAACTGAGATTCCTCCCAGCTTGGTCTCATCTAAACTAACTCTGGCAAAGGGCACCTTTTTATTTGGAGACAGATCTGGAACAGAAATGTTAGAAAAATATTTTGATTTGGATATTGAAGTATTCTTGGTGTTTAAAGGTGCAGTTCAGCCCTACTCCACAGAGTTTTTCAGTGTTATTTTATCCAAAACATTCAATGTGAGTTCCTGAGAGCTCATTGTGGCGCATAAAATTGAGCTGAGTCTGAGTCTAGCTGCCTCAGTCCATTCAGACCTGCTGCAGACCCTTCTAAAGACAGGAACCCTGCCTTTTTCTGGTATCCACATGCAGGCTGCAGCATTCCCACAGTGAGGTGCTCAGGTTTGTGTGGAAGTCTCTCAGAACAGAAATTTAAGCATTTCTAGTTCTTAACTTCTAAGCTCTGGAGGCCCAGCACAGCATTTAAAGAATGCCTAATGTGTGCAAACACAATTTTGCCCAGCGCAAAGAAATGTAGTTGTTGTCACTGCCAACTCTTGCATCGCTCTCAATTAATCAGGTTTAACTTTGCTTGTTTGCAGCAGAGGAATCAGCAGCTCCACAGGCTTGAATTAAAGAATGCAGGGGTGTGATAGATGTCCATGGAGTCACAGAACAGGTGAATTGAACATTGCTGAATGTCCTCATGTTAGGAGGCACACCATGATGACACTCCAACCATCAATACATGCCATAATTGTATGCAATAAATGAAAAGTGAAGAATCACCAACAGCTGTGGCCCTTATATTTTTTAAAAAAATGCAAATACAATCACTCCTTTTGAATTTTCATTAAAAAATTAATGTCCCTGCCCAGCAGCTTGGAAGATGGTCTGTGGATACATATTAGGCTGAGGAATTAGAGCTCACAACTACCATCTGCCCAAACAGAGCCCTAACTGCACCAAACAGAATGTTTTGGGCCCATCATGTAGCCAGATACACAAGAATGATGGGGCCAGTGAAAGGCCACCTAACTAATGTTGAGGAAGATGTCAATTATGGACTTTGTGCACAAGCTCATTGCTGTGGTTGCACTCCTTGACAGGGAGAAGCGGCTCTGACAGAAGGAGCCCTCTGGGAACTCCTCTCTGTCTGTCCTGTCCATGGGGACCACACACGCCCAGAGCCAGGAAAGGACCTCATTCCCTGAGGCCATGATTCCATTTCTGCTCCCTGGCTGACCAGAACAAGGGTGGGGAATGAAGACAAGGCCGACCTTGCTGGTGTCCATGTGGCTCCACCAGGCTCCTCAGGGTGGTTTCTGTGGGATGTGATGTACATGACAGAGTTCAGCATTTCTGGTCTCCCTCGAATGTACAGCAGCACTGGAGCCCTTCCCTGTCTGAACCCTTCCCTTTGATTTGCTCCCTGGCCACGCGAGTCTTCCTGAGCTGTACCCACGGTGCTTTATCGTGTGAGAAAGGTGCTCCATCCAAACAATGTGAATTAAAGCAGGTCTAGAGAATTCCTTCTTTGTAATAAGTTATCCATTAAATACCACTTGAGCTTTTCTTGTTTTAAAGCATATGTCAACACAATCTCAAATACTTTTTATAAAGTACTAGTAGTAAGTCATTAAAAATGACAAAAATGTCTTTAATCTATAAAAAATATTTTAATCAACTGAGATATCTTTTTCAACATAACAAAATAAACACAACCCAGACTAGGCTATCTAATCTTCAGCTCACAGTGGGATGACTTTACAACAGAATGTCAGAATCACCAGCTAAATTCATTGGGTGCTTACTGCTCTCAGGGCTTTCAGGTATGTTCTCCTCACTACTGTGGAATATCCTAGTTCTTTTTAAATATTTACAGATGTCGAATATTTGTATGTTTGCATTTCCTTGGGGGTAAATCCTTGCACTTTCTGAAAGGTGCTATGATTGAGAAATAGGAAATAACTTTTTGGTGGCCATTGCTCAAAGGTAAGATAATAATTTAATAATGTTTGTGAGCAGCCATTCAGAATTTGCATCTCCTCCATTTGATTAAAATTACCAGAAATACTGGAAAAGGCAGAGGAGTTCAGAGAACAGGGAAGAAGCTGGTAATTATATGAAATGGAATATAGTTTGGGAAAACCATATATAGCATAAACATATAGCATTAATAATTTAAATGTAGGATTTATGCATGTAGCATTCTGCATAGTTGAGAAGCTACATTGAAAGGTGACCTTCTATTTTTAAATTACCCTAATTGAAGCTGTTCTGTATTTCATATGGTGGGGCTGTAATAAAGACCAAGATGCAGCATAGAAGTTTATGATAATTATGCACATGATTCACAATGTGTGGTTGATCTACACTCATATTTCATGTTTTGTTGTATGATAATTATCAAATACTTCTTTTCTGTGATCCTTATTCCCTTTCATGCTCCTTCTAATTGAACAGAAGAGATCTCCACACAGGGATTTCAACCATTTAGTCATATAAATAGAGATGGAAATCTCTCCATGGTATTTCCCCAAGTAAATATTTGCTGAGATTTAATAATTACATGGTCTAACATGGACAAATCTAACTTTCACTCAGACCAGTTTTGCAAAGTAAATTTCATAGATTTATCTCTTCTCCACAAATTTGTTTTGTATTTTTAATAAGTCTCTAAGAGATATCTGTCTGTCACAACCAAATGCACAATTTGATATCTATGCTTGTTTCTTTGCAGGAAAGCAGAGGAAGACTCAGAGAAGTTTGAGCTTCTCTTGATCTGAGGGACTTCTCTGAAGCTCTCTCTTTGTGTTCAAAGATACAGAGCTAATCCAGCTCTGTGGCGTTGGTCCATGTGATGGCTGATAATATCTGTGCCTCAGAGCGTTGGGAAATTCGCTCATCTGTAACCCAGGCTGCTTTTCCTCCTGAGGACCAAGAGGATCTGTGGATGTGATCCCTGCCAAGGTACAATCACCACAGGGAACAACACCCCAGCTTTCACCTCCTAAGGATCTGCAGTCACAAAGAACAAATATCTTTCTTTGTTAGTGAGTGTGTGACAAGAAACTAATTCTACTTGCTGACAGTTGCTGCTGCTCTATCCTAATTTCTCCATTAAAACGTTAAGTGTACTGTGTTTTATGTCGATGTTTCACACATTTACGCAAACACAGACAGATTTCTTTCTCAGTACAGGCAGTACAGAAGCCTTTTTACACCATTACAGCAATAAATGGAGCTGTAGTAAAGGTGAAGGAAAGGTGAATCACAGCTAGAAGGAGCACACTTACTGCTTCTTATTTTCTTCATAAACTAAGCATGTAAGGGTAGGCATAAGTCACTCAGTATCTGTTTTATTTCTGAATAATTTCTTCATAATTTGATTACCTCTGTATTCTTTAGAGAAGTGTTGCCAATAGTTAAAAATGGTTGTGATTTTTTTCTTAAATTCCTTTTTTGTGTATGAGTTTTTAGCCATGTCTGTTCTTGGAAAATAGCCTGCCTCCTCTGCAAAACATTATTCCAATAATGCTTGTGTTTCTCACCTCTGGGCTCGAGAGACTATGAAAAGTATCTCCCTTTTTAACAAATCTTTCAGAACTACTCAGCCCCTTAATTTCATTATAAATTGACTTGTACAAATCCTTACAAGTATGGTTGCCCTTTGACAGTTCTTCCTGCTTTAGTCTTAGAACAGCAATGGGAACAGAACTCTTGATCACAGCAGGAATGCGTTTATGATCATGCATTGCTCAAGTCTGTTTTTATTTCTCGTTTTATGTAAAATGCTGCAGTAATCCCTTTAGAATTCCCCTCAGCTTAAATCTCAGAGACTGTTCAAGACTGCCTCTTAATGTCTCAAGAGCACTTCAGCTCACATAAGCCTCATATTCAACAGGTAAAGCCCACTTTGTTCTATAGAGATGGCTGAAGTAATGTAAAATTAAAGATTTAATCTTCTGTGGCAACTCAGACTGTCCTCAGTGCAGCACAAAGACACTAAAAGTATGTTAACTTTTAAGTAAGTAGAAAATTCTTTGATTGACAGTGGTCTGCTGTATTGATCCCAAAAACTATGCCACAACAAATTTTATTACAATTGGGTGAGAAGAATTATTGCATGCTTTGGGAATGCAAGGGGATTCATTTTACTATTAACAGGTTTTCTCCATTATAAATTTTAATTGACAGGATTTAAAGGCAATTGAAGTAGAGACCAAACATTTTGGGCAAATTAAGGAAGGATTTTTTTGGGTTTTTGTTGTTTTGGGGGGTCTTTAAAACTAAATTTAGATGGAAGCAGTCAAAAGACACTTGAGAGTTCAAATAACTGGTAATTCTATGAAACAGAATATAGTCTGCACACTTTTATTCTCATTAGGAACTTCACACAGGGGCTTAACTGATCTGTACCTTTAATGTGTTTTCTCCCAGCTAGAGGACAGATGCTTGCACAATGGGCTCCACCAATTAATGCAGCCCAGGCTGACATTCAGAGTGGGTTAATATGGACAGAGCCAAACTTAGCACATATTTCCTCAGCCACAGATCAGTCAGGTGCTTCCAAATCCCCCAGTCTTACCCTCAGCCAACCAACAGAAGCTGTGTTGAAGTTGTCTGGTATCCCTCAAGTCTCTTAGGTTTCCCAAGAAGAACAAATGCAACCCACAGATGACTCGAGAAGCAAAGCAGGCAGGCATTTTGGTTGATGCTTTGGGAATAATTCTGATATTTCAGTGGTTCTTTTCTACCTTGAACTGAGACCAAAAGTTGAAATGTTAATTTCTTTATGTACCTAAATGTCCTGGAAAATTGCAGATGGCCAGACACCTAGATGAAACATTTTCATAGAGAATAGTTAGTACTCATCTGTTTCCAATGCCATGGCTCCAAGTCCTCATCAGAGATGTGAAGGACCAGGTAGATCCCAAACACAGGGTGGCTGAACAGTTCTCTAGCCTGTATTTACTTGATTTTACATCAGAACTTTACTGGTGACAAGGGAAGTTTAGACAGGTTCCTCATGTGAACACACAGAAACCCATCTTTAGGCATCACAATATGTGACCTGTATCCTACCCAACATGATTAAACTGCTGTAGATGTCTAATTTGCTCATGAAGGCCACAGCCTTTGCAGTCCCTGTGATTTCTTTTAAAATGTAGCACTGGAACATTCCTGACATGATATTCCTGCAGTATTTCAAACTGTATCATTTTGGGGCAAAATTCTGAGATTTGTAAAATATAAAAGATTACAAAGAACTGAGGCCTATGGATTATTCTTTTTTTTTTTTTTTTGCCTGTTTTAATAGCTCCCCATCTAGAAGAATTCAGTTTTTCCCCTTCTCTACCTTCTTTCCTTTTTGTTCTCTTGCTCTTACTTCATGTATTGCATTGAAAATGCCTGATTCAATATAAGATGGGAAATTGCTGCAAAATTCAGAGACCATTTTCAGTGGAGCGGTTTGGTGGCCATGGGAGGCACTCCCATCCAAAAGGTGACAGGATGCAATGCAGGGAGCCTCATTCCTCTCTTCATTGCTTCATTTTCAATATAGCATGTTCTTGTCATTGATCTAGGAACATCCCTCTCTAGTTTGTTTTGGAAGGTGTCCCAAATCTGGGCACCTTGATCAAGAAAAGCAGAGAGAAAAGGTTGCTTCAGCTTCTCCTTCTTCCCCAAAATTCCTGTGTTGTCTGCCATTAAGGCAAAAAGATTTTGGGGATGCTGCCATCAAAAAATGCTCTGAGCATAGAAGAATCCTGACTATGGACCTTGCACAACAAGGCTGAGTTTTACATTGTAAAAAGAAGAAAAGTAAGACTACATTTACTTTTATCTTTCAGAATACAAAGATGTTTATTTTCAATTTTCAAACGCTCTCAATTGAACAAGAAATATGTATTTGGGCAAACATATTTGGCCAAATCCCTTAAGATCCCAAAGCAAAAACCTCAAAATCTCACCTAGGTTTGCCCAGCAGCCTCCAGAATCAGACACTCATCTGTCTCAGAGCTGCAGCTTTAAATGGCTTGCTGAAAGTGTGCAGCCTCATAGGCAATTTCATTTTGTAAATGTAAGCTCTGTGAGGAGTGCCAGGATAAAGACAGGGCTATAATTACTTGAAAAGGCAGAGGTTGCTCCTCCAGCATTCATCTCCCTATCTCGGAGCTTTACCCCTTTGCCCACCATCGCAGCAGAGGAGTGTTTGCTCTGTGAAAGATCAGAACTGTCTGGGAAGGATGGAAAGGAAAGGGAACATATCTGCAAAAGGTTCCTAAGCCCAGCTGTAATCTCACTGCTCCCTTGTGGGGTTCTTTAGTCTCAAATAAATAGTTCAGAAACATCTTTTTGAGCAAACTGCAGTAACACTGGCAGTGTTACCCTACATAAGTCCAGCTGGTAGGAAATGCTGGGTCTGAGGCTCCTGTTAGCTCTTTCTGCTTTAACATAGGGTCTAAGATAAGTTTTTGTAACTTTTCAGTCTCTCAGTTTCCTATCCTCAAAGTGAGAGCAGTGCTTTAGTTCATCTAGAACCTGATACAAAAGCCAGGAAAAGCTCTGGGGCCAGGAACCAAACCTGAGGTGTCACTCTGCAGTTCCCAATCACTGCATTAGGCTTGCTATGTCCAGATTATTTCTCATCTTTCCCTGTCCAACATACAGAGACTTGAATTTTTTTTTTTTCTCTAGCAATAGGTCAAAAAAAGGAGAGGCAGAGAATTCCCCAGTATGACCAGCTGGTGTGTACAAAGCCAGTACCCAGTTTGGGATTATATGAGTTTGATGCCTTTTGACTGAGGGAGACTGGACCTGCCTGAGCTCAGCCCCGCACAAAGACAGCCAGGACTGCATCCTGGGGATCACTTTGGGGTTTTTTTTGCTTCACTTTTCTATAAATGCCCAGTTTCTAGTGAACCTTTAGGCACTGATGATGCCACAAATACCTGCAGCCCAAATTCAGTTAAGATGCTTGGGTTTTTTTCACTATGACCTATGAAATCTGCATTTAAGTGCTGAAGTGTTTGTTTGGCTGTTACTGCTTTTGACATTCTCATCTCATGAAAATCAGTGTGTGTTCCACCACTGACTTCAATATAGCTGGAATTTTTCCTTAATGTCTTGAGCTAATAGCCTGTTACTTGGTACCAGCTATGACTGGGCAATTTCTGATTTATCAGAGGAGATGAAACATTCTTGATGTACCAGCTAAAACTTTCAATCAATCCAATGCAAAAATCCTCTTCTTCCTAATAGAATATTCTGTTTCTCCCAGCTCCCTGGGAAATTCCATTATCTTCTGTCATGTGTCAAAATATATCCACTGAGTATTGATATCAAGCAATTATGTGAGACAAAATCATTTGTGTATGGTAAGAAAGCAGAGGCAAAGAACTGCATTCTGAACTGCCTCTCTTGGTAGCAATGTGGCAAAGGCTTCAAACCTCATATGGAAATGAGAAATTCATGTAAATTGCTTTGTCTAAATAGATTTTCATTAGCAGTGAAATCTGAGCAGTTCAAACTCACTAACGTTCACTGGCAAGAGCCAAATGGCTGAGTCAACATCACTTTTAGTCTTTAGTTCTTTTCTGCAATGCTGAACCACTGAAATAGTCTGATCAAACTTGGCATTGCATTGTGCCAGATTAGTTAAGTCATTGACTGACTCATCCTTGGGGTATGACAAGTGCTAAATGAGCTACTGATCCTTTGCATTGCTGGGTACAGCTCCCTGTGGGTACAGGACACAGACAATGGGAGATATTTATACTGGGTGGCTCTGTCCTCCTGTTTAACTACTCTTATTTATCCTGCATAGCTTCTCTTCCTCAGCCTAGATGCTGATTGTTTTAGCTGTGATGGAAAGGAGAGAAGTCTAACCCTCTTAATTTAAAAAACAGGAGGGTCATCAAGATTCCATAGGTCAGTTTGAGCAGGACTCAAAGTGAAGGCCTGAAATCCTATATCTGTACATGGTGCAGCCTCCAGGACACGAGGAAGGAGGTGTGCCATGAGCTCTAAGCAGGATTATGCACTGCAGAGATAAGGCTGTGCCCTGCTGTGCATCCAAGAGCATCTCTGTGCTCAGAGCTGCCTGACAGAGCTGTGCCCCTCAGGCAGCCAGGCTGCTCCTGTGAAGACAGATTCCTCAGGAACATATCCTGAGATCCAAAACAAGGATGCTGACTGAAAGCCACAATTTTCACAGTTCAGCAAGGTTTTCAAGTGTAACTATCTGAAGTCTGCCTGTGTGGAAGATATCCTGAGATGCATCCATTCAGGTGCAGAACAAAGAGGCAAGAAACAGGGTGACAAGTCTCCCAGCAGCGTTTCTCACCACTTCTTTCAGGATGCACAAGTTTTCTCTGGAATTCTTTGGCTACAACTCTATAAAAGGGCTTAGAGCTTTATGGCCTTGTGTTCTGCACTTGCTTTCCTCAGAGGAAATTTAGATTCAGTCAACAAGATATGCTAAATGGAAAGCTGTTCTAGGTATATCTCAAGGCAGTTTAGTTTGCATTATTGTCCACTGGGGATATTCTTATCATGCTATTTGTGTGCAGAAGTGTCATAACTAACAGACAGGCCTGTCCCTTCCTTGTTTCTCTTTAGCTCTGTGCTATCCAATACTTTTGAATCTGTACAGAACATTGGAATGCACAGTTCACCTTTACAGTATTAATTGAATGACAGCGCACTTAACTTAAGAAAAAAAAAAGGATTTGGAAAGTGGCTAAATTTACTTTTTTGTTCGTTCTCAGAGTGAAACTATTCTGGCTGAATTCACCTCAGTGATGCTCCTTCGGTGCTCTCCCACGTGAAATAGGAGATTTTTTCCATTAAAAAACATAAAGCCCCAAACAAACAAACCAACCCAAACAAATAAACAAAACCCCCCTCCACAAAACAACAACAATAAAACAAAAACCCAAACAAACAAACAAACCCATCACAAAAAAACCCATTTAACAAAAAGGATCTGGAATACCTGGTCAGTTATGAATTCAAGGTCTCTTGAAGTCCCTATGAATTCAGAGTCTCCATCCCAAAGACAAAGCAACTGCTCACAAGCAAAGCAGGAGACTGCATTGAGCTAAAGTTGTCCACACAGTCCTGGCACTATACAGGGATGGAAGAAAACAACTACAGCTGGAATTAAGCGTCTGCAACAACTTCTCAGGTGATTAAAGTGTTTTTAGACAGTTAATATCATCTATTGTTACTGGCTCTCACAACTTACACTGAAAGCTCAGGTACAAGTCCTCCTCCTGCTTTCTGAACTGTTGTGTGGGACAGTTTTAGGGGCCCCTAAACTTGTTTTTCTAATAGAACCAAACATTTGAAATGCCTGAGACTGGTGATACACTGGCACAGGCTGCCCAGAGAAGCTGTGGATTGTTCAAGGCCAGGTTGGATGAGGCTCTGAGCAGCGTGGTCTAGTGAAAGGTGTCCCTGCCCATGCCAGGAGGGTTGGAACTGGATGGTTTTTAAGGTCCATTCCAACTCAAACTGTTCTATAATTTTGGGATTTGAGAAACCTGAATGTCCTTACTGGGATTTCTGCACTCCCTGGGTCTTTGTCTGAGTCCTGGTTTGCTCCTCCTGCCTGAGTTGCACCAGATCTGGTTCACATTGCTGAGGGGAGCAGCCCCTCTGAGCTGCTCTCACCCGTGGTTTGACTGAACTCCTGCAGGTGTGATTGGTGCTGTAGTTTCTGGGGATCTCACTAAAGTTAGTAAAAATAAACATGGAAACTTAGTAAATTAACTTATGCAATTATGCTCATTTAGTGCAGCAAAAGTACAGCAAAACCTTGTGGTATCTTTTTTTTTATACTCTGGAGATCTGGAAACCCAAATTGGGTTTGGTCCACAACAAGTTCTCCCAGAGTAATAGCACAAGGTCTGAAGTGTACTTTCAGGCTCTTGATAGATGTCTGAATAGCACCTCCTGGTCAGCAATAGCAATCCTTCCCTACCTCAACCTCTGCCAAATTAATTCCATAAATGCTTTAGCACTAATATATTTGTAAGCTGGAAAAATTAGACCTGGAGAATGAGATATTGTGTTAGTCCAGGAAGGCATGCAAGCCTTTAATGAAAGCAGGTAGGATATAAAACTAATAATCACTCATTTAAAAATTGCTAAATGCTATGAAAAATTGCTCTGGTGTGTGGAGAGTTTAAGAGAGACCCACAAAGTAAGAAACAGCTATTGCTACTGGTGGCTCGTGAAGCCATTAAATACGTCTGACGTTCACTTTTCAGGTCTGTGAGTCACACAGACACCACATCTTGCTTCAACCAGAAACAAGACCCACTTTACCCAATAAATTGACCAGACAAGGCTGTTCATTTGACCCTAATTACCCAAGTGTTCAGCCAATATTATGCAGACAGACAACATCAGTTGACACATTGGTCCTGCTAATAGTGATACTTAGCACTCCCTACCATTTTTCATCTTCAAAGCACTTTCGAAATTTTACTTAATTAATATCTTTGAAGATGCCAAACTGTTTGCTGATATTTCACTGATAGTTTCTGCTCTTTCCAGAGCAGAGGAAAAGATGCTATTTCCTAATTAGGTTTTAGTAAAGACACTACTGACTTCCCCTTCTTCTCATCTGGTTTTCAGTATCCTTCTATTTCCAGCAATCTGACCTCTTGCCAGTCGGCACCTGGGGAATTATTGCCTTACTTGCCTTTTAAATGGCATATAACAAATTGTTGTCAAAGCAAAACCTTTCCATTTTTCTTTCAGACAAATTTAAATTTTACATGCTTAAGTCTCAGATCTTCAATTCTTTTAGTCATTAACAAAGTAGGAGTCAATTAGTTTCAAATAATTTTCTATCTTTTAAATATGTTTCTTAGGTATAGTTTCCTGGCTTTCTGTTTGTTACAGTCTTACAAACATTTATCAGACGTTTGCGTTATAGGCCACTGTTTCAGTGGAAGCCTTGTCAGGTTGTTGAAATATGGATGTGATTCTGGACCTTTCATGTGTTCATGGAACATCTGAAGCCACATACAGTATATTACATGTCATTAGCACTGCTGCATCTGTCACTCTCAGAGGGGAATTGGCTACTGGCAGGGTGCTCTCCAAAGTCACAAACAAGCATTTCCACCAAGGTCATGAAGCTTGTAGCTTTTACACACAACAGTGTATTTAGGGGAAAAAAATTATCTGCAAAGGATGACTATATCCTATAAAATTAACTGTGAAAGGCAGATTTTCAGTAGGTGTGAGGACAGTGCATAGCTCAGACAGTTTTACAAAGTACACAGAGAACAGTTTGTTAGGATGCTGCTTCAATTCCCTCTGGGCCACTCAAAAATTGTGCCTTACACTACATTACAAAACTCTCACTTGTTGAATTTTAAATGACCTAGACATTAAGGAAGATTAATTTCCTTCTAGTCCTTTTCTTTTCATTTTGTTCCAACCTCTCAACTATTTCTTCTAATTCTGCTCTAGCTATAATCATCCTTCAAATACATATCTGTCAGGCACAGCACTGTCCATCATTTGTCACACTGAAATACAGACTCACACACTCACACTGCACACTCCTGTGTGTCTGGCTGTAGCTCTTTCATCTGCAGCTCAGCAAAGAATTGAGCCTGCTTGCATTCTGTTCAACAAAGCACTTAAACATAAAAGTAAGGATCAGGCTGATCCTGAAGCACATTGCAATTAGAAATGCATTGTTTAGTTAAAGGTTGAGATGAATGGTACTTTTGGATATCTTATGCACTATAGGAAGAAATCTCCTTCCACTAACTTTCTGGGATGAAAAAAATCTATTCCAGTGGGTACTTCTACCAGCAGAAAATCCATCTGGCCTTACTCTAATAGGATGCTAAAAACATCAACAGTGAGAAACACCCAGAGCAGAAATACTTGCTAAAGATGTGATCAGCAGCCAGCGTGCCCCTCAGGGACTCACTGTTTACTCCTCTGGTGGGTTTTTCCAAAAGAAGAAAATCTTGATAAAAATACACCCACCCTATAGAAAAAAAAAAAAAAAAAAGAAATGAAAACAAAATTTTTAAAAGCAGTTTGGCATAGAAGAAAAGAGAAAAGAGAGATCTCAGGGAGAAACAATTTTTAACCAGTCTACTGCTTCCCCCAGCACCAGCCATTCATGGAACAAAAGGCCTCTGAGAAGCTGTGGCCTACGAGAGCTCATAGAGGAGGTACAGGAGATAATTTGTTTAAAAGAAAGAGCTGCAAAGCAAAGGTCACTTCAAAGACTGCCCAGAAATGTGGAATGCTGGCCTGCTCCTCCCTTTCACACTGCAGTGTTGCCATGATAGCATGCTCTATCCTACTTGTGAAATTGTTTCTAACCACAGAATATCTTGGTACATTTTTCCCTGTTCTCCTCATGGTTTTCAGGATCAAACTCTACTCAAGGCTCCACAACTGAAAGATGATATATTTAGAGGCAAAATGAACGATCTTCGTTTGTTTGTTTGTTTTTGACAGCTGTATTTATATTTCTTCACAGATTGCTCAGCTGGGGTTTAAAGCTTTTCTTTAATTGTGCTTATTATTCTGGAAGTGACCCAGTACATCCTGCAGTGGTTGAAACTGGATGACAAAATTAAAGTGAAAGAAGAGCTTTGCTGTCCTCTCCAGCCAATTATGAAGCAAGCAAAGACACTGTGAAGAAAAAAAATCTTTTTAAAAAATCAAGAAACCAAAGCCAAAATGCCCTTCATGATTCTGAGGTATTTTGGTTCATTGTCATCAGTTTGGACACCTCTTCAAAGCTTTTCTTTTTGTTGTTGTTGTTTCTGGGCCACTCATAGTATTTTAGTTCACATTTGTCATAGCAGAACCCATCTCAAGATGGGTCTCCATTTGCTCCTGCAACTGAGATGAATGAAATTGCTTTGCATGAAAACAAGGCATTCCCAAGGATGTCTTTAATTGTTTCTTTTTCTGACCATTATTTTCCAAGAATTCATGTTGACAAATGTATGGCAGCAATTGGAAACTCATAATTTTAAGTAAAAATTACACTGAAAGAGGATTGAATTGTAGTAGTGTGTGCAAAGCCATTCTGGTTTTTAAAATCCTGTTTCTGATGAAATGAAGAAGCCTGAAGAAGATGCTACAGACTTTTGCTTCTCTGAGACTTCAGCAAGTCTAGTCCTCATTGGTCATGGTCTACAGCATTGGCCTTTGGTAGTATCATAAAAATACAAAGGAAAAGAATAAGAATTCTTTGTCAGTCTGTTGCTTACCAAGTCTGCAGACTTATTTTTCTCCAGGTATATGTATCTTGACATTTTCAAAATGAAATCAGCACCTAATCCATCCATGAGTAATCTAACTTGTAGGAAACAGACAACAAAAAGAATGCTTTTAGATAAATCCTAATTAATTGTACATGCAAATGTCTTGGATGGATGTGGTCATGCAATTCAATTACATGACTAATTACACTGGAATTATAATGCCATATTTAAATAGATAAACATATATAAAAGTGCCTGTCCAGGAGTTTGCATGCTGGAGACTGGGAATAGAATCATTTATTGGCTCTTTAGTGCCACCTGTTGAAAACTGAAAACTCAAGCAAATGAATTTGTGCGCCAATTAGTCAACCATTTAGAAGAATGTCCACTTGCTTGGCAGGTGTGAAAGTCAAAAACTTCAGAAATTTAGCAACTGGGGTGGAAGTATTTGAAACACGGTTGTCACCCTAGGAAGGACAGTGTAACACCCCATTGGGGACACTGGGGAGCAGGAGCCAAGCTCTTGGGACATGTGGCACGTTCACGATGTCACACCCATTCAAGAACAGGGCTGGTTTCCCTTCTCCCCAGTGAGCCATGGCAGCACATACCTCAAAACAGGCATCCTGGCTGCAGAACCCTCTTCTCCCATGAGTGATTCCATGGTAGAGCTTCTCTGCTGACTAGGAGCAAGATTGCTGCTGCCTTGGCCGTGCAGGGCTGTGCTGGGAGCAGAGGGAGCGCTCGGATGCGGCGTGAGGCGCCATGCAAGGAGAGCAGAGTTCCCGCTGTGTCTGTGGGGAGCGAGCACCAGTGAGGGGAGCAGAGTTCCCGCTGTGTCTGTGGGGAGTGAGCACCAGTGAGGAGAGCAGAGTTCCCGCTGTGTCTGTGGGGAGTGAGCACCAGTGAGGAGAGCAGAGTTCCCGCTGTGTCTGTAGGGAGTGAGCACCAGTGAGGAGAGCAGAGCTCCTGCTGTGTCTGTGGGGAGCGAGCACCAGTGAAGTCAACTTCAGCTGTGACAGCTCAGTGGCCAAGCTGCTGACATCACCTCTGAGGTCAAGAGAGCAGATCAGAGTAAAAAAGGTCTCCCAGAAGTTCAGTTTTCATAAAAATTATTTCTTGCCTGCTTTACTCTTTTACTTTAAAAAGAGCATCCATTTTAGGCTATATTTTTTGCCTTTGGATTTAATTGATGATCAAGTTCTATCAAAAACTTAAATGTGGCCAGATCTCAGGCCTGTTCTTCAGGCTGAGATCTTAATCTAATGTCACATGGTTTGCCAAAGATGAAATAATGTAAAAATTCTTATTAAAGAAGTAAAATCTATTTCCTGTGCAAAACCAGTCATTTCACCCTTTTACCGACAACTTGAGAGGATACTCTGACAATTTAAAAACAAGTAGGCAAGGTAAAGGTAAATCATGGGGCTGCTTCACAAGCACCCCATGTGGCACCATGGTTTAGGCAAGTGGCACTTCAGGTGAGAAAGGAACACCATGGTGGAGGAGGACAAACCATGATGGAGATTTTAGCAATTATTGAGGCAACCAGGATGGTGCAGGGAAGCTGGGGCAGTTTGTTCTGTGCTCCTCAGTCTCTCTCCAGCTCTGCAGGAACTTCTGTCATGAAAAGATAGTGAGAGTTTTTAGGATAATGTTTTCATTTCACTGTGGACTTCACGCAGTTTTAAGGTGATAAAGCAAAATCACCATTTCAGCCCATTTGCCTCCAACTCTGCTGTGCCTTAAAACATAATGTTTCATGCACACCATTGAAGGAACAGAACCTGCTACCAGAGCTGGGCACAGAAAAGTGATCCCCTATTTTCAGAGAGAATATTTTTCAAAATCTGGTGCAATATGGAAAAAAAAAGCCTCCACAGATATTAAAAGCCATCAAGGAGAACCTGGCAGGCACTGGCCCCACAGCTGCACACCCACCTGCCTGTGGTAGAACCTGCATTCTTTCCCCCAGGACACCCATGGGGTGAGCTGACATGACTGGGCAGCTGAAGGACAACACTTAAATTCTGCCAGTGACAGGTCAAAACGGGACCTTCTCCATGGGCTGTCTTCATTTCTCCACCTTATCACATTCCCACTTATGTTTGCTGCATTTCTTTGAGCCAGTCTGCCCCAGAGCTTCAAGCTCAACACATGATTAAATCAAAGTACTGCTGTTGTCTGCAGCATTTCTGACCTTTCTGGCTGACTTTCATTACCACTGACAGATTCAGCTGCCCAGATGTTTGTCCAGGTGTCACTTTCAAAAAATTGCCAAAATAAGGGGTGTGTCCCCCCATTTGGCTGGGCTTTCTAACATTTCTATGTAGGTATTTGAAAGGATAATAAAATACAGAAATCATCCCACCCAAATGAAAGCAAACCTTTGTCTGAAACATCAACTTTAAGATGATGAGCAACCTTAAGCACAATATTTTTGGCACAAAATACTTCCTGTTTCAATTTTAATCCTTTTTAAACATTACTCCATTCCAGTTAAACACCTGTTTTAGCCCTACAGAAGCTGAATCTCCAGAATTATATTCAATACCTATTATTCTTCCAAGTGGGAAAGAATTTCATAGAGAAAAGTAGAATAGCTATTATGACAGTAATACTTTATCATGGAGTAGCTTTTGGTGAAAAAAGGTAAGTCAGTGGCTTTGACAGATAATTATGGACTCCTATTACACAGCAGAATATCATTAAAAGTTACAATATGTAAAATGTCTTTCACATTTCAAAAAATGTTATCTATGTTTTTCTCAGTTAAATGAATTACCAATTTAATGAGACAAAGTCCTTTCAAATGTGAAATATTCACTCCTTGATTTTCTGGCAACACTTATTTTTAAAATATTGTATATATTGTTGTCATGCATATTTGGTGCATGAGGAGAAGTGTTTGGAAATGATTCCACACAATCTTGTTGACCTTTGTGATGCAAAATGAGAAAAGATTTCACAGTTAGGTGGTAAACAGTCCTAATATCCTACTTCTGTATGGCTTGAAAATACTCATGATTTCAGGACAAAGCACAAATATACAAGGCACATAAGAGGTGCTTTGTTATTACTTGTAGTGCATTTAAATTCTGCCATCAGCCTTTACTCATCCAAGCATGTTGAAGTGAGCAGCTTCAGCCACTTAAAAAAGGCTTGATTTGCAGAAATTGATGGACCACCTCCTTCAATCTACTACTCCTTTTTATAGAATTCTACTTTTAAGGAGTTTCAAGTTGGATACCCAAAATCAATACTTACTTCTGAAATTGGAGGTCTTCAGCTTAGCTTCAAAGAGTAAAACAACAGGGATCAGCTGGCTGTTTTGTGCTGTCTCAGTTTCTGGGCTCCCAGAGAAGAAAATCTCAAGTTGCTTTTGTAGCCTCATAAAATGCAGATATTTGTCTGCACTAAAATTAATCTTATGTGATATGTCCTATCTATTTACTCCCTGCAAATTTCTCTTGAAGAAACACAAAATAACCTATTTCACATCTGCATCCCTGTCTTTAGGGCGCTATCACCTTTTACTGCATTCAGGAGGATTTACCAATACACCCAGAATACAGAGAGTTGTGTCAAAAAAGATGAGACAACATCTCCTCAGTATTGCCTTTGGCATTTTCATTCATGTTAGCTTGGGGTTTGTCAGCTGGTGAAGAGTTGGGAACAGAAGAATGACTACAGCAAGGGGGTGAAGCAAAGTCTCCTGCCTAAAATTCAGGAGCTCTGCCAGACTCAGACATAACTTGTTCCCCCAAAGAACTGAATCAGAAGAACGATCACTTTTCTCTCTTTTCTCCAAACACAGCAGGTATTAAAAGGGCTCACTCTGAGCTTGTCTCTGCTGCAGCAGCCCAGTAGGAGTGGATGTCAGCTCTAGCAAATGCAAGGCTTTGAGGGAGAGACTAAGAGCTGTAGGGCAATAGGTGAAGAGAACTTTTTAGCACCAATCCTTCACCATTTACTGTTTTCCTACATTTCTACTTTTCCATTCCTTAAGGACATATCCACGGAGTAGCAACTTGAAAGGTCACTTTGCCATCTGAAAAGGGTTTTTTATTGCATCATGGGGATGCTGTGATCCCTGCCTGGAATTCAACATGCTCCAGGACTGCAATCTATTCCATTTCACAACAGTGGGATTTCATTGCTTCCAGTCAAAGAAAAAGTCATTATTGAATTGCATCTTCATATTCCATGCTCTAAAGGTACATCACCTGTTAATGGAGTGAGAAGCCTGGGAAAAAGATGGAGCTACTGAATAACAGGAGTTCAGAGTAAGCAGGTGAATTTATTCATATTCTATTTTGCAGGTAGTACATTTACCCAGTGCTAACTTGGACCACATCTACAAATGATGGTGATAAAAAAACACTCCTATGTTTCAGTTGATACACATCAGAGAACTCCACTACCAAACCAAAAACCACACTCAAACACGTTCCTGGGAGAAAAGTAGGCTAAAGATATTGTCTCCAGACAGGGCCTGTTCATGTGGCTGGTGAAGATTCTTATCTTAGATTCGAAACTAGTAAGAATAACCTTTCCAGCTGCCAAAAGAGTATGAGTGTTCTTAAAAATATAGCAGCTATTGCTTATACACAGCTGTTATTTTCAAAGAAGTTATTGATCTGAGGAAGATAAATTTTTCAGTTTTTTTTTCCTTGTGAAACAAGTAACTTTATTAGAACAACGAAGCATAATGGCCAAGGAATAGCTTTATGTCCGAGTCATAACTATAATTGCAGTTGGAATTGCAAGGAACGTTCACCTGCATCTGTGTTTTCAAAATTATTCTTTTTTGAATGTAGAGTATAATGGAACTATGCCAAATGAAGACTGTAAGTCTCTTATTTACCATTGAGATCCACTTTCCCACCACAGAATTTTCTTCCTAATTAGCTCTTCTCTCAAATTCACTTCTACCAAAACCTCTTCATTGTATATGGTAGAAACTGGCTGAAATCTTTGTGCTCTGTCTCCCGTCCTGCGATAAGCTGCCAGGATAGCCCAGATAGAGAAAAACATATTTCAGGTATGGGGTATGGCTTTACCTTCTTCTGAAGCAGGCAATCCACTGACCTGTGTGAACAACAGCAAATTACTGGGATTTCAACAACAACTTGCTTCAAGTATTTGTTCTAGATCACATTACTGACCCTACATTCATTAAAATAAGCAGCTGTTTGTGTTAGTACATATGTTTTAGGATTCACATACAAAGGAGCTTCTTTCCCAAACATGAGAGACTGGATTCCTGATGACAACCCAGGTGAGGAGCACTGCAGGGATTATGACCTGAGATGGGCAGCAGCAACAACACAAACCTGATCCTGTGTTCACAGGGCTTTTACAGCATCAGGGCTCTTTTGTCTGTTAGCAGGGTTAGGTGCAACCATGATCCTGTGGTTATCTACCATGAACCAGTGATGATTTAGAACAACATCTTTCTCCTCCCCTGCCTGTTCTCTGCTTACATCTTTTCCTTACTCCATTTATTTGCAAGGTGACTGGCTGAGATCTTTCACTGTGGGGGTTCATTCCAGGCTCAGGGATGATACAGCTTTCCCTCTCAGGGTGTTGCTTGGGTAGGGCCTTTGACAGACATTCTGCAGCTAGAGAGCAAGAAAAGGTCTGTAACAGTGATCCACTGAGGCCGCAAAAAATAATCAGAGGCCCAGAGGAAAACATAGATCCTCAGAGAAGCAAGCCTTTACAGATTTTGATTTCACTGTGCATGTTTACTTGGCTGCTCACAGACTTGCAGGATGAAGAGCTTGGCTTGCTTTGGTCAAAATTCAGTTTGGAAGTGTCCACCA
This sequence comes from Zonotrichia leucophrys gambelii, assembly GCF_028769735.1. Taxonomy (NCBI): domain Eukaryota; kingdom Metazoa; phylum Chordata; class Aves; order Passeriformes; family Passerellidae; genus Zonotrichia; species Zonotrichia leucophrys. Next base: position 9,179,287 of record NC_088171.1, on the reverse strand, counting down.
TGAGACATTCCCTCCCAAATGAATTAGATCCTCAAAAGAGAGTTGATTTTATACAGAACCACTGGACCATTATCACAGACCATACACATGAAGGCCCTCTTGGCAAAAAGTACTTTCTCATTATTCCTTCTGGACTTTATTTTAGGCTCATCAATAGGACATTAAAACTTCAGGGGAGCAGGACAGCAGCTCATCCCTGCAACAGTAGCCAATTTGCCCACAAAGCATGAACATATTCACCTCAAAAGAGTTAATGGCATGACTTGCTGCAGCTTTTCCATAGAAAACTAACCTTGCAAACTTGAGGTGTTGTTTTATCTGCAGGGTGGGTGGAGCAGAGAGCACAGCTGAAACGTGAACTCTGACAAAGGCAGACACAAAAGCCTTCACAGCCGCTCTCTGTTTGGTGCAAGGTTTTGGTTCATTAGCCTTGAAATGTTTCATTAACAGAATGCTTCTGGAATGCCATAAACAAACTGTGAGGGCCCTAGCATGCAGCAGCACTCTGTCAAAAATGAGCGTGGTTTATTCCCTTCTGTGAAATATTTAGAGAGAGAACGACAAAGTTCAGCAATGGCCATATCTGTGTGATCTAAACAAAAAAGTAACAACATGATAACAAGCACCTAAAAATACCTTTGTTCACTCATATTTCTTACAGTGTTACAGTTTTATTTCTGACTGAGAAGCAGAGTTGTCTCTACCTTTTGTGTCCTTTTTCCAAATGTTTTAAAAGAAGAAAAAATGGCTACATACATACTGGTTCATTTAAGTGATTCTTGAAATTATTTAAGGCTAAAACTTCTTTCTTCATTTGTCCTGAATTAGTTCTTGCCCATCCCTGGTCTTGTATGTAAAGCTCAAATATCGCAATTTTTGTTCTGGAAAAGCTTTCACTGAAGGCAGACATTTCTTTTTTGTGGTACATAAACACAACTTCCAGCAAACCAGCAAAGGCAGGTGGAGTTTTGCCAGAAAAAAAACCCCAACTTTATAAAGACACTTCTTTTTGGTTTTTTTTTATCAAATAAACACAAAAAAAAAAAAATACTAACAAACTAACAAACCAATAAACAAAAACCCCTGACCTGAATCATAGCTCAGATTTTAAATTCAGCTTTCTTTAAGATTAGGGAAAATTTTGCTCCTTATTCCAGGCTTTATGGTACTTGCTAACATATTTTGACAACAAACTGTCATGCTTCAGAGCAATGAAGAAGCCAAAAATGCTCTAATACAATGAAACCCAGTGTTCTCCTTGAAGTTCTTGAGCCCATGAAAATAGGCAATTTTTCTGAGTCTCTTTAGTTGCATACAGCAATTAAGTTAATAAAAAGTAACCATGCAAACAAGATCTGAAAGAAATTTAATAATATTTTGGAAGTGTGTCCCTCTGTGTTGAGAATGTTTTTTTAATGGTTTGAGTGAAATGACAGATCCTAAACAGATAATCCTGTGTATTAGCCTTAAGATATGTTGGAGCAGAGGGCATAAATCCAAGGAATTCCCAAATTACCTTGGGTGACTCAGCTGGGACTAGATCCTTTGCAGAATTTAAGTTTTAACTCCTTTTTCTATGCAAAAGCTTGAAAGAGCACCAGCAGTGCTGGGGCAGCGAAGGAAGCTCTAACACGAGTTGAGCAGCTGCTGAATTCAAATATATTTTTCACAGACACAAATCTCCCTGCCCAGGTTCAGCATTGTGGCTTCTTGGTGCCTCCACAAGTCCCCACTGGTGCCCCTTTCAGTGAGGCAAACAGCAGCAATTCCCTTCCAGCATGTGGGAGCATTTCTCGGTGCAGGGATATCTGTGATTCAGATGTACCTTCTCCCACCTGGAAAAGGCTCCAGTGCTGAGGGTCACTGCAAGTACCATGAGAAACAGGAATAACCCTGTGAATCTTCAATTCAATTCAATTTCCAATGATGTCAGCAATAATTTTGGGTCGAGAACAGAGTCTTTTCCTATGAACATTCTTTTTTTTTCAGGAATTAAACTCTATTTTACTCTATTTTACCTAATCATACCGTTTTTTGCTAACTTTTGGTAACTTCTGTTTCAGAAAACTTCAGAAGAAACAGGAATGGGATAGGGGAGGGGGAAAGACTAGGGGATTTTTTAAGTTTTTGCTAAAAGTAAGTCACCTCATAGCACTTTATTTGCATATCTAGCATTTAAAGGGTTACACATGTAATTATTTAACGTAACTCCAAATAAGCTGTTTGATTTCCTTTCATCATGAGCCAAACATTAGGCTTCGAAAGGAATTCCTTTAAACTCCAATAATATAAAGGCACGTGGCAATGTGAAAGTTACAACTCTAGCTTAAATGAGTCAGACATAAAAGTATTTATGACTGATATTCTCTGAATATACCAGCTTCAGACACTTTAAAGTCTAGTTCTGCTCTACAAGGATAGGTACAGGAATATCAGCCATCGCACATCTGCAGAACTCTTACTTTCAAGCAGAGTCCAGTCCCTAAACATTCTTTTTTTTCTGCTTTAAGAAGAAAACTCCAACATTACAAGCCACACCAGGCCGTCAGCACCTGAAGCAAGTAAAAGCAATTCCTTTATGAACTTCCCACCAGTTATTTGTTTAGTGAGGCTCATGGAGAAAAAGAATTAAAAAAAGCTAGTGAAAAAAACAGTGAAAGGAATTGCACATGAAAGAGAGAAAGAAATGAAGTGAATGTTGTTTTTTCTGGATGAAATAACAGATTTGATCTTAGGCTTTTTTACAAACTCCAGCACAGGTGATCATCATTTGTTCTGTCAAAAGCATTTTCAATGACACAACCAGAACAATGTGGCTGTGATTACAAGGATCAGCGTGGATTGAAAGATACTCAGGGCATTTACCAAAGGGATATTTATAGCGGCGCTAAAGACATTCACTTTTTTAAACAAGCTCACAAATTTGAGGAACAGAAGGTTTGAAATCAGGGTTACTCCATTTGATTTTCCCTTTGCCATGCTAGCTGTGTCCTCTTGCAAATGAAGGCTGAAAACACGCCAGTTGAAATGTTATAGTCATAAAGTCAAATCCAAATGCTGAAGAGGAAAATTGAGATAGTTTTCATTGTGAACTTTGATGTGAAGCATCACAGCTTTTGGAGGACAGCCATACCTTTGATCTCGCAGAAATTGTGAGGAATCAACCACCTTGAATCCAAATCGTTCAGCAGGTGATTTATAATGTTATAATAGGACTGAAAGGACTTTTCGAAAAGTCATGTAACCAGCAAAGGAAAAAAAGAAATGACAAAGATTTAACAGAAATTCACGCAATTCTGGTAGCAGGCAATGTAAAGTTCACAGCATACTCTTTATTTTCTGGCACAAACTCTGAGACATCCAAGCTTCAAAATTAGCCTGGCTGACTTGTAACAGCACTGAAATGGATAAATGCAGGCATTTGGGTGCCTCAGCCCTGCAGACAGCCACGGGGCTCGGATCCTGCAGTGAGAGCAGCAGGCAGAGCCTAAGGGAAGGAGCCTCTCCTGATGGCAGCCTGGCTCCCCAAAGCCTGTCTTCACCAGGAGGGAGTGGAGAACAGCTGCAAGGCAAATGCTGCCAACTTTAATTCTCTCCATTAGTGGATCATTATCAAACGAGAGGGTTAATGAGAGCGGGGATTGCGTTTACTGTAAAGGGCTGCCCTGAGCACACCCAGGCTCCCTTCCCTGGAGGGTCACCAAGACTTTACTGGCAGCAGCCCTCAGGAGCTGCTGCAAAACCTGGTGGCATGGCCACTGTCACTTGTGGGGAGTTCCCTCCTGGCTCTGAGACACCCCTGAGCAGCCTGTGGGAGGGCAGAGAGCAGGGTCTGGGCTGTGACATCTCCCACTGGCAGTGCCTGGATCTGTGTGGCCCCATTGCAGGGTCTGGGCTGTGACATCTCCCACTGGCAGTGCCTGGTGCTCTGTGTCCCCACAGCTGCCTGTGGCTCCACAGAGGGGCTGCTTCCATGCACCCTCAAACAACAAATCTTTCAAACTCTCTTCATTTCCAGCTTGTCAGGGCCTTCCCATATAGCTGTATTTTGTTAAATCAGTTGTTCCTGAACCACATTATTTTCCCTGAGAAGGCCATAGTAGGGGTGTTCACAATCCCAGAAAATACCAAACAAGGTTGATTTCATAAGCTCTCTCTCCCCTTTAGGATTCTAAATCTTTGGGCTTTCAGTGATTCCTCCTATATGAAGGGAGACAAAACTTTACATTTGAGATATCTTGTTTTAATAATGCTCAATGAAATTAATTACTCAACAGCATTTCTACATTGATGTAAGAACAGAACTTGGTGAAAATCTGTGTTTGAGTTGTGTGGTCAAAATAGACACATAAAATCATAGACCATTACATTAATCTAGAAGAGAGAAAGGACTATTTTATTATACTTTTAATGAACAATTTTTAAAAATTCTTATTTAAGAGCATATGCAATACCCATAATGAATTTTTATTTAATGCAGAGCTGAACTGTGCTCATCAATTTTTTTTTTTTGCAGTCAGAATAATTCACTTTGTTAGCTGAAATCCATCAATACTTTCAGACAACCCCAAACTTTTTTTTTGTGGATACAAGACAAAAATTACCTACCTCTATTTAGAACATCAGCTCCTTAAAAGCATATGTATCATGAATTGTATCATGTCTTCATAGTTTTAACTTGAACTTGAACATCACATCTTGAATTTCTTCCTGACTATTTTTTTCTTGTACTTTGAAATTTTTTTGTTTCTTGAGAACTAGCTAGTTTAAGTTTCAAAGTTTTGTGATGGTCTGTTTGGATAAAATTACTTCCTGTAGCCTACAGCAAACAGTTTTTTATGTCACAGCTTTTTTCCTTTTTATTTTTGTAGATTTGTAGGATACAGGTAAAATGTAGCAACACAAAATTTCCCAGTGCTTTGAGATTCTCCTGCCATAAATCTTCCTGCTGAAATACATGCTAGGCATGTCTTAAGAGAAATCATATACAAGAACATGACTTGATCAGCATCCCAGTGAGATACAGGATATTTTTCAGCTAGGGAGTTAATGGATGATGATACTATATTTGGCCAGTAAAAATAATGACACACTTTCCCCTGGTCTACAAGAACTACTCCCACATTGATTTTAACTTAATATCTCCCTCATTAGGAACCTGCACAGAAGTTTGGCAGAAATACCCAAGACACTTATTGGATCATTCGCTGGTAATAATAGATATTGCTTTTATTTTATTTTTTTTTTCCCTGAGAATTTACAGGCTAACCATAAAAAGGATAGCCTTGAAACAAAAGCTTTTTACAAAATACAGATTTTTATCAACTCCATCACTGTTGAGGTTTAATATTTTATGGAGCTAAATAAAACTCGGACTTCTCCACTTTCACGTTGTGGGATGCAGTAAAAGCTTGAGAGGTGGATTCACCCTGCTGCAGAACATCCATTACTCACCAAATGCCCTTCACTGCACAGTGGACTCTGCCTCTGATAGGATCAGACTCCCAAAGCCCAGGTAACCTGATATACAATTTCAAAATGGAAAAGCCCATGCCAATAGCTGGGGAGTGGCTCTTCTGCAGACCTGCAGTGGCTGAAGAACGGGATCCACAGCTCACCAGCAAAAATGCCATAAAAAGCACTCCTTTTTTGTTTCCTTAAATTGAGCCAAGTATTCAAATAAAATTCTACTTAACAAAGCATCTACTTTAATTCCACTGTAGTCTACAGGGTGTATGTGTTTATCTTGAGCCTTGGACATGACATGCACCAACACCCAGGTGCTGTGAGCCCCTCTGAAGGGACAATGAAAGAGTCACCTGGCTCGTTCCCCATCTGGGAGATTGAGAGGACACTCAGCCAATTGCTCCTGCAGCTAAGAAAGCCACCAAACTATTTAATGGTGGCACAATTGAGAGTAATAACTTGACTAATAACTCATTGCCTGATTGTTATTTTTAAGTGCACTCGTGAAAATTAAAGCTCTGGGTCTGCGGCATGAAACCATTATCTATACAACAGCTCACAGAGAGGGTTATCTAATAACATGAGAAATCTATTAGACTCGGTGGAAGCAAGAACTAAAAGAAATAAATCATGCAATAATGGTAAATCAGATCTCTAATTATGGCCCCACACAGGAGGCCGAACGAGAATTATGTCCCTAGAACCACTACGTGGTATTTCTCGTCCTCTCTCTTGTTTTAGAAGCATTCAATCATATCCTCCTGCCTAAATTCCATCAATCTCACAGTAATTTCTGAACAGAGCTGGTATGCTTGTGAAGAAGATGACTAGCAATCACCAGCACAGGTCTTTTTCTAAACTCTTCATAGACCAGGATCCTCAAAATTTTTCTCTGCTATTGGTGCTGGAAATGCCAGCACCAAAAATTTGTGGCGTCAGAAGAGCTCCAAATCCTGTGCAATTCCTTTATAACCAGCTAATTCTGCCTGTGCTGGGAACAAGCAGTGCTAGTGTCTGTCTAAACACAATCTGGTTGTGCCTGCAGGTCTCTTCTTTGCTGCCCTGGAATCTGAGCAGTGCTCTGTCCTGGGACCCAAAAGACAGCAGTGAGTGGGAGCAGGTCCATGAGGAGCTTCAGCACCTCTCATCTCCTCTCAGTTCAGAAGCAATGGAGGAAACTCAGTTCAAAGCAATGGGGGACCCCAGAGAAGGGTATTTCATTTCTCCACTGCTCTGATGCGAGACCTCTGGCAAAGCCACTCCTTTCTCTGCTCCAGCTCCAAGGGCTTTGCCAGGTCAAGTGTAAAACTGTGTTTGGCCTGAGCAGGAAGGATTCAAATCCTGCTCAGCACTCCTCATGTGGGCATGGGGTGCAGCACTGCCCCTGAGCAGCCAAGCCCACCTCCCCTCCTTGCCACCCCATGCCCACAGGCAGCTGGGGAGGTGTGGGACCTCCTCCTGCCAGGGATCTGGAAGCTCCAAGGGCGCCCTGCTCCGTGGTGCCCTGTCCCTGCACTCTGCCCAGGGTGCCTGGCTGTACCTCCCTGCCATATCAAGCACTGCTAATGCAAACACTCCCACAGTACCTCTTAATTATTTTGCTGGAGGTGAGGACAGGGCGTACTTGGGAATTGTCCCGGTTGGAAAAACTCCACGCCAACCGGATGCACTCAAAAGTGGACCTGACTCAGTAGAAATGATGCATAGAAAATCATTGCAGCCATCTAGATAAAAGTAAATAAGCCACAGAGTGGCATAAATAACAGTGCTGAAAACATCATCAGACTTTTGATTTTAGCTCAAAATCCTATTGAGAATACAATTCATCAGGAAATCATGATGCCCTTTGCTTTATCTTAACCACTTCTGCATGCACAATTATTTTGTTGGGCACTCACTTTGGGCCAAATCCTGTTCTAATTTCTTTCCTTGGTAATCAGCATTTCTGGCTGACAGGAGGCTGCTCTGCAGCACTGTGGTTTTCCATTTGGAGGTCTTTTTCTGAGGTCTGTGCATTTGCAGAGCTGCTCTCAGGTGGCTTCTTCCCCCTGTGTGAAAGGAGAGCAGTGACACCGCAGAGACACTGCAGAGGGGAAGGGCCATTCCCCTTTGTCCTCATGTGGGAAGAAGAGTTAGCAAATGTTTTTTAAGCTGTGTCTGTACGGCTAAAGAAGTTGAAATTCATGTTAAATAAAGCAGGCCTGAGGCCAAATGACCTGGTTAAATCCCCGCCACACTGTACTTGGTCCTGGGTTTCTTCAGGACCATATTGTGCTGCCAACATGGAAAATTAAGACAGAACCATCATTCTTTGTGTCTTTTTCTGTAGCTCCACGATTTTGAAATGCTGTGAGAGCTGTGTCACTGTCCCCCAGAGCAGTGTTTTCATAGCATGAGGCCTTTGGTAAGAATTGCTTTCAACTCCTAATGGCACATGAGTGTGCATTTAAGGGTCTACAAATCTTCCTGGGACAGTGCTGGAGTACTCTGTAAGGTGAAGGCAGTCAGAAAGTTTGCAGTCTCATTCTTCCTGCCTCCTGGGAACAGCCATGGGCCTGTGCCATTCCCTGGTGGGCACTGGGACGTGGCCAGTGTGATGCCAGTGTGCAGTGGAACAGTTTGGACAAAGGGGATCCCCAACATTGCTGCCTTTGCAAATACAGACATATCTGGGGAGGCAAAGCTGTCACTGGGTACAACCTGAGGCCATTTTTTACCCACAGAAGAGATGAGCGGTCACACAACATCCCAAATAACACGTTCTGAGTGATGTTGACATCTCAGAAAGGGTTTGCACCCCTATTTCCAGGGAAACAGTTGTGCCTACAAGGAAATAACAGCAAAAAGGTAGCTTTGGAAAGATGAAGTTTATTTTTTCTGATGGGCACTTTAATAAAAAAATAATGCATGTAGAACTTTACACTGTTTGAAGCAAGGCAAATTTAGCTACATTTTTTCAGAGTATGTCTGAAAATGGGAAAAAATACTCTTTAATGGAAACCTTTTCCATTTACACTGGAATGAAACAGAATAAACTCCACATTTCCACACTCACATATTACTGTAGACATAAAAATATTCCTGTGGGATCACACAGTCAGAAATCACCTACTCAAGGGGACATGAATGATGACTTCAATAGAAGATGGACATAAATTTTAATTAGTTGGTTATTTGATCTTGTGTTGTTAGTGATGGAGGATCTCAGAAGGGAATTAAGTATGCTTAAGACTGAAATTGCTTAGAAACAAAACACACTGCAAGGTAAGTTAGATACCACTAAATTAAAAGAAACTTTGCACCTATTAAGAGATACAATAAAATAAAAATGGCAATTACAACCAAGCAATCAAAAATGCAATTGAGATCAAACCAGCTATGGGGATAACTAAATTTATCCTTGACTTAATCAGACCTGCTAAGTATTTTCAGCAGATCTGAGAAAAAGTATTAACATTCTTGGGAACATTTCCTCTTGGAAGATACAATTGAGGAATAGAGAAACTAGGTCCAGGGTTCTTTTGCTTTAATGTGTTTTTTCATTGAATTTCTCCTTCTATTTATGTATCCTAAGCAAAGCATCTCTTGCATCATTTATACACTTTGCTGGCTCTCTCCAGAATCCCAGTCTTTCACCTACTATGGAATATATCAGGAATACCTCTAAAGTTGTCACAGCTTAAAAAAAAATTAAAATTAAAGAAAAATTGTTCTCTAATAGTTTTGCAATCAATAAAATTGTTCACATGCAGCTTAACACGAGGCTGGGCACGTAGGACTGCAGCCTGCTTGGGAAAGGGAAGCAGGGCAAGGAGAGATGCTCCAGCAGCAATGCCCCGAGCGCTGGGACGCTGCTGGCGAGTGCCTGGCACAGTTTTGACCTCTGCCAAGTGTCTCATTTTTCCCTGACAAGCTCTGGGCACGGCTCAGGGTTGCTGCAGATGGAGGAGCACTGCCAATAAGCAGCAGGGGACGAGGTTTCTCTTCTGGGGGACGATGGAAATGAAGCCGCGTGGTTTTGAGCCAGGCCGGGCCGTGCCAGCTGCCCTCCGGGCCAAAGGGAGCTCCCGCGTGTTTACTACTGCAGGTCGAGCTTCTGCACACAAGTGTTCAGCTGCCTTAGCTGCATGTAATGAAATCAATCAGTCCTGACTAATGCTGGCACCCCCTTTCCCAATATTCTTTTTTTCAGTATTAGAAAATGGCCACATTTGATATTACAAAAACTTCAGCTTCCCGAAATTTCTGTGCCGTTGCACAGCTACACCTTGGATGTCTTTTTAGGGGCAAGTCCATATTAGATGGATGTTTAATGGTGGAAAATTGTTTATTTTTCTCATGAATTATTGACAAAAATTTGCTGAATCCTTGGGTGAAAATTTGTCCACTACTGAATCATCAGATAAAGCTCATGAATGTTCTGCAATGTCAAAGAAACAAACTAATGAGCCAGAACCAGAATGGACAAACACAGTCTCCTTAATTAAGGAATAGAGAGTTTTTGTAATCATTTTCATCCTTACATGTATTTTCCTATTTTCTTTCAGAAAAAAAAGGAAATATTTTTTCTAATCATCTTGCCACTGACCTTGCATTTTTTGTCCTTTTACTCCATCTCACAGATGTCTGGCCACTCAACATGCAAGACCATCACAGTTTGTTGACATGCTTCTACTGTGATCCCATATGACCTTCTTCTCTGGCAGAGTGTCTGTCTGAAACTGTTTGCACAATCTAATCCTCCTTTAAATATAATTTCTATTACAGAAACAAAAAGGGCCAGTCCTCTTTTCTAATAAATAACCACAAATCCAGATGCAAAAACATGAACAACATGAAAAAGATTCCTGTTAAATCTGAGTACCTAACACCTTTTCCTTTCATCAAATCTTCAACAGTATAGTATCAATTTACATCTTGATCCTACATGTCTAAAGCTTAAATACATGACAGTTCATACCTAAATTTACATTTCCCCCCCTGTTTTCATTATTAGAATTTGCTAATAATCTGACTGCTCCTTTGCCTGAGGAAGGGGGAAAGAACTGACCTCTCTTCACTAGGGGAGAAAGAAACCATTATTACATTGTGTTATATTATTGCTTATGTTTTTATTCTCTTCTTGTTCAAAGTAAAGCAAATTTCTAGCAAAACTTATAGCAAATTTTGGAGTTGTCCAGGCAGTTGCTTTAAAATACAGTAAAGAAGTAAGAAAATTTACTGCCCTATATGTATTCCTGTACATACAAGAATGCATGTACAACAGTAAAAATAATGTAGAAGAAATGCAGTAAAGTAGTAGGAAAACAAAATATCTTAAGTACAACTTCACAATTATAATTTGGTAAGCAAAATATGAGTCTCTGACAAATAACTAAACAACTCTTAACACAGAAAATGATGACTACATAGACCAAATAATAAAAAAGCAATGAATAAATCAGTAAATAAGCCCAACTTTATCTACAGCTCTTTAAAAGAGCAAACCACACCATAGGGACTGAAAAGAAAATTTTAACTAAACTTCTCATTAATGGATGTTTGAATTTTTAAATATCCTGAATTTCTTTACAGACTAAACCCTTGCAGAAGAACCTCCAATATGTACTAACACATGGATTGGAACCATATGGCCAAATAGTTACTTTACGTGTAAGAGTTGTGGGAGTGAAGGGAGTTCTGCCCAAAGAGCTGTTAACAACTTCAATCAAATTCACTGTGACAGCCCTAAGCTTGATTTTAAGAACAAAATACAGGCAAATGCATGCACACAGCTGTATTTAAGCCTGACTTTGAGGAATCCAGCTTGGAGGATTTGTGCAGAGTAGTTAGGACATAGGTCATTAAGGTCTTATCTAAAAGATAATCTCCCTAAAAAATTATGGAAACCTATTGCTCCAGTCACCCAGCACTGGACAAGGTATTGAAGAACATGCTTCAGGAGTAATCCTCTACTGGCAGGGGAAGAGATTAAATGGGCCAATAGCTTTTTCCATCTTTAGTTGTTATGATTGCACTGTAATCCGACTAGTGCCACTTGCCTGAAGAGGAGAAGAAGACCTCAACCTTGGGGGTAGGGAAAGACACAATATTTCATTGTGTACAATATTTCAGAAGCTATTCTTCCCAGAGAGGTCCTCTCAGATTAGTGTTGTTGGGAAAGGTTTATCATTTGCATTCCCATTTCTGCAGTCAATCCAAGTAATATGATTGTGGCATTAAACTTATCCTACAAAAGGTATTTGTTTAAGACATTTCTTTTCCATTATTACCCACACAATGAATGTATGCACTAGGTTTCTAGAAGTCTGCACCAAAAACAACTTTTAAGCCCAGAATCACATTTCCTTCTCCATCGGCCTTAATTCCTCTATTGAAACTTTTTGCTGACTAGTTGAAAGGGGCTGTTCACTCACTTTGCAAAACCCAATATGCGATTTATTCCCACATTTCAAAGGAAGAATGGGAAGCTTTTAAATCTCTACAAAGGAACCGAGTAATACTGATCAAGCCCATCTGACAAGGGGACAGATGTAGGGTGATGAGTGAATTCTATAAGACGCTTTAAAATTTGGATCAGTAAGAAGACAAGTGTCTTCCAGGAGTAGCAATTTGATTCTCCACAGCACAGCTCACTTGGCTGAGTAGAAGTTCCTCTTTCAGCATTCAAGAAGCACCAGCTCCATCTCAACAAGGTGGACAAGTTCCAGAGCTAAAGCACACTGCAAAGGGAGGTCACCTGCACTGCAACTTATTAGAGCCTCTAAGTCCAAAAAATCCAGAGAAGCAAACTTATTTGAAATGCTTTCTTATCCCGGAAATGTTCCTGTGCTGCTCCCAGCTCTGAAACTGTTCATCAGCTTCATCTGTATGCTACTCATTTTGTCCCAAACTTTCTCAAGTTCTCTCCACTGCTGTGTCATGCACAGAATTTTTAACAATAATTTCTTAAAAATACCCTCTCACCTCCCCAGCTCATCACATGCTACTTCCAGCCACAGAGCAGCGGCATCCTTTCAGCTTCCTGCAGAGCCATATTTTGATTCTTCTGTTTTAGCTGAAGGACCTGACTTGGCACTGTTTTAACAATGAATTTTATGCAAAATTTCCTATGAGATTCATCCCATTAAAAGTGGGCAGGCTGCCATGGCCTGCTGGGTCCCTGATCTGCTATCAAAGCTGGTGCATCCCTGAGCATTTCTGGTCTCTTTTTTGCCCTTCATTAAGGCTCTGATCAGAGTAGAAATAAGCCCACACAAGATACAATAAAGATTTTGGACCCCATAGGAAAAATGTGACATCCAGCTTTGTTAACATCTTAAATCCCAGTCATCACTACAGTTGCACCATAAATAACCATTCTTACAGGTGCAAAATGGGTGTAAAGAGGCAATCTGGGAGTCAGCAGTACTATACCTATGTAGGTCTGGTCATAGACTTTTTTAAACAGTTGCAAACTCTGGGGAGCTGAAGTACACAAGCAGCAAGATAAAAATGAGTTTGATAGTTATTTGTACCCAAGACAGAAGCTCCCTGTAAGAGTATATAGGAAAGTAGCTAAAGAATTTTTCACCTTTTGGATAAAGACAATTACCACATTTTCACCAAGTACAGAATTTATCATCATTTTCCTTCAGGGAAAAAATAAAAAAAGTATCTTCAGACTTTTCTGCTCCAAAAAAACAATAGTGAAGATATGAAGCTATGTTGCCTTACCTTTGGGGAAATACAGGTAATTATTGCAACAAGATTTTTGAAGAGGGTTTCTGTGTATACTTTAGGACTTAGAACTTCTGTAGTCATTTTACTACATAATGCCTTTTTACTGTATTTGCCTTTTTTGAAGACTGAATCAATGATTTCAAAATCTCCCAGTTCTCCACTGGAAGCTGTGCAAATGACACAACCTCACCAACTTCCCTTTGCACAGAGATAAACAACCTCACAGTAAAAAACTGTCCCTTGCTGTCTTAATAAAGGCTCTCCTTTGTTTCACACCATTATTATTATTAATTATTATTATTATTATTATTATTATTATTATTATTATTATTATTATTATTATTATTATTATTTCAGTTATTGTACTGCAAAAATTGTGGTGCAGACCTGTAGTTTTGGAGGGTAATGTAAACTATTTTCTCCAGTGAACTGTTATCTGTGTCCAAGAAAGTGAGGAAGCATTCTGCCATGTCAGACTTGCCTTGAAGACTTGCATGAAGCTGCCTCCTCCTCCTCCAAGGAGTCCAGTGTGTTTTGAGGTATAGTTGTCCTGAAGTCTCTTTCCATTTTGTCCTATTCAGCTGAAGCAAGTTAACCCTAGAAACAGGAGAAATTTAGGGAGTTATTTCCATAAATGGAAAGGACTTCTGGAAAAGCAGCTATAAACATGAAGGGAAGAGGTAGTTCTTTCAGTTTGTTTTGTTTGCTTACCTTCCTCCAAGCATGCTAAGGGAAAAAAAAATAAAAGGCAGACAGAAAGATGCAGATGGAGATACAGAATGTACCCATTAAGTCTCTGCAAGGAATGCTTTATCAGCTTGCTCGTCGGCTGCCGAGTTGTGCATTTGAGGGCATTAGATTCCCAAGAGCGGGATCTATAGAGGATTCCTACCTTTGGAAAAGAACAAAAACACAGAATAAAAGCCTTAATCTTATAACCCCCAATCTAGCCAACTAAATCCCCAATTAGCAATTCAAACAGATTAATATAGTCCTTCCCTCCATTAAGCGTACCCGACATCATGTGGTTGTGTTTTTTAAAGTTACATTTTTCTTGTGTGCAGCTCTTTTTCTCACCAAAGTTGACAATTCCTTTCAGACCATCCTACTTTTCCACAGACCAGGAATGGACTCTTTATCTTTTTGCCTTTCTTTTTCCCCTTTTATTTTTTTCCTTTTAAGTGCAGTCAGTCTTGTTGATGCACTCTGGCAGAATCTCTTAAATGAATGCCTGTTTTTTTATTGAACATGTCTCCAGATGTCTGTCCACCTTGCTGTTTCCATACTGCAGGCTGTTTGCAGTGTTCCCTCTGAGAGCAATGTAGAGGGTGGAAATGGCACACTTCTCTGGCTTCTTTGAGAATTCACTCTTATTCCCATCCAACTCATGAGTGCTGTAACTTTAATGACTGTTTCTGCTCTTGACTGAGGAGAAACCAAGCACAGGGGCTGTCCCAGCGGGGAAGAAGCACTGCTAATGCCTCCCTGAGAAAGGCACTTAGGGTCTTTCCCAGATTTCAGAGAGTAAGCCATTGCCAAATGCCTTCAGACATATCAAGATCATGGTTCTAGAAAGGATGAATTACCTGTGACCACTAGAGGTGGCCAGCAGTCTGTTGACTGACCCTATAAACTATTTCCCCCATTTTTGCAACCCCATTGGGCTAGGTGTAGCTGAGGACCATGCATGTCCCTGGTCCTCTCCATCCCTCACTCCTGCATATAAAATGATGGTGGAAACATTTTGACTCTTCTCTGCCCTGCAATTTCATCCGTCTCATGTAATTTCCACTTTTAAGCAAAGGTAAGGAAAAGCTGCCCTTTTCTTTCCTCATATTTTGTTAAGCAGACCATTTAAAAATCTTTTCCATCAGCTGCAGTGGATTACCAAAAGGGAGGCTTTGAGAGGAAAGTGAGTCTTGCAACAGAGCATGTCTGTGGCCTCCCACAACCAACCAGCTGCTGATGCTTGGAATTGGGAACATTGAGGCTCATGCCCAAACTACTGGCTTTCTTTGCACACAATAACCTTCAGGAACGATAAGGCTGCACAGGCTTTCTGTTTTCTGCATATCTCAGAAAGGTTTAAAGCTTATGAAAGTGTAATTGGTGCCAATGTTTTTCTCACACTGAAAAAGCAAATGTAACATGGCTTCAATGGTAAACGTAGAGACAGCTTGTATTTTCTCAGTTCTTACCTTTAACTCTTTGAAAATGAATTGTAAAACTTTTAAGAAAGTTAAATAAAATAAATGCAGGCATGAACACATGGAGATTATTATAATGACCATCATTTTGCATAAATCCAATCCATTCTGCATACTCCCCAATCACCAGCAGCATTTCACAAATATTTTGCTGCCCTGCATTTTACATATACAGGTGTGCTTACACCTTATATAGACAACAATAGGGCCCAGTCTGACATGTGAAGCATAAGAGGAATAACAAGTACATGTCTGCTTTACTTGTCTACCAGGTGGAACAAAACTTCCCTAAACATTTTTGATCAAAGGCGCTTTCCATCAAACAAATTTTTGTCTGTATTTTAAAAGTTCGACTTGACTTTTTTCTAGGTTAAGTTTGCTTTAGGGTTTTTTTTTCCTTTTTACCGAGAGTTTAAAAATCTAATAGTCAAAATAAAATTCTTTTGCTTTAGACAAATAATAAATATTTTAAGTATTTATGAGAAAAAAGCATCAATTTTGTCAGTTCTTGTCTTAAGCTTGAAAAGATTAACCAAATAAGGAACCTGTTCTTCTCACTGAACTTACTTGGAAGATTTGCAGCCACATTTCAGAATCCCCCATATTTAATTTTTTGTTTTGTGTCTCATAGTCACTTGCGACTTTCTAAAAGCTTACTCTGCTAGAATCAGTAGTTAGTTCCAAAATATCTATTTTCTCTTTCTATAAAAGTCGTTATCCCTTAAGACTTCAGGATTAAGAAGTGACATATGATCAGAATCTACTTCACACACTTTGCAACTATTCAGCAAATAAAATTACCTGAATGGATTCTTGTTACATTTAAATCTTACAATTTATTGATAGCTTCACAGATTCTCAGCATTTTATGCTGGACATATTGGAGTATCAGGAACAATTTTTATTAGAAGTATTTCTATGGCTGTAAGAGATGGACATGCAGGAAGACATCTAGTTAAGAGAGGGCCTTCTCACTGCCCAGAAAACCATCCAGTGAACAAAACAGGTGGAAGTGGACAAGAAAACAAGATGTAAGGATTCCATGTTTGATGGATTCCAAGTCACTGCAGCTCCTAGCCAGTCAGGTTCTCCCACGCTTCCTTCTGAGAGATGGATCAGCCCTCTACAAACCCAAACACACACACCGAGCAAACAGCCACGAGTCTGCAGCCCCTGTGCACAGGAGTGTGGAACAGCCAGGGTAGAAGGGATCACCCAGGGCAGATGGGTGCATGCTGGCCCTGGGGGCACGGGCTGGGGGAGAGGAGAACTGAGTGGGGATTTCCAGCACAGAGCTGGAGAAAACAGACAAGAAGCAGGAAATTCTGGCTGAGCCAAGCCCCGTGGCATGACTCCCAGAAAAGGAGTCAATATCGCAGGGATCTGGAGGCATCAGAGGTGGTTTTCAACAGCTGGCTTCAACAGCTGGATCTCCTTACTTTGCCATCTGTGAGGTTGCACAGTAGCAAAGACGGGAGCAAATGATCTGCTGGATAGCCCAAATCCTCGTGGGTTGGCCAGGGGTTACTGCAGACAGCCAGAGTAACTGGGCAGACAGGCTGATTTTTATTGGAAGTGAAACCCTTGCACAGAAGTCAAGCTCCCAGGCTAAGCTGGCTTTGGGCAGAGAACCACATGCTGCACTGATACAGCCCATGAGTCATGGGCAACACTTCACCAATAGCAGAACAGGTCCTTTTTTAATGACTCCATTAACAGGCTCCTTGCAAGATCAGACACACAGGCTTCTTCTTGCTCAGCCTCCTTGTGCTCTGTGCAGGAGTATTCTTCTTATGCCCAGTGAGCTCTTAATTTGCAGTCAAGTTAAAACCTGATCTGGTTCCTTCCATGATCAAAAAATAGCAATGTCCTCTGAATTCCTTGCTGCACAGGAGAGCCAAACCTCACCCAGATGCTGGCAGTTGCTCATTTTTGACTGCTAGTGGCTTGCAGCAAGCATGCTTTGCTACCATGAGGAGCTAGGTTAGCCCAATCCTGCTAACACCTAATACTAGACAAAGTCCGTACTCACAGAAGTAAACGGGCATAACTCATTGCACTCTGTTAGTGATTTGCAAAACTTTTTGCTCAGATACTCAGATAAAGTTACAGGCATTCTTATTTAAGAATGAATTTGCAGTTCTTTTGGTCTGCATTAGTTGTCATGCCATATACAGATGAATTTATCAAGGCTTAAATGCTTTCTTCATGAGATGTTTATATTCTTCTGATGCCACCTTTACACTACAGCCCATCATAACCTTCTTCATGAACACATTTTGATAATAGTGTCAACACAGTCATTTGCAGTAGCAAAAGTTGGAAACATGCAATTTACAATTTAATTAAAAAATTATTTTAATAAAATACTTTTATTAAAAAAGTAAAGAGGAAAACATTGCTCTTAATCTTATCATTATGTATCTTCCATACCAGCAGGTTTATGTTTCAAGAGGCTCAGAAGCACAAAAAACAGGGAAAGTCACCAACATCTATCAAATTATAAAACACAAAGAAACTAATAAAAGAGTAAAACAGCCATGATATGATAGAGTTTTTTGATTCTAGGAGAAATAAGGAGCAGGTCTAGGAGAAGTAAGACAGCAGAATTGCCATCCTGGGCTTCTAGAGGGAAGATTTTGTCCTGCTAGGGGCTGGTTGACAGTGTCCTTCAGGAGGAAGCCCTGAAGGTCAAAATGGTCCAGGAAGGCTGAACATTCTTCAAGAAGGAAATCTTAAAGGTACAGGAGCAGGCTGACCCCAGGTGCTGAAAGGTGAGTCAGTGTGGAAGAAGATTGGCTTGGCTGAACAGAGATTTTTAGCTGGACTTTGGTGCATAAAAAAAGGAGTTTATGAGCTTTTTGAGAAGGGTCAGGCCACTCAGGAATACTACAAGGATGTTATGAGGTCATGCAGGGAGAAAATTAAAAGGGGTAAAGCCCAAATAGAACTTCATTTGGCTACTGTTGTAAAAGACAATTAAAAAGTAGTTGTATAAATCCACCATCAGTAAAAAGAAAGTTTAGGAGAATCTCCATCCTTTACTTGATGCAGGAAAAAAAACAATGAAGGATGAGGGAAAGGCTGAGGTACTTAATGCTGAAGGCTGACAAATGTGACATCCATCTATGGGAAGGTGGATCCAGGGAAGTGCAGGCCTGTCAGCCTGGCCTTGGTTTTGGGGAAGGCCATGGAGCAGATCAGCTCTAGTGCCACCACCCTGCACGGACAGCACAGCCAGGGGACCAGGCACAGCCAGCACGGGTTTGTGAGAGGCTGCTTGAACAACCTGATCTTCTTCTAGGACAGCATGGCCCACCTAGAGGGTGAGGGAAAGGCTGTGGGTGTGCCTACACAGACTTGAGTCTTTGACACCCTTTCCCAGAGCATTCTCCTGCATAATCTGGCTGCACATGGCTTGGACTGGTGCATTGTTCATGGATAAAAAGTGGCTGGATGTTCGGGCCTAGAAGGTGGTGAGGAATGGAGTTACATCCATGGCTGTCACTCTGGGTGGACACATGTCCCAGGGCACAGCTGATGCCAGTCCTGTTTAACATCTCTGTTATTTGAGTCTGGATGTGGGGATTCCTCAATCAGTTTGTGGATGGCACTAAGTTGGGTGGCAGAAAGAGAAATGGCACCAAATGTGGTGCAGGACCTGGAGCACAAGTTTTATAAGGAATGGCTGAGGGAGCTGGGGGTGTTCAGCCAGGTGCAGGTTGGTCTCTTCTCCAAAGGAAAACGCCGCAGGACAAGAGGAAACAGCCTCAAGCTGCATCAGGGAAGGTCCAGATTGGATATTAGGGAAAAATTCTTCCCAGAAAGTGTTGTGAAGCATCAGAACAGGCTGCCCAGGAAAGTGGTGAAGTCCTCACTCTTGAAGGTGAGATGATGTGTAGATGCGGCATTTAAGGACATGGTTTAATGGCAGTGCTGGATTAATGGTTGTACTCCATGACCTCAGGGGTCTTTTTCAACCTAAATGATTCTATAATTACATGAAAACAGTGAAAATCTCAATATCTTAGTGCATTAAAAGCTTTTTTGTTACCATAGACTGCAATACATTATGGCAATACTTTTATCAAAACACGGGTAAACATTTTGTACAAATTAAAATCACCTACAGCTTTTCCTCTTCCTGTTTTTCTCCACCCTGCCCGATTATGATGGATTTTATGTTTTAGGTACTTCTTACTAAAGCAGAGCACATTGTGCAAGGACACACATACATAGATACAGAAGCATAAAAGTCATGTCAGAGTGCGCTCCATTCAGCCTTGGGAATGAGGGCCACCCTCTGACAGGGGTAATGAGAACAAGCATGGTGTGGAAAAGCTACCCTATAAGAGTGTGACAGTGGGGAGGTAGAGTTAGAGCTTCAGCCCAGGACTCCCAGCCCTGAATACACCAGGGAACCTTTTCCTAGGCTGATTTTTGCATGCCTGCTCTAAGAGTGGCCACAGACCTCTTGACTCTTTAACAATGCAGGGTGATCAGGCCCAAGTGTCTCCCACTCACTCAGGCAGAGGCTGCTGGGCAGCGTGAGGGCAATTTGAGGTGCCTGTTCTTCACAAGGACTTGGTCTGTTACATTGAAGAAGTCTACATCTCAGGGACTATTGAACTTCCCATGGAAGCTCTCATCCTTGCAAGCTTTTTATATATTTTTTTTTTGCCCCAATCTGAGCTTATACCTGCACTACTTTGGTGGATATTCCTGGAGGGCTGGTGGTGTCTGACTCTTCCTTGGGCATCACATCTGGTTTCTCCATTAGGCCTGGTGGTACCTACCATGGATGTCCCCGATGTCACTGCATGTGTCCCTCTGTCCATCAACATCTCAGGGTGAGGGCAGCTCTCCTGGGGCTCCTGGCTCAGCTGGCCATGCTCCCTCAAAGGAGAGGGCCTTGGCAAGGAGCTCTCCACCAGAGCAGGAGGGGAGGGCACAGGCACCCAGCCTCACACACCTCCTAGGTGTAAAAGTCACAAGCCATTTTATTAGGCTTTTTTTCTTCCCTTTTTCTCACCCTGTGGTAACAGCAGCCATGGATAAGATGGGGTAATTAAGCATCAAGGTTAGCAACCCTCCCACCTTCACTGATAAACCTCCCACCCCTGCCTAGACATGCTCTCTGACATCTCAGAGCCCAGTATCCTCTTGATCCTTTGGCTAAACAACAGACCTTCACTATCACTCAGGAAGCTGAGCCTTTGAACTCAAACCATGTATGTTTAAGGTGGGGAAAACCATATCTCTGTGTACGGAAAGAGACTGAGTTTTTTGGTGGATTTTTTTCCCCCCTCAGTAGCAGTTCAGCAGTTACAAGGTCTAATTGAAACAGGGGGAGACAGAAAATCTTGGAAAATTTCAGGTTGGAATATTTCTCTGCAGTTAAGAGGAAGAATCCTAAAATAGAAAGGACACTCGAGTGTCATCAAATATTCTGTAGTTTTGGCTCAGAGCACTTGCAGTCACTGAGATAATAACTTGCTTTTCTGCACTGCTACCTTTTAACTCCTGCACAGGCAGCTACCAAAGATAAAACCAGATTAATGTACACATACAAATAAAAGTGACCTAATGTCACCATTTGAACAAAATCAAGTACTTCATATAAAGATTTTTGACATGATTTGATTGTATTACTTGCTTCTTTTTTCCCCCAGCAGTAGACAATTGGTAGTTTAAGAAGGATCTCTTTAAAAATACTGGAGCACATTTAAAAGGCTGACAAGTTGTATTTGTGGTTTTCAAAAGAAATAATTTTTGAGTAGAGCTACCTTTTTTGGCATAAAGCAATTGGAAAGTACCATAGATATCTCAATAAAACACATCAAAAGTAACTTTCTATAGCTTGTTTTGACATGTCCACTTGTGTGTTGTATCAACTTTAACTAAACATCATTTTTTTTCCTCTGTCAGTACAAACCATTAAAAACATTCAACAGAAAAAGCAAATAGAAATAACCCAGTCCTGTGTTTGCCTATTTTCAAATAAAAGGAGATACAGAAAGGAGTGGTCACTGCAGTTGAAAGTGCATTTTTCTGATTCATATATTTGCTGTAACTATTTGCATAGGATTTAAATGTCTAAGAAAAATGCCCAACCATTTTTTAGAGAATGCTGCATTTGAGAAACCTGAAAATGCTAATCTGATTTCATATTTACAAAGGTTTGTTTACTGTGGATGTGATCAATTCACCAAATGACGGCAAACTTTGGTAAATACAGTTTTGATGCTGAGACTCTTTGACCTTTTTATGAAGGAATAGAAAGCTTATCTGCTCTAGAACCAATCCTAAAGCAGCACATTGTGCTGTGATTTCATTTGAGATCTTATCCTTTCTCTCCCTTTCCTTCTCTCTCTCTTTCTCCCACCCTCCCTTCCTATGAACACTGAATGCTAAGTAATTTCCTTGTCAAGGTTGCTTATCAGGACTAGATTTACACTTGATATCATTTTGTAAGCACGCAGCAAATGGCTCATACATTAAGAGAAAAAGGGAGCAGACAGTGTTTGTGTCTGAGGAGGAAATGAATCTCAAGAAAAAAAAAAAGGCTGTTAATTAATATCCTAATAAAAAATAAATAAAAGATCATTCAATCACGGAACACACCTAGGAAACAAGCTACAAAATCAAGTCTAAAAATAGGTCTGCATGCTCTTTATTAATCCTGAACATTCAGAGGCATTTTCTGCTCAGTGATGGAGTGCAGGTAAATTAAATGCATGATGGAGGATCTTTCCTTAACTCCCAAAAAATTAATTGCAAAAAAACTTGTTGCAAACATTTCAGTGCATCAGCATCCTGCCACTTCCACAGCAATGTTTAAAAAGACAATGCTTGTCTCACAGGAGAAAAACATGTTTAAGTCCTCCTTATGCCTTAACCAAGGTAATAATTTGTAAAGACTGTGGGAGATGATCTGTACTGACTGGGCTTAAACTTTGAGGATTTTAAGGATTCCTATATTTTCAGTGATTTTGCTGGAGAAAGAGGGAGCCCAGAGCTTATTCCAGGCAAGTAGAAGTCTAAGTTTTGGCCAGCGCCCACAATAAAGGCAGCAATAACATCTGCTTTACTTCCTGTGGAAAGAGAAGGGAAACTATATGACCCCCAGATGAAGAATTCCAAATCCTATGTTACAAAGAGATGAATCTGTAACACATTAACTACTGAATTACACTAAAGTAACTCACATAACCTGAATAAGAACATCCATAGTATTCTTCTCATTATTGAGTACTAAAATGCATCACAAGCATTTTGATAAAGGAATGTATTATATTGGGTTAGGCTAAGTGATAAATATCTGGCACATTAGGTCCTCTGCATTAAATGCCCATTGTTTTGGTCTCCTTTGGTTCCTGCACAGGAATGCCAGGCAGGCAGTTCCTCCACAGGCATGAAACCATTTAGTGTGCCCATCTTTGAGACCGCACACTTGGGAGCAATGCTCTCCTGCCCTCTGTGCTCAACCCCGGTGAGTGGTCTTAGATTGTCTGAAGCCATTCAGGGACCAGGTTCCCCCTGTCTTCCTTTATCAGCTAAGGTTAAAGAAGCAAAAGTGCAGTGATCTCATATTGTCTTTCAGATGTGATTGTCAGTGAGAGGGATCTAGGGACAAATGGGAGCCAATTCCTGCAGCACTGGAGAAGAAATCTTTGGAGGTCTTTGCTGTACAACACTGAAATCCTAATTTTTCCTAGCTTATATGCTAGAGCCTGAATGAAAGGGAAATGTAGTTCTAGTTTTCACTTCTTTTCTGATCTCTTGCTCTTCTCTTAACCTGCTCCCCATCTTCTGTCCTGCAGCTTGCATTGTTTCCTGATTCTCACCATCATCTCTCTCCTCTTTCATGATGTATTTCTGTTTTCACCGACTTTCTTCTGCCTTTTTTCCTCATTTTCCCTTCTCTTTCCACAGCTGTTCTTTCAGCCAAGTCTCATCCTTTGCTTCTCCTTGTTGTAGACTGACTCAGATGGGAACCTGAGGATGAAAATACTTTCCAGGAAAGGTACAGAAACCCCGGGATCTCACAATCTGTCAAAAAGAAGTTGCAGCAATGCAAGATTTCCAGTGTCCTCTCCATTAAATCTCCCAAGGCAATTCCACGAGCTAGGCAGAGGGAAGGTAGCCATGACAACTGAAGGCTTAATAGTATCAGGTGCCTTTTGCTGATGAGCCTCTTCCCAGTCCCAGAGTGGAAACTAATGATGCCATCTCCAGGGTGATGCATATCCTCCACTATGACCCATGGATTAGAACAGACAAGGGACAAATCTGCCATTAAGAGAATTGTTTTGAAAGCAAGTCAGATAAGATACAACATGAACCATAAACTGTAAAGGTGATATCATGCCTTATTTAGATCCCAGACAGAAGCAGAGGTTTAGCTTAGACCATCTAGACTAAATATATAACTCAGAATTTGTGTCTGTCCCTCTCAGGTGATTGGAGAACTCTCCAGTCTCTGTCAGATTGGCAGCTCTGCCTCAGCAGTCTCTTCAGTGTAGATGACATTGAAGGTACCAATTCTCAAGCAAAGTGCCATTGCAGTGTCCTGAGTACCCTGCCCCATGGACCTTCCTGAAAAGTGAATCTGATGTTGCACAATGAGTATCTACATCTGCAGTGTGGTTACCTTAGAAGAAAAGCAACATGAAAACTGTAGAACTGAAAGTGAAACAGCAGAGCCCACCAGTGGGACACAGCTTCACAGAGACTGTGTGAATTCCCAGCCATTCCCCCCTTCCTTCTGTAAGCCTCTAGTAACACTGTAGGGTCATATAGTGCCAGATATGACTCTAGAAATTCAAATAATGCAGCCTGGCTGATCAGAGCCGCAAGAGGCCCACCAGGAGAAGGTGGGCAGCAGTTCCATGAGGCAAACCAAGGAAGGAAGCCAATCACTCCTTAATATGATTGACTTCTACTAGTGGACTTCAGTCACTGAGGATGGAAAATAGACTAAGCAAGAGAAGAAAATTTATTTTTTAATAGCTTGATTAAATTGTATATGATTTAAGGTGCTTCTGACAAGAAATGCACTTAGGAGCTCTACTATTACCTCACACCAAGCAGCAATGGGATAAAGGTTAAAGTACTTAGATTCCAAAACAGTATAGAGCCAAGATCAATCAAGTGGGAAAGAGTCCTGTCTAACATGTCTGCCCATCTTCTTAATAGCAGAGTGGCACATAATGCAAAACTGGATTCTCCCAGTTGATTTAGAGTGTGGCACTGGCACTGTGCCATGCACTGCCCATGGTAGTTTCTGAACCTTATATAGGGAGCCAGATAAATCCATGGTTGGTCAGCTGTGATTGTAGTTATGAGCTCAAACTCATTCCAGTAAGAACTTAAAAGATGTGTTCAGGTAGTTTCCTACCCTTCATGGAAAAAACATGGCACAAATTCTAAATTCCCCTTTGCTGCCAGCTTCTTCAGGAGGCACCCACATCCCATTGATTTTCTCTCCTGATATCTAGGCATTTCTTAGGGATTCACCATTCCATAGATTAAAATCCCTGAAATTACTTTTCAATAAGATCTTCTACTTCACACTGAAATTCATGCTCATGAGAGAAGCCTTCAGAGAGGGCCACTCAGAGGTTTCCTTCTCTCCATATTACAGGAGTTTCCCTTGGGGTCAATCATGTGAGGACAGCCACACTGCCAACATCTACTCCAGCAAATTCAGCTGGACAGGGAACATTTCTGGGTTCCAAGGCTGACAGGACTGCCCATCCTGCTTTCTATGAAGGCAAAGTCCTCCCTCAAAACAGCTGCCACATTGAGACTAATAGATCAACAGCTCTCCTGCCTGTGTCCTGGCCTGCTTAGATCCCTAGGAAAGGGCCTAAGAAAAATAATACAACACAGTGCTACAATTTCATCTGATCTCCAGTTCTGGCAATCAGTAGATAAAGGTTCCATTAATCAGATTTGCACATGGATCATCAGTTTTAATAGCCACCACTCTCCATTTTGACTCATTTGGAATTTTTCTAGCCTTTTTGAACCTACTGTATTTCCATGCTTCACCACATCCCGTAGCAACAGGTTAGTATGGTTCTATTGTGAAAAAAATCACTTTTTTACAATGTTGAATGTGCTGCCATTATGAAAATTGTGACTCACCATTTCCTCTTTCTCTTCTTCACAGCATTTATGTGTGTTTAGATCTCTTATCATATATCTTCTCCAAATTAAAGGAACCTTGTCTATTCCACCTCTGTTTGTATCCAAGCTGTTTGACTGCTCCAGTAATTCTTATTCCTTTTCTTATTACCTAAGATGGGGAGCTACCAGAAGTTCATGCACCATACAAGATATAGAACTGCCATGAATTTAAAGTGGCAACAAGATACTCTTCATTTTTCTGTGGTTTGGGTTTGGGTGTATTTTTGCATTTTCTATGCTGTTGGCTTATTAACACTAGCTGAAGATGTTGAAATCTTCATTAATTGAAACAGTCTCCAGAAATTGAGGTGAATTTTGAACACAACCTTTACAAACATGCAGTGAGAGATGTGATCCTAAGGTGCTCTTAAAAAGATTTAATCACTGGCTTTATTCTCCCAGCCAGTCAGATGCTATTAGGTGTTACAAGAAGAGCCTCCTCCTAAAAAAGAAATGGGAAAGCTCTGACAGACTTCATTAACAGACAAACAAACAAACCTGACCTATTTTCATAGTCTTCAGATAGAAACACAGTGAGCTCTTTGCCCATATCTCTGCTCTCATCTCCATACTTTCTATTGTATTGGGATGACTCTGAAACCATAGGAGCATGGAGTGAATCTTGTCCAGCTGGCCCCAACAGCTACATTGGCTCAAAGAGACCCAGAAAGACACAGATGTCTTCAGCAAGTGTAAAAAGGCTTCACCCTTACAAAGAATTTGGAACATTTTTGCACCCTATTAATTAGTTCAAGGAGAAAGTATTAGGCAGACTTGTGTAATTGTGCTGGTCCACTAATCTAAGGAAGAGTATTTGTTTTGACTTGCGAGTAATATATGATACATTTTTTCATAATTATGAACTTCATCATAAGGATAGGCAAAGAGATTTCAATCTCAGCTTGATAAATTTTGCAGGGATGGGTAACAGGTGGAGCCATTTATCTCTGTGCTAACTCGATCGTGTTTACAAACCAATTGATAAATGCTTCAGAGGAGTTCCAGGCCAACCTTGTTACTTATTTATTTACCACATGGATCCATGGGAATCCAAACTGGGTTTACAGCACAACTTGGTTATTCAAAGCTGTAGCTGTGTACAATTCCCTCTTCCTCAAAATAGAGATTTATCCCTGCATGCCTATTACTTACAATGAACATTGTCTCAATGGTCAGAAGTCTCAATTATCCAAACAAATCCCTCATGACATGGGGATAATTGAGCTCAGCTACTCTTGTGGATAGTTGAAATACCAACATTCCCATGTAATTTCTCATTAGGATTTAAGTGAGCTTAGATTATATCTTAGAAGTCTGTCTTTGATCATAGAGCTATAATGCAAACACAGTGATGACATTATTCCCACACAATTAGTCATTCCTCTTAAAGTGTGTTTTAAATATTAAGGATGATATGTCTTCTTGTAAACTCTCCCCAGCTTACCCAGAGAGCTTAACTACTAAATCAGTACACCAGACAACTGGGGTGGTGACAATCTATTTTTAATGGGAAAAATGAGGTGTCATAACAGTGTAAATTTCAGCAAACAGTAGCTACTGTGAATGGAAGCAGGAGCCTCCAAAAAAGAAATCACACAATTATGTTCCTGAAATTAAATGAGAAAATGAGCTCAGGATAATAACACATCAAGCTTCATGTGGCTGTAAGATAAGGCATAGCCTCGGTGAACACAAATAAATAGTATGACCCCACTGGGAAAAGGCTATCAAGTTGAAAAACAGTTCTGAGGAACTGTAGTGTCACTGAGAGCTTCTGGGACAGTGCAACAGGCACAGGGGATGGTGTTCAGGAGTGGAAGTTGCCCACTTTTCACACATGGACAAAATATCTGATCTGTTCCCAAACTGGCTCTCTGGGTGAGAGCACAACCTGACCTTGGGGGCCATGAAGAGCAGGAGCAGAGAGCCAGGGCAGGACAGCAGTGGGGTTTGTTCATGGGCTCCCAGGTGAGAAAGGTGTAGAGCGGGCAAACAGGTGTAGAACATGGGCACTGCTAAAACACACATGCATGGCTTTAGGCTCAGCTTATGGCAGTGCCAGCCACAGTTTGGACATATAGGACAGAGGTCTGTGCTCACGGCAGAGTAATCAGCTCAGGAGTGAGGTGGAGAGCAGGTGGATGGTGGGAAAAGAGGACAGAAGGGAGGGAGGCTGGAGATGGGACCAAGGGCAGGTTAACAACCTCAAAGGACATTACTTGGTGTACCAGGGAAACAAGCCCAGCAGACTGTTCCTGAGCCTACCCACAATCTTTCCAGCTCACTGCTGTCTCCCCACGTTTCTGCAGAACTTTTGTAGCTAGACTGGGACAAGCTTGTAGAAAACACTGTTATATCTCTCAGAAGTGCTAAATCTCACTGCTATATCACCTTCAGAAGTACTCTTATCACTGGCTGTTTTCAGCGTGTTGCTGCTCACCTGACACCCATTAGCCAGTCACCGAGCTCCCTGCACACACATAACAAACATTTTAAAGTCTTTCATGGACCTGAGATACTAAACCAAAGAGCCACAGGGAGAGCTGGATTCCCAGGGCTGGACTGGGGGAGCATTGGAGTGCATTTCAACCCCATAGCAGTGAGTGCCATCACACACACACACACACACACACACACACACACACACATCCACCAGCTGCTGTGGCTGTGTCCAGCTCACAGAAAGATACCAGAGGTGCCTGGGGTCTGTCCTCTTTGCAAACACCTGAGTGGACTGAAGATTGTTAGTGGTCTGAAGGGATAGAGACTGTCTTCTGAAGCTCCATTCCCACCCACCCTGCTGGAGCAGGGTGTGCCCCAGCCCTGCTGTTTCCTGAGGCTATGGGCAGGCAGGAGGAGGACTCGTTTTGCTCCCACCACTGCTCAGCTTGCTCAGCCATCTCCTCTAGCTGTTAGTGAAGCAATGAGGAGGCATAAACCTGTTCCCACAACAAGGAATATAAAACACCACTGGAGTCAGTGTGTCTTGGAGAGAGCAGGCAGCCATGATAACAGCAGGGAAGCTGGTGAGAGGGCCTGGGTAAGCTCTTGCCATCCTGGTTTGGAAGGGCCTTAGGGGATGATTACAAAAGGGATTGCTCCTGTGTCAGCTATCCCTGCTTCAGTGGTTGCTCTCTGGAGCTTTCCTTCACCTCATTGGTGGAGGCTGTTATTTCAGGGGCTGGTGAATGACAATACAGCATCAGCTTGATGTACCTGGGCCACCTGGCAAACATTCTCTCAGGGGCTAGAGATTGTCCACTGTTTCACTGGGGTTTTTTTGGTTTCATACAGGAGTTTCCGTATGAAGAATACATATCACTGTCCCTCTTTGAAGCTGGTCAAACCGTCCTTTAGGATGTTTCTGTGAGGATGGCTGACAGAAGAACTTCATCTTTGGAGATTAGTAAATGGCAGAGGGCAGTGGATGCTGCAAAGGAGAAGATAAACTAGCCACCTTAGATTGTAACCCCAAAACTGAATTTAGGTAAAAACAATCAGGAAGGGTCTGGTTTGGGAAAACCAATGGCTGTGAAGATGAGCATGAATGGAGGTCACCTGTCTTCAGTGGCAGATTACAACCTGTTTTCTAAGGAAAAGAGTTATAGGGACTTAATGACTTTCTGGAGGCCTTCAGCAGCACCAGCTGCAGAAAGCTTCACCCACCTTCTAGAAGGGCCTTTCTTGCACTTATTTCATAAGGTGACAGTCTCAGACTCGGTATCTTTTAGGCAGTTGAAGTAAAATGAGCTGAATCGCTTTCCAGGATCCACTACCTTAGGTAAAACACCAAGTGAGGCAGCTACACCCAGGCAAACACAACTCTGACTTTGCATCTTTCTCTGGAGCAAGGACCTGATCAAGAGGGGAGAGAGGCGAATAAAGCAGTGAGGGACCCTGCGTGTCCTCTCAGCTGTTTCCATTCACTGAGCTCCTGGAGGGCCCCAGTGGAAAATGAAAGCTGACTTTGCTCCTCTGCAGTGCCCTCCAGGGAGGGCAGGAAAGCACCTACCCTTCTTCACAGCACATCACCCCCCAGGCACAAGGCCTGGCTGTCACCCAGGGATGTCATTCACCTTCTTGGTGTACTTCAGATGCATCTATATTTTTGAATCATCCAATTCTGTCAAAGTTGTGGGGAGAAATAAGAGAGGCTTAAAAGAGCTAAAGCAGAAAATTCCCCAACTGTCAGTTTTATAATTCTTAAATCCATTCCAGGAGAACTAGCTTTAGCCCTATTTCCTGATGGCTTGAAAAAACTGAGACGATCAATTAAAGTTTTCCCATGCACCCTCTTGGACAGATGGTTGAACCATTTTAATTAAGTGTATGTATTGGACTGACAGAGTTGATGTATCTGACGTGACAGACATTTTCTGTGTTCATTTAGGTTTTTAATCTTTCACTCTCTTTAGTATGCCCAGAATTGTGCTATTTGCACTGTGCTCTCAGAAGAATTATTCAATACACAGTCGATCGCTTGGATTATTAGATTTTTATTGTTTGTTATTGTTGGGTTTGGCCACAGTGAAAAGCTCCTCAGTAATAATTAGCTACCACTCTGACTCTAATAATGAAAGGATCTAACATTTTGAAGTCTCTGTTGTAAAATAAGTGGCCATATTTTTAAAAGATATTTAAATGTCAAGAAGGGCAAATTAAGGCATACTGAGATTTTCAAAAGCATATAGGTACCCAGTATTTCAAATTTCAGAGGCCCTAAAATGGTGTTGGTTTTCTGCAATGCTAGACTCCTAATCCCTCTGCAAGCCTGCATTACTGCAGTAGTAAAAGGTGGCTGTTCTTCCAGATTCCTATTTAAAATAAAATTAAATTAGCCTTGCTCCAAGAGGTTTTGAAATGAGACACATACTTACTTCTCTTTTCTTATACCTCTTTACATTCTGTGGCCTTGCATGAGGTGGAAGACATGGCATATTGTCACTGGTGGCCCTCAGTGTGAGAGCAGGATCCCATGGAGTGTAGGATTTCCCTTTACATGACTTCAATGGTAGGATCTGGGCAAGAGCAAGTTCCTAACATAAAGAGAGAATTTCACAGCCAGAAGCATCTTCCTTGAGTTTATCAGTCCATAAGTTTGTTACTGTACAATATAATAAGTTGTGATGCATATATGGAAACAGAATCACCAACATTTTTTCTTTTCTTCTTTTACAGTGGTATTGGTATAAATATTACACCTTACTACATTATGTAGAAGCCCTCTGACTTTCCTGGGTTTCTTCACATAACTCTTTCAAACCTATTTTAATATTAATAGAGATTAATAGGTAGATTTGGTATTAATAGAATCTATTCTCTCTAGGTTTCAGTGAATATCAATCAACAGCTGCAAAAGTACCATATACTGGAATATTGGAGTGGCTACAAATACTCTTCTTATTTCCAGTGTCTTTACTGGCTGACATGAATGATTGTTTTCACCTAAGATAAACTCCTAGGCTCTTACACATTTCGTGGCAGAAAAAGCAATGTCTCCTACTGGAAAGAAAACCATTCTGGGAAAGTACTTCTACAGAGATCTGGTTGACATGTTCATTATATTTAAAAAGTAGTGTCTTTATCCTCAAGACTTTCCAATGTCACATGGCCAGGATCTATCAGTTCAAGGAAGTAAGATTTCTTGAATGGTCTTTGAAGAAAAGCAAGAGGAAATAGTAAAAAGCATGCATGTGGTCATGTGTCTGATGGTTTTGGAAGATAAAATATTTGTGACATAGCAGACAAGTAGAAAGGGAAGAATAGGGGAAAAAATCAGGTTGTTCTGTTCAAGGAACACAAGAAAACCTAAGGTTTAAAAATAAATGTAGTCTTTCCTGGATAGGCAGAGTGAGAGAGAGCCCAAGGTATATCCAGCTTTTAATAACATGTATGTATAGTCCAAGCAGTGCATGTACAAACCCTGCACTCTTTCACAAACTTCAAATACCTGCAGGCATAGATAAATACTTGGATAAGCACATACCTCTTTGCTTGCTTACATGGGAGATTTTGTTCATGCAATAAAGGCTGAGCACTTTTTTTTCCAAAACCTCATGCTGCATCTGCATATGGGAGTGTTCTGGGAAATTCAAAATAGCCACTCATCAAAAGTCCCAATAACGTTCACTGTCTGGGGGCTTTTGGAGAGTGGGCTAATGAACTTATCAAATCACTAAGAATTGGTTTTGAGAGGTCTGGTGGCAGGGGGAGGGAAGGAATAAATAAATAAATGGTAAAAAGTGTGATCATGGAAAGTGCTGATTGAAAAGCACAGAACTGAGAAAGCTGCAGCCCTTTCCTAGCAACAAATCAGGAATGTTAATATTCCATGCAGTATTGCACTAGCTGTGATATCCTGTACTGTCAGATCCACACACAGAGGTTTGGTAAACAGATTCAGTCCTGACCAGAATCAGCAACAACACATTTGATTTTCTAAGAGCATCTGATGTGATCTAAGAATATCAAAAGGAGCCAGTAGCTCAGACTGACATTATTACACAAGCAGTCACATTTTGATATTTAAGCTTGTACATTCCTTAAGCTTCAGTTGAATTTCTTGGCATTGTCAAAAAAAAGAAAAAAAAAAGAAAAGAAAAAAAAGAAAGAAAGAAAAAACAAGCTATGCTTCTGATGAAAGCAGCTGTCATTCAGCACTAGGACTTGCCCTTCGAACAGCTGTACTTGATCTCAAAACTCTCACCTGCACAGCATTGTAGGCTGAATCAACTCAGCTCTTTGTCTCACTACCTCAGATAAGCCTGTCATCAAAGTGAAGAGATAAAAAAGAGACAATCATAACTCTAATGTCATATTTGACAGAGGAAGCTGTTAGTCAAGTAGCTTTAAACTGTTTCTCCTCTACACGTATCGAGTGACGTCCTGGCACAGCGACAAGAACTTATCACTGTACTTTTTAATATGAGAAAGAAGAAAAAAAAAATACCAGAGCAGATGTGTCATCATAGACACACCTTTTAGTGGACCTTCAAAGTGAAGAACTGGAGAGGCTCTTTTGTGAGACAAGTGTCACAACAACTCCATCTCCCCAGAGGTGCCTGCACAGGCCACTGCAGACAGCACATAGCAGACATTAGAGGTAACTACGCTGACAAGGAGTTGGCCAGGAGAATGTGCCAAGAGAACAGGTTTCCTAGGGCCAGATCCTGAATTTGCTACTCAGGCAAAATGCTAAGTAGTGTAGGAACTGGTCCAAAGGCAGCTTCCTAATAAGAAACTGAAAATAGCTTGCTCATCATAGCTGGCATTCCAGGAAAGGTGAGGAGGAGAGCGAGCCCCAGATGTAAAGATGGGTTGTAGCAAATTTAGGCTGTTGGCTACTCACAGGAGAATCCTTAACAGATCCATCATATCAAATAATTATCAAAATTCTATTTCTGTGTCACTGAAGTTCTACTTTTAGTAGTGCAGCAGCTTCAATAGTAGCATTTGCATTTATGCACTGCATTAAACCCAGGGATCTCAAAAAGCTTTAGAAATTATATCCATAATGTTCTGGTCAGACAGAGCTTTTGTGTACAGAAAAACGCTTATGCTGGAAAAGCATAAGCACAGCCTTGGGCCTATGGGGCCCTATGTTGATATAAAAAGGAGATGAGTTGGACCTAATTCAAGAAATCCATAGTAATTTTACACACCTAAGCTGCCTTGTGACTTGTTTACCTGCCTGAAGCTCCCACAGGGATCTTACGCAAAACCTTCAGCATCCAAAAGTTTGCCTTGACTGGGAGATTTTGTTTTTAACACCAAGTGTCTCTTCTATTGGTTTCAGCTCCATCAAGGTCAAGGAGAAGAAGAAAAGTCACCAACTCCTAACTCTTCAAGTTTAAACTTTAAAAATGGCTAAAATATACATGCAGGCAGCTTTA